>NC_045577.1:2245833-2577500 GCF_009819795.1 Aythya fuligula | reverse complement strand
AGGCTCTGGCTGTGTCAATTAGGATTTCTGTGCCTGAAAGGATTGAATTTGACTGTACTATTCTTATCTGTTAATTAAGATGAAATGAACTTTAAACCTACATTTAAGTCCTGCCCTCCCTTGCCTGCTATGCGAGGGCTGCATGATAGCCTGGGTGGACTGTGAAGCATCTGTCAGCAGAATGCAGTAATTGTTCTGGGTTTGCAGGAAAGGACTAAAGCTCTCCAGGGCCTGCACAGAATGTATTATCCAGACTCCCACCTCTCCTGGAAATACTGCTTTCCTCCTTCCACATCCCCAGCAAGGCCGAGGTTCTGTCCCCCCTCTTTCCCAGAGGACCCAATGTGCTTCACCCTGGACGTACAGCAAGCAGATGGCTGCGGGATGTGTCCTGAGCAGGAAAGTAGATGAGCCTGGTGTGGGAGCCAAGCCTCGTGTGGTTCCCTTCTCACTCCTTTTTGAAACAGAACCACAGTTTAACAGAGGCAGCGTGGCACAGTATTAGATTGGCCCCATTGTAGGGGAATAAATCTCTCTGTGAGTATGTTTTCACTTAAATTTCAATAAACATTACTGTAATGTTGAAAGAAAGAAGATTGGAGGCTTCTTTTGAGCCAGAGGTAAGGTAAATGCTTATTTTTTAGGAAATGCAACAATTTACTTTACACCAGCACTCATATTTTGCATTTTAGGTGATGACTCTGTCTTTACTGATGTATCCAGTGCTGAGAAGTCTTGCTCTCCAGATGCACGCTGCCGTCACTGGCAGCTACATCTCTGGGACCCACTCCATTGCCTTCATCAACTGTCTCAACGAGCAGATTGCCAAGGATATTGCAAGGTACAGAGAAATTTCCCCTGCTTGTCTGCTTGAATTATTCGAAAGTAGCTTTTTGTGGAAAAAAGCTTTTCCTTGTCCCTTGAGAGGAGCTGCACTTCTCTGCTGGTTTAGGGGTTTCACATTTCTGCCTGAAAAGTGCTCCTTTTCTCCTATACTCCCTTTCATTTTCTCTCTCTGTATCACATATCCACTTAACAAGAGCTGTGCTTTCTAAAAGCAAGCTGATAATTACCTCTGAAGTCAGTGCTAAGTAACACATCAAGCTAATTCTTAATTTATTCCATTGCCTTTCGTTTTCAAGATCAGTTTTAAAACCATGTCCCTAAATCTCTGGGTCCTCGGATGAAGCCCCAGCCCCATGTTCTCTGATGTGCTATAATCTTCCTTTTTCTCTGAACAACACAGTTAACAAATTCCAGAATAAGTGTTTATGGAGAGCTATAAAGCACCGTGCACTAATATAAAAATAAATAAAAGCAGAAGTGGTCCACAGAAAACACAGAGCAGGCACTTGTGAGATACCACCTGAAAGCCTGCATGCTGCTCACCAAACAAACTTCAAGGAATGAGGGCTTTACCTTGATTTTTTTTTCCCTCTTTCAATGTATCACATGCATTGCACGATGTTTTGCATGCAGTTTTTCCACATAGCCGTCAGTCCCTGACTCAATAGATGGTTTGTTCAAATTACTGAAACTGTGTTGACTGGCAAAATGTTTATGATGGACCATTAAGTTTCCTGCGACACCTCCTGTGAGCTGTTTTTCCTGCTGCGCTCCTGCTTGCCAAAAACTCTCCCCGTCTTCTGTAATAGCTGACCGTTCCCAAGCAGCCGTTCAGGAGCTGACCGGCTACTGAAAGGGATTTTGTGTCACCTTAAATACTTTAACTGTATTAAGAAATTCAACTAGAATTATATTTGTACTGCTGGATGTCTTCTGAAAAACGAGTAACTGTACGTGACTGCTGAAAAGATCCCTCAGTTCCTGAAAATGTTTAATCTTAACTCTTTTGCAAAAGTTTTCCACTCTTTGATCATTATCCTGCAGGGAAGGGAGAGGAAATAAATCACACCCCATTGCTGAGATTTATGTACTCTGGTTGCATTTTTACTGGTGGAGTAATTTTTCTTTTGTTCTGGAATTTGTAGGAATGAGTAACATTTGTAAAGGATGACAGAGGGCTTCTACACTCATTTTCCCACCCACCTGTTTCCTGGTACTGTCATGTCTATTCTTCTTTCATGTTGCTCAGTGGAGGAGCAATTACTTTGAAGGATCAGACTGCAAGGAAATTGTCTGCTGGTTTTAAGGAAAAGTTCAGGGTTTGTGAAAACAGACTAACTATTGGTAAAATTCAGCACCTGGCTTGTTCATTTGCACTATCTCTAACCCAGTCTATCTGGATGAGATAACTTAAAATCCTCAGAAGAGAGCCCTAGCCCACCCAGAAGATCCAGCCTCTCCCCTGTGCCCGCTGTGAGAAGTTGGCCCCTCCGGGCTGGATGGTGCAGCCTCTTGCATCTCACGTAGCTCATCTAACACCTGAGCAGCCTGTGAGCCTCTGGCTCTGCCTCAGACTTGTGTGTATCTTTTTTCTTGGCTTTTCTGCTTATTAATATTTCATCTGTCTCATTTCAGAGCCCATAGTTTAGTCAGGCAGGGACAAAGAAACACGCATTAAGTACCCAACCCAAAGATACCATCTATTATGCAGACGTTTTCCACAGACCACGTTCAGCTTCTTATAATGTTTCCCGTTACCATGGTGGCTGCTCGTTTCCGCTCAGCTTGCTGGAACAAAGTTCAAGATATCGGTTAAGATCACCATTTATTGGGGCAAAGCAGAAGTAATTAGGAGGCACTCACCCAAATCGAAAAGGCTCCTGCGCTCAAGTGGCTTGGAAGTTGCAGATGGCAAAACAAAGTGATTTGCGCCATGTGTCTGACATGATAAGCGCAGCGGGGATATCTCCCTGTGTGCTGCTGCAGTTTGTTGGTCCACAGATTAACTCAAGATGCTTTACAAGCATTAAATGACTCGTGCTGGCTACACGTGGTTAGAGCAAACAGCCTAGGCCTGCGGGGACAGCTGTCCTCCTCTGCAGCCCCTTGGTAGAGGGACACCCAGCTCCGCCACCTTGCCGAGCTTTGACATTAAATCCAAGGGGTAATTACAGTTCAGGCTGTCTTTTTGAAAGCTAAGATTTCTTATACTTTATTTTGCCATCACCTTCAGCCTGTATCATAACCTGGGTGTAAGGATTGAAGCAGCACTTAAACAGAATGGGTTCGATTCTTTAGCTCACTAAGGGTTAATTTTTGCAGGGTGTTGAATCAAGCCTTCCCATATCTAATAACTGTCATCTTCTCTGCACTTCAAGATCATTCAGTAGTTCAGCGTTTGCACTGTTCAAGCCCTCTGTACAGAACAGTTCCCAGCAAGGCTAGTGTTAAAGAAAGGTAAAGGCACCAGCACAGAGCCTGTAAGAGGCGCCTGCAGGAGGGACGAGGCTGCCACCACTGACAGAAGGGCCCAGACATTGTTGTGGTCAGCAAATACAACGTTTGACCTAGTTCTTCCAAAATTCCACCCTGAGTTTGCTTCAATACTATTTAATCACTCAAATACCACTTCTGCTGGCAGACCAAGCAGCTCTGCAATAACAAATCAGCCCACAACTAAAGGAGGAAGCACGGGGGAAGGAGTTTATTTAGGCTTCGGATTTCTAGGACATTTTGGGTAGAAAACTCTTGATGTTGTTAAATTAACAAGTTCCACATTTAGTTCGCTCTGCGAGGAAGAAGCACAGCTTGATATATATACATAGCTGGGAGAAAAACCCCTCAGCTTCCATCCCAGCCCCGGCTGTCACGGCCGGGGGCAGGCACTAACTCCCTCCTGTTTCACCCAGGGGCATCATGGACAAGAGACTGGCTGCCTACGTGAACATCCTGCCGAAGAGCTCAGCCTTGTAAGTTGGGCTGGGGATTCCCAAAGGAGGAGGCAACCCTGGGCTGCTGGGGAGGAGGACGAGGAAGAGGGCCCCTGAGGCTCCCAGGGCATGGAAGCACATGTTCTGGTGGTTGTTGGGGGTGGCTGAGATGATCCTCACCCGTGCAGAGTGCACTGAGCTTATTAAGGAGCACAGATGCTCTGACTGCCAGCAGGGACCATTTATTTCTTGGTTACTTAGCTACAGAGATCTAGCAGGGTGATTTGTGGTCCTGAGGATGCAGCTCCTGTTTGTAGACAACCTAAAAAGAAGCTAGGATAGGGACCGTAAAGGCTTTTGCGGTATTAAGCAGCACCTTCAGGAAGGAAGAACGTATCTTCTACCTCAGAATAAAGCCAGCCAGGCACCGTAGGTATCCCCAGCCATCCGTGCAAAGGGATTGCCCTTGTTTTAGAGAGGTTAAGGAGCAAAGCCCCAAAACAGCCAGTAGGAGCACTCTTGATCTGGCCCTGCTGGACAAAGGGAGCCAGATGCCCACATCGCAGTCCCTGGCTCCAGTCCCAGCCCCTCACCTTGCCTTGTCCTGCTGCCCCCAGCAACCTTAACCTGGCACAGCAAGGGTGGCTCAGTCACAAGGACAGCAGATTTTTAGGGGATATGTGCAGATAGCACCAAGCAGGGAAACTGAACCCCCCAGGGGGATCAGCATGGCTGCACCTATAGCTGTATTCACTGATTATTCTTCTCTTTTAAATACAGGTATTTCTGGAAAGGGGAACTGGAAGAATCCACAGAAATACTGCTGGTAAGTGACAATTCCTTATCTCATAAAAAACAACAACAACAACAACAACAACAACAAACATCCTAGAGAGCCCAAGCCAAAAGCCAAAAGGAGCTACAGGGTGTTTTGGGGAGGGTGGCAGCAATCTGCCTGAGATTTGGGATTGCTCTTAGGGATCCCAATCACCCCACTGTGGGTATGGCAAGGGGGAGCAGCTTGGCTCGGCCCCTTGGCCTGGTGCACGGGGGCAGACCCAGGGCAGAGACCAGGGTTGCTCCTGTCCCACTGCCAGAGCTGGCCAGATGCAGTGAGGCTGTATATGTGCAATTGCTCCCTCCCTTTATTTCTCCCTTTTAATTTTTTTTTTCTCTTATTCTCTGCAGTTAGTGAAAACAAGGACATCCAAAATAGGTGAATTGTCCAACTACATCAGGTGAGGCTCTGGCTGAGGGGAGCACACGGTTTCCATCCAAGGTACACTGCCAGCTCATGTTTGGGGTTTAGGATTCAGGCTCCCTGAGCCAGGTCCTACCTAGAAGGGTTTCAAGTGCTGCAGGATGTACCCTGTGAGCCCTAAAAACCCAGACACTGCTTCAGCTCAGAACGGGTTTGCAGGAGTATCAGCTACTGGGCTCCAACCAAGCTTCTGCTCACGCAGGTCACTGCCCGGCTGCCTCCCGGCAGGCTTCCTGCCCTCCCCAGCGCCAAGCGCTGAGCACAGCCATGGCCCCTGGCAGTCAGCTGTTGGCTGTGGTAAACCCCAAACTCAAAGCAAAATTCTCACATGGCAAAAAGGAGAGGCGAGTGCTTTGAAGTTGGTGGGGCGCGTGGGGCACGGCTGACACGCGCCGCTGCGAGCAGAGACCTCTGCTTCCTGCGCCTGCGAGCCGGCGCGGGGCTGTTCCTGCTGCAGGGATGGGTCCGTGACTCTGTTCTCTGCATCTGGTTCCACTTCAGATCCATCCATCCCTTTGAAATTCCCGAAGTCATCAGCCTGCCTATTGACCAAGGAAACCCTCTCTACCTCAAATGGATAGAAGAAAACGTCCCACGGGATTAAAGAAAGAGTGTAGAAACCAGCCTGCTTTCGGGGAGACGCGACAAAATGTGCTTTGTCCCACTGGTGTCCCTGTGCAGGCACACGCAGGGAGGCAGCTTGTATCCCTGTGGGTTTGCTACGGCACAGAAGCTTGGGACTGGGAGTTTTATTTGCACTTGAAATGTCCCCTCCTTGGCCTGACACTGTGCTGCAGGGAGCATCGAGCCTGGAGGCAGCAGGGAAGGGCACTAAGGGGCCGCAGTGTTGCAGCCACGGATACCCAGAGGTGCTCACATCAAGACCCCACGGCACCGGGGGATATTTCAGGCCCCCAGCAGCCAGGTGGTGGCCGTGGCCTGGCAGTCCCCAGGCGTCCTGCAGCCGGCGCCTGAGACCCTTTCCTGGCTCTGCTGCAGCAGCTGTCACAGCATCTGCACCGCTCAGCCTCCCGCTTCCCCAGCCCGCAGGCAGCAGGATGTGGCCAGGCACCCCGCAAGGCACTGGCTCACACCCTCTCCTGCTGTCATCCAGCCTGCTGGCTCGTCTGACAAAATCCAAGCAAAGAGCAAACTTGAGCAGAGGCTGCAGGCACTTGCCAGGAGCCCCAGTGAGCGCACACACTGACAGTGCCCTTCCTGCTGAGCCGGGCTGAGCCGCTGCCAGATCAGGGAACCCGGGTGCCAGCTGGAGCAGGGCATTGCCCAGCTGCAGGGGCTGCGTCCCCCACCTGTGCCTGGATGGTTGCTTTCCACCCAGGCCAAGTTCAGCCTTGTAAAAAGATGCTCACGTAGCGTAATTGGATGTAACTTAAGAACCAATACCAAGTCAGTTATGTGACAGTGAAAGGAATAAATAGGAATGTTCCTACCTGCACAGATGCATGAGTTGTTGCAGTTTGCGGGTGCAGCATCCACAGTGAGCAGGGCAGGAGGGTCCCTTGGGGCTCTGCAGCAATTCCCTGCAGCCTGATGCCAGGTGATGCTCTGCTGGCTCTGACCTGCTCATCTCAGGTGGTGGAAAAGTGATACAGGGAGCCTTGCAGGTGTTGGGCCACAGATTTACATGGCCCCATCAGCTATCGGGGTAGCAGGTGCAGGAAAGAAGTTGACAGGGAAAATGGTCTGAGCTCTGAGAGCTGGAAACTTCCCAGTGCTAAGTCAGGAGTGGCAGGATCCCAGCTGGGTACTTTGTCTGGCAAAAAAAGAGCAGAGCACATGAAGAAAGCAGCAGCACTGACCCCCAGCCCCCAGCTGCCCTAACTCAGTAATCCTGGTACCACAAAGAACCAGTGATGTTAAAAAAAAGACTTTTTAATTGTACATCAGACATATTAATTACAACTTGGATATAACAAGAGTTGGTTATTACAAGCAGCAACCTGAAATCATAAATCTTTAGAAGGTGCACAGAGTCATTATAATATCTATTACAACTAATGCAAAATATATTCTGGAACAAAAATATTTTTAAAGGCTCCACATTCAGTTCTCTGCGAGAAGAGAGGGAGAGGAGGAGCTGCTGAGCTGGGGCCACCACAGCATGGATGCACCCATGTGTGCAATGTCCCCTTGGCACATCCCATGGGAATAAACCTGCTTGGCCTTGGGATGGCTCTTGGCAGCCCCCAGCCCCTCCCCAGGGCAGCAACTCGGACAATAATAAGGGCTTCATAGGCACTCGTGAAAGGGAAATACTGTAAGTGCTCCTCTGGCAACCAACGCTGGCAGGATAGGGAGGGACCCGGCTGAGCTGCACCGTCCCTGCCAGGCATGAGGGGCTTAGCAGTGATGCCTCTCAAGACGAGGGGCTCCCCAGAAGCATATCCCAGCCCAGAGAGCTGGGATGCAGACCTCGATGGTGCCAGCATCATCTCCCAAAGCTCACCTGACCCTGCTCGGCTCAAACTGTCCCGTGGCTGGAGCTGGGCAGAGCCTCGTGTCCCAGCCACACGCTGCACCAGCAGCTTCTCTACCAAGCAGAATGCCAGGTAACTCATCAGAAGGGAATTAAAAGGCTTTTACTTGCTGTGCTGAGTATTCGGGCTCAGAGCACAGCTGCTGAAGCAGCTCATGCCCGGCCTGAGACATGCAGGCACCTCCCCATCCAACCGCCGGCCTCCCGCACCACCTTGCTGTGGCAGTAGCTGAAGCAACAGTCTATTTTCCAGGACTACGCTTTGGCCTCTGGTTTGCAAACATCACCTGCTCTCCAGTGCTGGTCACAACCATGGATATTCACCTTTACTGGAGGTGAAGCAGCAGGACACCCTGCACCCCATACCTCACCTCACTCTGCATCTTTACAGTGCACCACCCAGCCACATGGCGAGCAGTTTAGGTAACACTTCTTCAATAAAACAACCTTTTAGATTCATCCTCCGGCTGGTAGATCACAAAAGCACACATACAAACAATGATGCTACAAGGACAGGGCGTGCAGACAGAGCAGGACCACACAGCTCACCCACACCGTGGGGCAGACACAATGGTGGAGGGGGAGAGAGGAGAGCAACATTAAATACACATAAAAATATCTTAGAAAAAAATCTAACAGGTATGTCTGATATTAGATTTTTTTTTTAAAAAAAAGACAACAGTTTGCTCCTGAACATGACAGTATTGCTTTAGACAAGAAGGGGGTGCTCATTCTCTGTCAGTAGAGACCCACGTTGCAAGAACCGACCCCACACCAGTAACAGCGTGTGGGGGGAGTGCCCCGGTGCTGCCTCCCCTCCTCTTCTCTTCTGCCTTTTTGGTTTGGCTGCTGGTTTGGCACCTGCAGGACAGGGTTTCCTGCAGCAATAAAGGCCTCAGGCTCCAGTCCGGGCAGTGCCCGCTGTGGTTTAAGGCAAGTGCATGTGTTTTGGCTGATCAGTTCCAAGACGTGATTGTCAGGCCAGGGAAACGCAGTGGCCGCAGCGCCGTGCAGGGTGCGAGCCACAGGATGAGGGCCACCACACACATCTGCGTGTGCAGACACAGGGCACCTTCCCCTCAATTAGAACAAACCGCATTCCTCAAACGAATGGATTCACGATGAGAAGGAAAACCCCAAGCAACAGCTGCCACGAGAGTCGCCCACCATTTCCCGGGGGCGCAGAGACAGGCCGTCGGGCTCCTCAGCATGACAGTGGAGGTGGTTGGTGCTTGGCACCCAGACCCCCTCAAAGCTGCTGTTTAAGGCATGGATGTGGCAACACTGGGATGCACTGGGAGGCCCAAGAAGCCTGCCTGCATGACAGACAGCCCCAGGGCAGCACCCCTGTGCCAGGAAAGACCAGAGCCGCTCACCGCTCCCCCGCCGCTGCAGCGGTGCCTCTGGCTTGGCCAGAGGCTGAAGCAGGAAAGCGTCTCTCTTCGCGTATAAACGGCCAATAAAGTAAAAATTGTCAATGAAATACAATAATAAGGCTGCAGGTTTCACCCCACAGCATGGGGGCAGGTTTGGATGCTGCCTGCACCCCTCATGGCTCCAGGCAGCCGGGACCCCAAACACGGGGGGCTCTGAGCCCACCCCGGCCATGGTGGTGCCAGTGCCGCCTCCTCTGCAGTGCACCAGGGGTTTCACCATGCCCCAAACATCCAATGTTCACTCCGGGAGTGGAATCGGGGCCGGGGGGCTCAGTAGGGGGTCGTGCCTTCCCATTCCACCAGGTACTGGACCTTGCCCTCCAGCGTCACCCGCCGCGCCAGCACCTGGTACTTCTCGCCGCAGACCAGCCGGCCCGCTGCCCCGAAGTAGCTGCTGATGGACGACTTGAGGTGCGAGAGCGAGGAGTCGTCCTCGCTGATGCTCTCGAAGGTGTGGCTGTCAATGCCGTCGTCTGGCCGCTCAGGGCCGCAGGCCACCTCGCTGCCCTCGGGGGTGCCCCCGGTTGGGCGCCCACCTGCTTCCCCTCCTCGACGCTTCGCCCCCGCCGAGGCGTAGGCTGGCACGGCCAGCTTGCGTTTGCGGCTGCCCACTGTCCTCCGGCTGCAAGAGAGGGGCACAGGGCAGGGGATGAGGGTGTCAGGGTGCTTCAGGGGAGAGATAACAGCCCCTCACTCCCCTCTCTCCCTAGCTGTGCCACTGGGACTCTTCTGGAAAGGGGGTGAAGCTGGCACAGCCCTCACCTGGACTCGTAGGAGAGGCTGGTGGTGGCAGAGCCTGAGGTGCTGGCGGCGTCCGTGGAGTCCACGTCCGAAAGGAAGGTCTGTCCCGAGCTGGCGCTGGGGAGGGGAGGCAGCGTCGGCCCCAGCACCGACCCCACAGAGGGGAAGGCTCCTGCAGGGGACCCAGCTGGGGTCTCCATGCCCGGGCTTCAAGCCTGGCTCGGCGGCACTCACCTCTTCAGGCTCTGAATTTCATCCAGTGTGAAGTCAAAGATGCTGGCCAGGTGATGGTTCGTGCTCCAGGCGGAGGTGAAGTCACTCTGCACCGTGAAAACAAGCACCCTCAATATGGCCCAGGACCCGGGCTCAGCACCCTCTGCCCAGCCTCTAGCACATCCCCTCCCACAGCCCTACAGCACCCGGTGGGCTTCACACAGCCCCAGGATGAGGGATGGGGCTCTCCCCACCCAGGGACAGGCATCGCAGGACTCACACTGGGGATGGCATCCTCCAGCAGGAACTTGGCCCGCTTCCGCCGCGCCGCTCGCCGCTTCTGCTGCTGGAGCTGCCGCGGCAGCAGGCTGCAAGGCAAGAGGGGGGTGAGGCTGTGGGACCGTGACGCTGGGGGTCCCGGGCGCCTTTCATCGCTCACCTCTCTTTGTGGACGTATTTGCCCTTTCCTTTCTTCTTCAGCTCGCAGGAGCTGCTCTCGCTCGCGCCCGGGGCTTTCTCCGGCAGCACCTTGCTGGGGGGGTTCGGCGGGACACGGATTCGCAGGCGAAAGATGCATTTCTTCTTTTTGATTTCTTTCCCGCAGAGAAACCTGGGGAGAAAACAGCCCTCAGCCCGAGTGGGGGCCGCGACAGGGTGGGCAGGAGCATCCTGCATCCCTCCTGGGCCCTGTTCCCCCCAGGCCATGCCCAGGGCTCACCTGCTCTTGTAGCTGTTGAGGGCGTTGAGCAGGTGGGGGCCTCGCTCGGACACAGGGGTGCCGGTGAGCTGTGGGGGCAGAGGAGAGGCCGGGCTCAGCGTTTTTGCAGCCGTTATGCAAAAACCGAACAGACGGGGGAACCCGCACGCCGGCTGCCTCTGCAGAAAGCGAGGGAAGCAAACCCACGCCGGCGGCGTAACAGAGTCCAACACGCCTTGCTTTTATCACAGCTCCCAGCTCCAGCCCTGACTGGGAAGCTTGTCAGGTACATCACAAACAGGAAAATCCCATCGCAAAGTCGATTAAGTGAGCTTGGAGCATGAGCTCCCCACGCCGAGTGCTGTGGGGATGAGCAGGGCTGCGGGCTCCTTCAGGTCCGTGCCATGAGACAGATTTTTGCAGAGATGCCCACGCTTATCAGGGCAGGACCGCCAGCACCACAGCCTCACTGACACATGGACATGTCCTTTTCCATCCCTTGGTCACCCGTCACCTGCCAGCCAACATGCCTCAGCCTCACGAGCCCAGCCACCACAGGGAAGGCCCCGTTCCCCTGACCATGACTTTGGGGACAGCCAGCCCTGACTTTCCGCCCCATCAGCGGCTCTCCCTTGTGTTGCTGCCCCCCAGCCCAGCCCAAGCACGGGCATTTACCTTTCCGAGCTGCAGAGGGTCCCAGTGGTGGTTCACGAAGGCCAGGATCTCCTCAAAGTCGAAGTACTTCTTCTTGCTTTGCACACCCAGGTTGTAGAGGGCGAGATGGACGACGTCCACCCTGCGGGAGTGACCAAGGCCAGGGGTCAGCAGCCCACTCCCGACGTTTCGGGACCACAGTTGTGGGAAGCGTGATGGCCCAGAGCACAGCACCCCTGTGCCTCAGGGATGAGGACATTCCCAAGCACGTTCCCTGAGGCCAGGAGCTCAAGGACGTGCTGCTCCCAGGACAAACACCCAGATTTTTGGTGTTTTAATAAGCTCCAGCCACGCACTCTTGCTGCCGTTAAGTACAGGAGCAGGATGGTTCTCACTCACATGAAGACAGACTGTTTACAAAACCGCCTCCCCTGTGGGACTTTACACTTGCGTCTCCAAAAATGAAAGCCAAGCAACATATCCTGGAGGATTTCCCTTATCCCTCACCCAGCCTGCTCCCCTGCATCGCTCCCTGCAGCATCCCCACAGCCCGTTCACACCAGCAACGCATCTGCAAGGAAAAGCTGGGCTGCTGGCACCATCAGTACTTTTTATAAAGCGCTTTTGGACCACCAAGGTGCACCATAAGGTACCATATGAGCTTGGTATTTAATCACAAAATTTGATGACGCGTCCCCTAATTGCTTTTTGCAATTATCTTCTGGCAAACGTGTGCTTTGGCTCCCAGACAACACAGCAGGTTTGGAGCACGCTGTGTGGGAGATGCTCCATGACCTCGCACTGCTGAAACCCGGCATTGGGGCTGGCCCCAAGGTGAGGGTTTGGCACCATAGGGCACCAGCAAGCCCTGTGCCCCACAGCCGCCCTATAGCAGGGACCTCAGAGCATCACAAAGAAGCCGGGGCTGTTCCTTACCATCTCAAGGGCAGGCGCTTGATGTATTCAGGTCCCTGGTTGCACACCGAGCAGAAAAACACATAGAACCTGGAAAACAGCAGGGATGGAGCACGTAAGGAGCGGTGGCATCGTCCCCGCACGTCTGGGGGCCTAGAGATGGGTGGTGCTGGGTGCTGAGGGTGACTGTGACCAGGAGGAACAGGACTTGAGGGATGGGGCCACCCCTTCTCCCCCCGCCCCAGCATGGGGCTGCAGCAGCACCCGCCTTAGTGCCGCAGCCGGCTGGGGGAGATGCAGATGGGACCCCGGGACCCCAGGACGTACCGGTCTCCGAACATCATGGGGTCGCTGAGGCACTGGGTGCAGGCTTCGTGGAACCACTGCCGGCAGCGGTAGCACTGCAGCATCTTCAGGTACCACCTGGGGAGGGAGAGGAGCCGGGTGACAGCGAGGGCAGCACAAGTGGCAGCCACCACCTTGGCGTCCCCAGCCAGGGGGCTGAAGTCTGGCCCTGGCTGGCACTGTCTGCAGCCAGAGGGGTGGAGGCAAACGGTGCCTCCTGATCACAGACACAGGGTGGGCAGCCTCAGGGAATGGTCCCCCAGCTGGGGACTTCTCTCTCAGAGGAAAAATCCCCACCCTGACCCCATCTGGGTGTCGCAAATGTTTTTGCACATTAAACTTTGTGGGACAGCCCTCCCGGCAGGCAGGGTGCTTACTCGCCGGGGCCCCCGCAGTAGCAGTAGCACTGCTGCTGGTTGGTCCGGTGCGGGGAGTCCCACTCCAGCAGGTCGGGGTTGTAGGACAGCACCATCTTGACGGCTTGCAGCGTCTTGGCGATGGCTCCCTTCTTCAGGGCACCCCCCTTCTGCAGGACCGAGCGGGATGGGGGTCAGCACGGCCACTCGGGGGGGCTGCATCCTGCATTGCCACACCAAGAGTGGGCAGCACCCCCAGCCAGCACCCCCGGCAGCCCCACTCACCCGCACGGCCAGGGCGAATATACAGCGGCGACAGAACCACGGTGTCCCCAGCGGGCCCTCGCCGCCGCTCGCCACCGGGACGTGGCACTGCTGGTGATAACCTACGGGAGGGCTCAGCATCAGCACCGCCGGGCTGGCCGGACCAACAGTGCATGGGATGCAGCAGAAGCAGTGTGATGTGCCCGCACTCACCCAGCCCGCACTTCCCGCAGATGAGGATTTCGTTCCTAGGCCCTGATGTCTTCCCCAGGCAGACGTTGCACTTGGGCTCCTCCCCGGGGACGCCGGCTGTGGAATAAGGATGGCAGGGTCAGAGATATGCGGAGCACAGCCACATCCCTGCACAACTGCCCCTGGCACTCAGGCTCCTGCGCCCCACATTGCTCCGAAACTGGCTGGGGGTGCAGGGAAGGGGATGCCGGCAGCAGGGGAGGACGGGGCAGCACTCACCATGCTGGATGTCCTTCCAGAGGACCCAGTACTTGGAGTTGTCCTCAAATGTCACGAGGCAGCTCTGCTTGGAGCCACTCACCTGCGGGAACAGAGTGGGGAGAATCGGTGAGCCTCCACTCCCATTTCCAACACTTTCCTGTTTTCTCCTGACTGAGAGCTGCGGGAAGGCAGGTTTTGGGGGTGATACCCAGGGGACATCAACCCAAAAATCCCCAATGACCAAAGACACAGTGCAGCACAGGCCAGCACCCATGCGAGCCACCCCAGGGCACGGCGCTTGCACCAGCTACTCTTTGGATGCCCACTTTCCCTTCTGGGCACCCGCTTTCCCCTTCTGAGGACCCCCTTTTACCCTTTTGATCTTTCCGAGGTAGTAGAGCCCATCGGTCCAGCGGCACAGCACGTACTGCCCCTCCGTCAGCTTGACCATGAGCTCCCTGCAGCTGCCCCCCCTCCGCGCGGAGGTGGCAGCCGGCGCTTGCTGGACACGGCCAGCGGCCGCGTAGACATCGCGGATGATGGGGTTCAGCTTGCTGTTCTCCATGAGCAGAGCCTAGGGGGGGGGACACGCAGCCGCTCGTCACCGCGCCGTCATGCGAGAAACCCACCGGCTGGGCAAGGTGCTCGGCCCCACGGGGGGCTCTGCCCGTGGGCACCGAGCCTGTGGATAGCTCAGCCCCTGCAGTGAGTGCTCGGAGCCCACAGAGCCAACGGGGATGAGCTGGGCTCAGCCACGGGTAATTTCTGTGAAATCAGCCGGAGCAGCCTCAGTCCTCGCCACTGCCCAGCAGGGGTAAAGGGACCCCGACCGCCCTCAGCCCCGAGCTGCTCCGTGAGCGCAGCCCGTCCTGCAGAGGGTGCCTTTGGGGGATCTGCAGCTTTAAACTTAACGTGAATTTTTACTTGACGGTCGCCTTGCAGTTTTACAAGCTCCCCAAGCCGGAGGAGGGGGGGGAGCCGGGAGCCCCAACCTGCGAGTGAAACCCAGCGGCCGGGCTTCGCTCCCCGCAAAGATTTGGAGCAAAAAAAAAAGAGGCAAAGAGGCTGCGCCCGGCAGCTGCGCCTCCCTGCAGCTCCCCTCGCACCGCTCTGAGCCACCCCTAAACCAGCCCCAAGCCTCTTCCCCCCCCCCCTTTCCCTCCCTCCCTTCCCCGGGGGTGCGGTCCCGGTGCCACCCGTTCAGCGCCGGCAGCGGCCGAGCCGCGGGGACCCCCCCGGGGGCCGGAGCTGCCCCCGCCCGCCCGCCGCCGCCGCCGCGTGTCAGCGCCCAACCGGGGGGGTCCCGAGCTGCGCCCCCAGCCCCAGCTCCAACCCAACGCGGGGCCGTTTTCGGGGCCGCCCCGTCCGGTCCCCCCCCCCCCTTCTCCCCGTCGGGCTCCCCCAGCCCCGGCGGCACCTGCCGGGCGGCGGCGGGGAGCGGCGGGCGGCGGCGAGGAGCCGCCATTGGCTCATTCAAAGGCGCTGCGGCGCCGTCGCGTCCCGTCCAGCCCCGTCCCGTCCCTCCCAGCCCCGTCCCGTCCCTCCCGCTCCCGTCCCGTCGCATCCCTCCCGCTCCCCCCGGATCCCTCCGCATCCCTCCCGCTCCCACCGCCCCGTCGCCTTCCCTCCCCGCCGTGGGCTGCTCTCTCTCTCCCCCCACCCCACTTTATTCCGCAGCCGTGCCGAGCCGTGCCCTTACCGCTCGGTGCCGCGCCGCCCCCTCTGCCGTCGGGCCGGGCCGGGCCGGGTCAGCGCCCGCCCGCCCGGGGGCCGCCGGGGCCGCAACGGGGAGCGGCGGCGTGCGGCGGGGGCAGGGCGCGGGGCGCCATCTTCCCGCGCTTCCCGCGGGCATTGACGTCCCAATTATGCAATTAGCGCGGGGCCGCCTCCGCCGCCGCCGCCTCCCAGGGCTCGGCTCGGCCTGGCACGGCTCGGCACGGCGCGGGGTGGCACTGGGCATCGTGGCCCGGCACGCTATGGCACAGCGCAGCGTGGCACGGCACGGCTCGGGCTGGCACGGTTCAGCACGGGAGGGTCGGCACTGCACGCCATAGCACGGCACAGCGTGGCACGGCACGGCACGGCACACTATAGCACGGCACAGCATGGCACGGCTCAGCACAGCACGGCACAGCACGCTATAGCACGGCACACTGGCATTGCACAGCATGGCACGGCTCAGCACACCATGGCACAGCACACTATAGCACGGCACACTATGGCATTGCACAGCATGGCACGGCACAGCACACTATATAGCACGGCACACTATAGCACGGCACACTATAGCACGGCACACTATAGCACGGCACACTATAGCATGGCACGGCGCCCCCCCGCTGCAGGCAGCCCCCCCAGTGCACGCACAGCCCGTGGGGTGCCTGCAGCTGCCCCACACAGGTGCCACCCCCCCGTGTCCCCACTCCCCCTGCCCCTAACCGGGGCCCCTCTTGCTGGCACCCACCCGCCTGGGGGGCCCTGGGGCACCCCCAAAGCCCCCCGGGCAAGGGGTGGCCAGGGGTGCCCCCCGCGCTGCTCTGCCCGCGCCAGGGAACGACCCGTGCTGCCGGGATTCCCGGAACCGGGGGTCGCTTTTCTCTGAATCTCAGCAGAGAAAATCCATCACTGCAAAAATGCTTCGGCCGGTGCCAAGAAGGAGGCTGAAGGATTTGCTATTTGCCGGAGAGCGCTGCCAAAACAGAAATGTTTTCAGGCCTGCTCAGACAGCAGAGAAGCTGATTCCCGATTTAGGGTCGGAGCCAAGCGCGAGCGGAGTGGATCCGAATTTTATTGCTGTAATCAATGAGCTCCGCGCAGTGCCGCAGGGCGGCTTCCCCACGCCGGGGCTCATTGCACACCTGCCAAAAGCTCCCCCCGCACATGAGCTGCTCCCCTACGCGTCACACACGGTGCTAAGATGCCTCCTGAAGGTCTCTGCACAATTCTGTCATCTTAGAGCTGGTTTTCTGCAGCTCAAACTTCCCCACAAACCAACAGCATCGCGCTGCGAGCACATGGCCCAGCAGGCAGGCAGCACCGCCTGTGCGAACCTGAGGGGTTCTGCCACATGTGGGGCACTGCAGGAGTGCTGGTGGCTGATTTCCAAAGTTTGAGCAGTAAACCCGTGTTGTCTCCCAAGTAAATATCCTGCCTGCAGCGCTGCAGGCCCCCAAGTGCCCAGGCAGTGAGCAATGTCAGAGCGTGGGGCAAGATGAAGCCCACGTTCGTTTTAAAGCTCCTGGACATGGGTGCAGTGGCTAACGCGACCTCTGCAGTGCACCTGGGACCCTGCTCAGGGTTTCCCGAGAAATGCAGAAATAGTCTGAATAGTCCTGGATTGTCCTCCTGGGGGCCAGGAACCACGCGGCACCATGTGCTGTGCCGTGCCGGCCGTGCTGTGCCGTGCTGTGCCGTGCCATGCCGTGCTGTGCCATGCCATGCCGTGCCTACTCCCAATTGCCCAAGGCTGGGCCCATGTTTGCAGAGCTTTAGGCAGCCAAAAAAACTGGCAGCTCATTCTCCCTGCATGAAACACCATCCTGTGCCTTCACAGGGAACCTGACGCATCTTCAGAACAGCCCAACGACCAAACTCCGCGGTGAGTCATGGTGTGCTCGCCGTGAGTCACGGCAGGATTAAAATAACTCCTGCACCATAACCCTGCTCACGGACAAACACCGCTGCTCACCTCCCGGCAGTGCCTGGGGCTGGTTTGGATCAAAAGTGGCTGGGGTGGGACAGGGGGGCAGTGCCGTGCTGCCAGCCGCTCTCCTGGTGGTGCTCGGGCAGGGATCCTCTCATGAGCTCCTCAACCATCGTGGTTTATGCTCACAGCGTCCTGGAAATGCGGGCGGTGTGACAGCTGCATCAAGCCCTGGATCCCACTCACCCCGTTAATAAGTGGGGACAATGTCACCGAGCCCCCTCCAGCATGCAGCAGCTCCCTTCATCCTGGGAGAGGGCACCCCAAGCCCAGGGCCTGCCAGTGGAAAGAGCACGTTAACATTGCCTGGGAACAAAAGTCCCAAAGAATGGGAATAAAAGAGGAACCTGAGGTGGATGCTCTATTTCCAAACACCAATCCAGCCACATGTGGGCATCTCTCCTGGTTTCTCCATGGGGCCCTCTTCTGTGCTGTCCCCATCGAGCCCAATTCAGGGCTTGGACACAGCTGAGCGGCCGCTTTTGCACCGTTGGGGCTGTGGGGACCTTGGTGGGACGATGCTGGACCCACTCCACTGCAGAGGGACCTGACACATTTCTGTGCCACCCTCACAGCCCAGCTGCAGAGCCCTCAGCACCGGGGCACGCCAACCCCAGCGGATGCTGAGCTGCTGTGCAGGTGAGGAAGGCGCTGGTTAAGGCAAAGCAGCAGCAGCAGCAGCGGGCCGGGGCCATTCTGGGAGCAAAATTGCAGAAATGGAGGCCCCGAGGTGGGAGCGCAGCCCGGGCTCACGCAGAGCCCCAGCAGCCCTCCGCCTCCCTCGGACGAGCCGGGCTCACGCCACGGCAGGTCGCTGCGGCTCCTTCCCTGCCATTGGATCTCCAAACAAAAACAGCATTTGCAGAGTGGTTTGAATTAAGCCTTGGTGGTTAATTACTCCCCCCCCTCCCTCGTTTTGTCCCCAGAACTCTTTCATCGTACCCCGCGCTTCCAAAGGCAGGGAAGGCACTTGGGTGAAACCCCCGGGGCCGAAGGGCTCCTGCAGCCACATCCCAGCTGGGAGTTTACAGGGGCAGCACAGGGCGAGCAGCTCCCAGCTCCCAGCTCCCAGCTCCCAGCTCTGCCTTTCTTCCAAGGGCGCTTTGAAAACTGCCCAGAAATCGGGTGGCTTCTTTTCACAGTGTTTTTCTTTCTTTGAAAACAGGAGTGGGAGGAGGGGTTGTATGTTGGCTTGTAGTCTTGGAAACCGAAGCCGAGGAATATTGAATGGAAACCCAAACACGAAGCTGCCTATGAACTCCGGGCCTGATTTTGAGATAGGATCTGCAGAAATGACGTGCGCTGCCTGCAGCTGCCCAGGAGCCTCCTGCAGCCGAGCAGCGCGGGGCTGCAGCACACGGAGACCTCAAGACCCAGCCTGGCTCTCGTTCGCTCCCCAAAACAATTCCCAGGTGCCGTTTCCATCTGGAGGTTCAGCTGATAAAATACTGCACATTCATGCTAAATAGAAGTAGCCACAAAAAACATAATTTGAGGCTATTGACTTGATTAGCCTTGGCCAACACTTCCCTCTACTCCCCAGGTCTCCGCTGCCTTTGCTCCAAAATATCTCCTTGGCCAACACAATCAAGCTAAGTAAGCTTGAAGCAGCCATGTGTGAGGTTGCAAGTTCTGCTTCTGTCCTGAAGAAGGGCTAAAGCGTGTCTTTTTAATTATTATAATATATTTTTTGGTATTAGTTTATTCAAAAAATAATATCTTTCCCTACAAACCTTGTCCTTGGTTATTTTAGACCCTCACAGCTACACAAGCACTACTACACTGCCAGCCTTACCATTAATCATGGAGCAAACCATCCTAATTTAGCTCATTAGAACTCTCTTTTTTTTTTTCATCATTTGAGGACCAAAAAAATCAGCTGACAATTTGCCCAGCAGGAGCAATCCGTGGGATTAGCAAACTCCTGATATTTCTCCCATTCCAGTTGCTGTCCCAGAACGGGGAATCCGCTTCCTTATCGAGAAGGCCGCGTGGCTGACGGCCTCGGAGCTGAGGACTGGAGGCTGTTCCTGGAGCTGAGGACCGGAGGCTGTTCCAGGAACGCCAGAGCCTGCCGCGGAGCCCCGTGCTTGGAAGGCGCCGCAGCTCGGCGCATTCCACACGGACACGGTAATGCTCGGCCGTGCTTCGCGCGCTGCGGCGCAGGGGGAGTCGGTGCTCGCTTGAGCCCTCTCCGAGCAAAGCGATCTACCAAAGGGCACGCTGAAACAAAGGTATGGTTGTAATTAGAAGGAGGGTAGCTAAATCCGACGTTCAGCTGCTTTATGCCAGCTGTGCCTTTAAAAGGAAGAGCATTTAGGCGTCGGGTTTCATGTCTTTTTATTGTTTATTTAGCATGAATTTAATCCGTATCCTTTTTTTTCGGCTTAACTTTCTTTGCGTGCTTCCATGCAATTGCATAAGACGTGAAGGGCTTGTAAGTGTTCTTACAGCTGTGCAAGGTTTATATTAATGGAGCCGTTACATAATTTTGACACAGATATGTTATGTACACGTCTGCAGTTCCTGAACTCAGCTCAGAAAATACCACTCCCACCCCCCAAAAAAAGAAAAAAAAAAAAAAGAGAGAGACAAAAGCCCATTTTATTCCAGGGACAACATGAAAAGGAGTGAAGACCTGGGTGTACTGGTGGCTGTGTGCACACAGTGCAATAAACGTGCCGCTCTCACAGCTCAGCTTGCCTCTGCCTCCTGCAAGGCTGGCTCCTACCTGCTGCAAACGAGCAAAGCTTCGTCTGTGTCGTGTCCGCAGGACGCTGCACAGCACCAAGTGGCACCAGGCACTGGCTCCCTGCCCTCACAGGCCTTTGCCACCCAGGCCTGCACCATCCCCAGAGCTGGCTCCGGGCTGTGCTGCGCTGGGATGGGCCCCGGAGCATCCTGCCCTTTCCCCAGGGTATTTGTCCGGCCAGCTGGGAGGCCTCTGCCTTCCTGCACTGCTCCCGTTGGCTCTGATCTCCTGGCTGGAGTGGCACCGGGGGCCCCACAGTCAGTGAAATACTGGCTGCTTGCAGGATTTGAACAAAATCAGTGGAGCTGTTAATGGTAGGATCAGGCTAGGCAAAGGCATGGAGGCTTTGGGTCCCTCGGGAGGCTGCAGCCCTCCACCTGCACGTGCACGCACATTTTTAATTCCTCCCTGCAAGCACAGCTCCTCTCCTGCACACATGTGCTGCCTTCTGTCCCGCACACACGTGCTGTCTCCTCTCCCACGCACTTTCTCTTTCCCCAGCTCTCAGCCACCCACGGTTTCACCGTTTCCCCCCTCTGTCTGTCACACCCGAGGAAAACCCTCCTGACTACTTTCGGGTGATAACCGCTCTGCGGGGAAGCTTTTCACAAAACCAGTGGGAGCGGAGCACAGAGGCAGCCGCCCCCCCACCAAGTGAATCCCCACGGGAGAGGCAGCGAGGGCTGAGGAAAGCTCCCCCAGGTATGGAGCAGCTCCCACTCTCCTGGCAACGAGGCAGAGCGGCCACTATCTTAATCTGCAGCGATCTGGAGATCAGCGGCCTCCTCCCTCTGCTCTGCTCTGGGTGCAGAGGCTCTGAGAGCAGCGGGGCTGATGGTGCCACTCGTGCACCTCCCCGTGACAGATCCAGCTCTGCTCAGGGCCCTGCTCCAGCCGGGGATGGGGGCGATGCTGGAGGCCTTGAGCCGTGCTGGGCAAGGGCTGGACAGGCAGGAGGGGGGCAGCAGCCTCCCGGCCCCTCTCTGCATGGCTGGGGCGATGCTGGGGATTTGTCTGAGCCATCTCCTTTCCTGGGGAGGAGTAGCACTTAAATGGGTCAATGCTGAAGACACAGCTCCCTCCTGGAGGTCCTCACAACCTTTTGTTCAATTTTCCAGCAAGTCAGAAGCCCATCTGCTGGGTGCCACTCCTTCCATACAAACACACCAACTTCCAGAGCAGAGACTTTAGGGTTTATTCCCAAAGTTTCCACAGATTCCCTACAGGACTGCAGGCGAGCCACTTCATCGCTGTGCCTCTCAGTGGTCTGTTGGCATCCTGGGGTCTGCAGAGCAGGGCTGGTTGTCACCGGGTCACCGGGCAGCAGCAGCACAGCTGGCCCCGTGCTGTGCAAATAAACCTGCCTGGTGCTACTGCAGGAGTGAGGGAGGTTTGCAGCGTGGCTCAGCTGTTCCTGCAGCAAGCTGCTGTCATCATACCTCCGGGTTTTCGGAGCCAATTCCCAATTTCACAGCTAAAATAATACATAAGCCTTTTTTACGTTAGCAAGCTTTATTTAGGAAATAAATAAAATGTTAAGAAAATATGAATGATTGTAATAAATACAGCACTTGTCAAAATTGCACAGCTATGAAAAGCGTAATATTTTTAGGCATATTACTCCAGTGTGGTTAGAGGGTCTGGCACGTAACTGGAAAAATATCTTTCTGTGCCTGACAGAACATTTCAAACATGGAAGAGAAAAAAAACTACAGGGGGGGCAAAGAACGTCCAGTTCCTTCCCAAACAACCTTTGACAGACATTTGTTTATGATTTTTTTTTTTGTTTTCTGAAATCTGATACTTCATCACAACTAATTATTTAAAAGGATGCTGCCGAGATAGAAATGAGAGATTGAAAAATCTGTTGGTAAGTCAGCAGTCAGGCTGGAGGTTAGTTATAGCACATGACATTTCACCAGCTCTACCAGACAGCTGCTGTTTCCATGGTTTGCAAAATAGCAGTGGACAAACGGTTTCTCCTTTCCCTTCTCATGCAGTGGGCACAATATTGTCTCTCAGTTTTGAGTTCTCAAGTGAGACCTGGGGAATACTGCAGAGGAAAAATGAATATGGTTGCATAAAAGCCCTTCACTCATAAATACACACTTGCCTCTGTCTGCAAGATCAGGCCTTGGGTTTGTGCACTACAGTCCCACCAGCCCTGGAGAATGCCTTGCAGTCCTGGACGAGCAAGCTGTGCTGCTGGCATGAGTCTGCTGGGAGTTCAGAAACTGCTGCACCAAAACCTGACTCCAGTGATCCTGCCAATCAGTTGTTAAGCAGGGAATAAAGAGCATGGCGCTTGCTGTTTTGGAGGATAAGGTTTAGCATTTGAACTTCATACATTTGCAAGCTTGAATTGATTGTAAAAATAGTCTCTATTCGTTCCTTGCCTCTATTTGAAAAAAAAAAAAAAAAAAAAAAAAAAGGATAAAAACATTTCTAGTAGATACACGGAAAGATAAATAAGCAGGAAAAAGATCAGTGCTTCCTAATAAATCACTTGCCTTGCAGTTTCAGAAGGGACTGCACACTTTAAAACAAAGCTACTGAAGGGTCCTTACCACTGCTTGACTCAGCAGCTCTGGACTCCCCTGGGGTTAACCCTCAGAGCTCCACATTTGAAGTGAAAAGTCAAACTACTCCTTTCAGAAACAGTAGAGGTGATTTCCCCCAGGCACAGTGTCATCTGGTCACACTGCTGATGCAACAGTGCATTTTTTTTTTTTACAGAGCACATAAATATAGGACTAAAATAAATAGCAAGAAATAATTTGTCCAGTAGAAGGATTTCAAGCTACAAATGCTATCCACAACTCACTGCTTTCAAGGTTACCAAAAAGCACAAAGACACCCATACGGAGCCTCAGGGGAAGGAATCAGCCCTTGTCCCTGGCAGGGAACAGCCGAAATTCCACCCCAGAGCTGCAGCCAGGGCAGCTGAGAGGTGCATGGAAGCTCCTGGAAAAGGGAGCCACATGCCTCGGTGCTACTGGAGGATGTGGAAAGCTCAGCCTCATCTCTTGCAACCCTGCAACCTCTCAAGCCAAGGCTGCCAGATGGGAGCTTGGGCTGCGCTCTCTGCCAGAGTGACACCCACACCTGGGCAGGCGTGGGAAGGAGCAGCCCCTCTGTCCACATGTGAATCTGCAGGGGTGCGACTGCAATCTACATCTAAGGCAGGAGTATCAGCTGTTTTGTGAAATAATCACAGTTCTCATTTGCAATAGCACACTCCATGTGGCACTGGGCAAAGCACTCAGCATGCTCAGCAGTAACTGTCGCTAGCGGGCAGATCCAGTTGATCTGAATTAATTCAATGCAGCACGGGCTCAGACTCTGGATTTTGAGTGCACATGAAAACTAACACTATGTCTCAAGCTGATGTTTGTTTGTTTTTTTTTCTCGTAAACTAATGAATTTCAGTGGTCAATTTACCTGACACCCATATTTCAAGATTTAGGAATTTGTTTCTATAATGCATTTAAGGAAAAGTGTGTCTTCTTTCACATAGGCATACTTAGGTGACTGCAATTTGGTCAAAGGGAGGAACATGGGACAGCCACTTGCAACATTCATATCATTCACTGGTCTCTGAAATGAAGCAGAAGTCAAGTCTGGGCGAAATGCATCAATAATATGTTCCCTATTATTTTGGTCAAGCAGCATAAATGTAACCTGAAAAACAGAATGCAGCAATGATGAGTTATTGAACTTAAAAACGAACCAGAAAATATTAGAGACAAACACACAATGCTGCAAAAACAGCTGGATGTTCTATTGATAATTAAGTGCAAACTATAATGAATGTTTCACAAGCTACAAGGCCAATTAATGGGAACAAGGGAGATTGTAACAGTTCCCAAATTAAATATTTAAAACTTTACCATCCATAAAATAAAATGAAATAAAGTAAGTAATTATTTCCTGGTAGAGAATTCTACAATGCAAATACTTTTTTTCTCTCTCTCTCCTGACAATTTAAACAACCCCAGGTTTGGTTCCAGTCATTACATTAATTCCAGTGCTGTTGTTTGGAATCAAAAGAAACAGCTCTGTTGTTTGTATGCAAATATGTAGAAGACAACCTAAATATTAGTATAGGCTCTCAACATTTAATTACCACTTTTATTAATTCGCTGTTCTTTAGTTGGAAATGTAAAATTCATATAATACTTTTTTAATACAATGAGGATTGAGAACTTTGATTTCTATTTTTTTAACTGCTAGATGGTAGGAAGGCTATTTATATGAAAGGCTTCCAGAATTATTACCATACAAAGGTAAATGCTAGAAGAGATCAGAACCCTGTGCATATTTCCACTGTCTCTCTAACCATTGTTGCCCTTATCAGATTCCACTGAGAAAATGAGAAGGAAAAAAAAAAAGAAAACAAAAGAAAGAAAAGATCAGGCTAAGGTAAGACATCTACAGCACATTTATAAGTGTAACTCTAACCTCACATTTGTAACACCTGTGTTTCAGCAGCAAATGACAATTTTCTTATAAATTGATATTATATATGTATAGCAAGAGCCAGGAAACATTGTGTCTCCTGGTTTATCCCAGGTGGACACAGGTTGGGATACAATAGCCTTGAAAGTGCAGTTATTTCAGTATTCTGGTGTTTGAAAATCCTTCAAGGCAAGTATTGAATCTCAGTAGGAGCAGCTTTCCTTGAGCGCAAATCGCTCCATTCAGTGCCAAATTACCACTCAAAATTAAAGTGCGGTTTATAAGCCATCAGAGAAGAAAATGGGAAAAAACTCCAACTTCCACTGAAGTCAAGAGAAAAAGGTCTCTTGAGTTCACTGGGGGAAGTAGTGGGTTTATGCTAGGATCAGATATGAAAAAGTTGCCCTTCTTACCTTGTGTCTGAAAGGCCAAGGGAGCAGAGCATCATAGTCTCCTTTCATAACAACAAAGAACAGCGACACATGGGTTCCTTTTCCTGTCCCATCCCCATTCAGATAAATCCGCAGACAAACCTTGTAGCCATACTTTGCAGTGTAGAAAGCTGAAAAAAAGAACTCTTCAATAGTAAAAACCTCCTCTGAAAATAAGACAAAATGACTGTTTTAGCATATGCAAAAAGATTTGTCATGTTTTGGTATTACAGAGATGAGGAAAACATACAAATCAGTGCAGCTAATAAGCAATGAAAATCCAGTGGCTGGAATCCTTTAAATGACCCATACCTTGGTGAAAATTCTCTGGTATTAGCCACAGAAGGATAATTTACCTAACCAAATTACTTCTCACACGGGAGGTAACTGCAGCAGAAGACCATTCAGTACCATCAGGCACCAAGGCTGTGGATTAGACAACAGAGATCCAGCAGATGTCACTGCAAGTAGCTGCAGCGGAGGGCAAATTGCAAAATGAAAGCCCAGAACAGAACACAGCTCTGTGGCAGAGTACATCACAGCCGCCCTGAATACCAAGCAGGAGAGCATGAGGTCTTCATACAAACAGCATCTTAGGAGCTCTCCTTAATAGCTCCCTGGAGTTATTTTAAAGCACTTCCTGCCCATGAGGAGAAAGGAGCATCATTCTAGAGAAATCAGTGGGTTTTCTACAGGACCGAGCTTTGCTAACACACGTATAGGTCGTGTTCTACCTGGTGAGTACAAACTGACTGTTCTTCCCGTCACAGAGTCCTGTAACTTCCGGCCAACGTCTGTTATTTTCCACAGAAAGACCCCATCATAGGACGCTTGCTCAGAGAACAGAAGACTCTTATGAAGATTGCTGAGGCCTGCGTCCTTCTGGTTCAGGCACCGGTGCAACTCTGCAATCTAGAAAAAAAACACACAGTTCTCAATTAACCCCACTGCCCAGGCTGATGTGCTGTAAAAGCAGCAGAATTGTGCAGATGTCCTCATTTTCTGAAGGGTCTCCTCTGAGTTCTTTTGGCAAATTGTTAACATTCACAACTCTCAGGAATAGCCAGAGAAAGAACTGCCTAAACACAAATTTAGATAAAAAAAAATATTAGAGATCTCCATTTGAAAATTTATCCAAAACAAGAAAAGGATCTTGTAGATGTGTCTAAAACTTAACACTTCACAGCTTCAATTCCTGTGCTCATTTCTATCCCCGTCTCTACATCATCTCTCTCTGACACGTGTTAAGTATGTCATCTACACAGCAAGCACACAGGTAATGTTTATCATAAATATTTACCTTCAGTTCAAGGCCCCGTATTATATTTTGATCAAGTTCACTCTGTCTCCGAAAGGCTGTGATTTCCAAGTTAGAGGTTTCCACTTCCTTATTGAGCACTGACACAATATTCTCAAACACATGTAGCTTATTTTCTAGCTCAGAGATCACTTTCTCCCTCACAAGGTGTTGCAGAATGGAATCATCTTCAGGAACAGAAGATCCAGGAAAACAGTCTACTTCCAGATCCCCATTGATTTCCAGACTGCCTGGGATCTGCAGATCAGGGATGCTTTTTTCTGTAACATTCACATTCAGCTGTGATGGCGGGATGAAACCATTTGCAGCTTTGGAAACAGTGCACAAGCTTGCCTTCAGTTGCTTTATGTGCTGCAGCAGAAGCAGCATGTGGGCCCCAACTGCAGTTTTTTCATGCTCCTTCATCTTCTCTTTGCTTCCCTGTAAGAAGACATGATTAATACTCTCTACACAGCTACCACAACTGGCCAAATCAAGCCATGTTCCCTCTAGCTTCTTGGGAGAGACAGGGATGGGAGGACTGCAAGATACAGGCCCAGCTACAGAGCAGCAGACTCTCTTCAGAGACATGGAGAGTGGAAAACCAACAAGCCTCCTAATGATCAGTTTAGGGTACGTGTTCATACGTGTGTTCGTGTTACATAAAAAGAAAACAGTTGTCTACGATTTATGTATTAAACAGGATACCAGGCAGATTACCGGCAAGATTCTCAAATAAGCCAGTATTTAATATGTACACTGTCCACAGAAGATCAGGCAAGGCAGCAGCTGCAAACTAAAATTCAGAGAAGACCTATTACTGATTTAAGAGGTGTTACCTCTTAACATCCAAAACAGAGTGGAACGGCACATCTGATAACCCAGCAGAATTGTAATAAACATCCATTTTTATCTGAAGTCAGTGCACTGTACAGGCCAGAGAACAAACCTTCCTGAAGGCAGCGGTTTTACTTACCCTAAATGAGCAGCCAACTTCAGAAAATCGACATCCATCCTTGTTGATCAAGACTGTAGAGTGGTTCTGTTGAAAAAAAAAAAAAGGCAAGAAAATAATCAAATACCAATTTCAATTCTTTTATCTACCTACAAACACCTCAGCCCCATCCTCGGCAGCTACATGTATAAATCAGGTTAATTCAAGTCAAGGCATTGCCACAGCTTACAGTGTCTGTCTGACCAGTTCTGAAAACTCATTGATAAATCAACCAAGAGTGTGGTGGATTGGAAGTTTCTTGGAGGCAATCTGGCAGTTAAGTGCCTTTCTAACATACTGATGTAACAGAGTTTAGCAAGCCACAGTGATCCCCTAGTAACAACTTCCCATAAATAATATGGCAATAAGCAAGGTGTCCCACCACAGCCGTGCACACAGCCACTTTAACACTCTTCCTGCTCTTAGAGAAAGCACAGAAGAGCTGCGTCTTGCAGCAGGCCCTGGGAATGAACAGATCTATTGGACCAAAAGCTCTGGCTGGCACAAGAATTTAGTTCCTTTCACAACCAAAAGCACCTGTCTTTAAATACACTGTTATACAGCATATGCTTCTTTCAGTCAAATGGGTCTTCCTGAATACTTGAAAGGAAACAAACACTTCCCTGGCTTTGGCAGATTAATTTAGTGAGGTAACTGTGGGGGCAGAAAAGAGAAGCTATACATGAGAGCTATGCTGGGATGTAAAAAGCATCCAGATATAACTGCCATGTCTGAAGATGTTCTCAGATGATCAATTAATCTACATGAACAAGTGATACTTCCATGAATTGAAATAAAGTTGTACTGTTTTCACTCATCTTTTACCTACCTTTTCCTTTGATGATGTTTCTGTTTGCACACGTTTCTGTTCCCTACATAAACTGCCTTCACAGGAATGTTTCTGTCATTAAAACAAGAAGAAAGGAATTGAGCACATTATTAAAATCGCTGAGCATCTTTACTTAGGAGTCTTTGAAACGTTGCTTCTGTTTGGGAATGCTACTCCCATTTCACAGAAAATGAAGGTCAGAGGGGCTTTTCTACAAGAAATTCTGTGCTATGGAAGAGTTTGCAAGAAGTTTCTTGCTTCCTTCCTGGAAGGTGTGGATTTAAAGAAGAGAAAAAGAAAGGAGAGTAACTTCCATAGGAGCACTACGAGCTCTGCAACACATGGTACAAAACCCTGCACCCCTGTCCAGACAGTGACCACTCTTGACCTCACTGCTCCATAAACTGCAGTGTTTTCAGGCTTCTTTTCAGGCAGAATAACCTTCAGAAACGTGGGACTTAAGCACATCTGTTAAAAGTGGGTGCTGTTGTCCCCTCTGCAAGGAGTTGGTTGCACAGGGGACGGATTCAGTGGTTTCTTAAGCTCAGCTTCTCATCTGATCAGGCAGCTCAGCTCAGCAGGTATGTTCAGTGACACATCTCCAGATGCAACACCCATTAAATGAAAGCACAACGTGTGATCTGTTACTTATGAGGCCCTGAGTTCTCGGAAATTACTTACAGATGCCTTCCAAGGTCATCCTGGGAAATCTGATACAAGATTGGCAACGTACAAGTCTTGCCCAGTTCAAACCATAGCATGTACAATCACACACGCATGTGTATGTTCACACATATGTACACCCAGTGGCATGCAGGTGGATTATGGAACAGAAAGCAAATACATGGGAAAACCAAACACAAACTCAACTTCCATTGGCTTCACATAGTTCGCTCAGTGTGCAGACCCTTCTCAGGTTCTGCTTATTAACATTTTGAAGGCAGGGATCCAAATTTTCCATCATGATGTAGTAATGCAAAATGCATTAGTGCTAACATGAGACTTCCTGCCTTTCCTGGCTTCAAGGAGGGGAAAGTAATCCTCCTGCCATTGGTTCAAACTACAACTGTAACTTGTGTATTTAACACAGCAACTGTCAGCTTTCAACCCAAACTACACAAGGGGGTTACCTTTAATCTTTATAAATGCCTTTGCATGCCAGTACATTTCCTATAGTCTGGAATTTTTTGTTGATAAAGCCATTTCGGCAGCCCTCAAGTCCTTCCTCTGCAAAGAGTCCGGAGGTTTCTCTTTTGATCCCCAGAAATAGACAGGTCTTTTTTCCACTCTTTAATTTATTTTTGCATACTCTGTATCTTAGGCATTGCACAGCGTGTGTCTTTACTCCTTACTTGCTGCTCTTTTACTCCTTCAGATCCCCGACTTCCTGAAGGGGAGAGAGGCTGGCGGGAAGTTTGTTTAAAATATGGGACTACAAAAGCCATGAGACCAACAACTGATTAGCTAAGGTGGAGAGAGTGAGAGCAGTGCCCCAAACTTCCCGGAGGACTGGGGATATACACACAAACAAGCAAAATTCATATGCCACATAACTATAAATTTAATAAGGCAGATCACGTAACCAGTGGAATTCCAGTTTTATGAATGTTAGCTAAGGCAGGCAGTGGAAGATCAACATTTCAAGGCAAATCCCCTGCCAAGCTTCTTAACTAAAAATTAGTAAGATAGCTAACCAGAATGAGGAGGAGGAAAACAGTTTGTCACTTCAGGAAAATGAAGCTTGCTGAGGTAGATCTGCAGCACCACAGAGCTCAAGAAAAAGAAAGGTGCTCAAGGAACAGACTCACAGCTCAAGTTTCAGAAGGTTGCACTTTCAGAAGGTTGCAAGGGATTAAGTGTTGCCACCTCCTGGTATCTGCAGTCTCTGAAACAGACACTGGATTTACCACTGGTAAAATGTGCCTGGGTCCAGATACTCTTCTCTCTCCACAAGAGTTGCTGAGATATGAAGAGCGCATGCAAAAGCTTCTTAAGCTTGTTTTAGAACGAGTGCCTTCTTCGTACTCCATGAAGGACTGCTACCCCCATATGTTGGGTGTATCTCATGGCCCAGTATTTGGAAAGGCTTACATCTGTGACAGTTATGGCACATAAAGCCACCCACTGCTATTCACATCAGGCTACACTTCTGAGACACTCACAACGCTCCTGCTATGTAGGTCTTAACATCACTATGCCCTCACTCCAGGGCAAAACTCCAGGACTGGCAACTATTCTCTTCGCATTATCTGGAGGGCTCAGCATTCATCCTGCTCTACCCCAGAAGAGTGCTGTCCCAGCAACACCTTCCCAGACGAGAGCCCACGGGGTCACGAGCTAGGTGGGGCTGGGATGAGAAAGCTTTCAGAGGTTTCAAACTGAAACGCATGTAGTGGTGTTAGCAAGGGTGGGTCTCTCTTGTTCAACCTGCTATTGCTTTGTCCCAGGAGTTTTTAAAGCACAAAATGCCCTAAACAGAAGGTGCTGCACTTCCACCATGAGGCTGAGAAACGTGCCACTGATGCTGTATCTTTGGCAATCTCTTTGTATAGCAGCTAATTTTCTAACACCTTTCACCTGCCCCACCATACCATTTCCTCCTTCGGCAACACAGAGCAGTTTCTGTTAGCTCCTTTGATGCCCTCAGACCACCCCCAGAACTTGTACCGCTTTGCACCTTCAAAAACTGGGGAAAAATGAAGAGCATCTTTAAAAATGTTAAAATGAGCACACGAAGTCACTTAAAATCTGCAAGTACCAATGCAGGTTGTTGCCCTGCTTTCATAATACCTAATAGAAATACTATCTGATGAAAGGAAAAAAAAGAAAAAGGCAATTTTAATTTGAATAAAAAAACAAGACTCTTTTCAAGATCTCTTCCCTGTAACTGTCTGTGGTTCTTTATCATATCTACCTCATACTGGGAGACACACTTTGACACTGGAGCTAAAATGGCGACTACCCGAGCCCTGGCTGAGCACACAGGTATTTCCCCCTCCCTGCTGTAACATCACAAGCAGACTATCAAATACACATCATTTTTCGCTTGAATACATACATGGAAAAAATAGCAAACTCAAAAGAATTAAATTTTCTCTACATGCAGCAGCATTCATGAAATCAGGATGAAAAATATCATGATAGATTATTTAAGCCATTAATATAAAACCATTATTTGAAACAAATAAATGTTCTCACTTGGTATTCACTACTGGATAGGCTCCGCTTGCACTTCTGACACACTGTCACATTATTGACACATCCGTCTTCCAAATGATCTGCAAGATTCTTTCTCATTACCATGTGTCCACAGCCAGTGTGACAAGGGATTAAAGCATATTCACATAAACTCTGATGCTCCTGGAAGTTAAAAGTTGCAAACCAAAATGTTAACTGTGGAGAAACATAAATAGCTTGCATTCTGCCAGCTTTGCTTTACATTTCTTCTAAGCTCGGGTAAAGTCCCACTCTATAGCATTACCAAGATTAGTGTTGAAAAATCCACCATCTTTACTGGGGCTTTTTTGATAATTTGTAACTTTAAAAAATATATAATAATAATAATAATAATAATAATAATAATAATAATAATAATAAATTAAAAAAAACTTTTGATAGATTCAAACATGAGCTCTCTCTGGAACTGCTCTGACTGACAGGATGAATGTGGTTAGCCTGCTGACATTTCTATGTAGCATAAAAGAATGGTCATCTGACACCTATGCAACAGTTAGGATACAACTCTCATCTATATTTTAAATAACTTCTAAAACTTTTCATTATTTGCATCTTCTCATCTCAACAAGAAAACTGTCAGCATCTTCTTTCATGACTACATCCAACAGGCTCACTTTCATTCTTAAAAACACAGTATTCCAACATAAAATATTTATTCTGGCCTCTTCTACTGAATATTTGGCACTGTGTCACAACTGATTTTGTCTTTAGAGGGAGATGGCTGTCCCCTACAGAACTGGCTCAGACATGCCAATTTCAATCACACGCTCAACTTTCAAATTCATTTTGCCATGTATTCGTGCTGAGAGGGGCTCCAGTTTTCAAAACTATGAAGCTGAGAAAACTGGGCAGACTTTTTTTCCTTAAAGAGGAATGCACTCAAATAGAAAACTCGTGCAAAATTAGCGAAGACAAGAAAAGGCAGCAGCACCTCAGATGCTTATTGCATTCACAGGCATCCATGGTACATGGCAGACTCCCTGTTATAAATACAGAAAGGCACCCTGTTCCTACAGCAGTGGTCCAAAATAAAGCTGCTTTAGCATCATGAGATTTATCTGCATTTTTTCATGATTCTGTTTTGCATGTCGGATTCACAAACCCTGTCCATCTAAATTTTTTATCTGGGGCATTTCACATCTGCCTGAAAAGAACGATGAATGCATTCAATCAATTGGAATCATATGCACAGGATGAAATTATTTCTATTTAAAAAAATACTGAAGATATTGCTCATAACAATGTCCTGGAAATTGAAGTATTTTCATGCTACTGCTTGTAGCATCTTTGAATTTAAATAATAAGTAAACTCTACAGAAAATAAATATAATAAAAAACCATAGCTGACACATTTGAGCAACATTAATTTCACAATCATTCAGGATGTTCTGGATTTGATCAAAGCTCTGTTAAAGTAATGAGATGTTTTGAGATACTCTGTTGGTATGAATCATGATATCTTTGTTGATTCTTGTGAATTTGCACTAATCTGCGTTTGCTGAGAAACTAGTTTCATTCTTCTTCTGTCCACATTCAAGTAAAAACACATTTTAATTTAAAGAAATTGCCTTTAAACGTACCTCAAAATTTTTCATAATACCAGACCAACTGCATCCAGGGGTCACACAGTGTACTTTGAGTTCAGAAATCTCTTTATTAATGGCAGCATCACCAAAAGCCTGGAAAGTAAACACAGTAAGGAAAAATCACTGGGCAGAAAGTACTCCAGCATGCATTTTTGTGGTAGGAATTATCGAGACTTCAGATCTTGATAAATCCCTTCTTTTTTTTTGTTTTATTTACTCTACTACCATAACACTTTCCTATTTAGCAAGTATTCTGATGTTAGTAGAGGCAAATAATTATAATTTCTTTGTTATGATTCTAAAATAAATTATTTGATGCATTATAAATTTATTGAAAAATGCATGGCCAACTATAGCTTTTATTTCAAGTTCCTTTTCACAGAAGCCTGAAATACATCACGTGCAATGAATGTGCTGATGTGATCCTAACTATAGGGTGCTGCCATGTGCGACTCTAATGAATGCATTTCATTATTGGGGTCATTAACACCTCCTAAAGTGCTGTAGAGAGGACTTGAGTCTGTTCTGCAATGAGACTACATTTCTCAGACCAGGCTGTTTCCATTTAGTATGGCACTGTGTACTAAAGAAATGTAAACCACATGTGAGATTTTTTATTATTTATTTATTTTTTACTACTTAGCTGTTTTTTTTTTCTTACGCTGTGAAGAATTGTGAAATTATTCAGCAAATGATAAAATACTTCACATTTTTAATATTACCTCTTGCACAATCAAAATAGGTACAGTGACACAAGAACAAGACAGTGGTAAGTGCACAGTAAGAGGACAACAGATTTCCTATGTAACCTAACAAAGAGCAAGTCAGGAATTGGGGGCCGGGGAGGGGGTCTCTACATATAAAGGGGGAAAAAACATTTATAAATGATGTCTACACTTCAGTGAGGTTACTGAAATTCTACACAATGAGTTAGAAAAGTTAGCAAATAAAATTATCAGAATCAACATTGCTGTTTGTCTTTTAATCTAGACACAAATGTTTGTAGTCATCTACATTCGTCATATTAAATCATGTAAAAGAAGCACAACCAGCTCTATGAATGGTAACAAGGAAATAAATTTATATATGCAGAGTCTAATAGAAACTCCTTTCCTCTTCTCAACCTGTAAACAAAGTCTACCTCTGAAGAATTTCTGCACACAGATCACAAACAACTCCACAAATAAGAAATTAAAAAAAAAAAACACACACACACCCCCCCCACACACACACAAAAAAAAAACTAATAGGCTGTACAAACACGTGTGGCTCCATCTGCATGTATGGAAGATATTATGTAGTAAGCCAGCAATTAGTGAAAGCATACCAGCCCCAGCCTCTAAAATATTCTAGTCTAATTCATGATCAAATCAATGAAATTCAAGTTATCAAGCACATGGTGGCTTTTTTCCCCATGTCATAAGAAAAAAACTCAAGGAATTTCCTGACATTACTAAATAGATCTTTTAAAATATATTTAACTACAGGGACAGTCCCAGCAGTGCCAGGGTTTCTTACTGCTGTGTGCATTCCCTGTGCTTTTTGTTTCACACTTGGAGTTGGTAAATCACTCTGGACACAGCTCTGTTAAAAAACAAGGCAGAAAATCCTCCTCTCTTCTTTTATCTGCACAGGTCACTGCTTTGAAATACCCACAGAACTTCTTGCCCTCCTATCTGGGAACATAAGCTTGCACGGAACTTTGTTAGGGGCCTGAGTCAGACCCTCGTACTGTAAATGAGATGACTCTCACTGACAGTAAAGTGTTCTGGGTCAAACAAAAGGAAACAGAAACTATTTCTCTCTGATTTGCTGTATTGCAGTTGGACGTCTCCCTCTCGTTTTAGCCATTTCAAAGGAAGATGTTGGTGCAGGTGCTGCCGGTGGCTGTTGTGGGACACCACAGACGCCTGGTTCTGTCTGAACCAGGATCTTCCACTGCTCTAACACAGCGAGGAAGGGAGAGCCACAAAGGGGTTTGAGCTCAGTGCAGAGTAGAGAATTGCCCCCTAAGCAAGCTTCATGAATGACAGCAGATAGGGTGTGAGCAGAGTTGTAGGCGGATGCCCCCCACTCCTCTGACTGACTTCAGTGGCAGATGCACACCAACTGATCCTGAAGAGCACCAGGGCAAGGCTTGAAGTACATGTAGTATGCCAACGGTTCATAAATTAAGAATATGATAGGGAAGGTATGGAAGATCATGGGATAAGATAAAGCAGATACACCTCTTGATAGGCCCTTTTATTTCCTCTTGTGTAAGTATCTTATTTAAAATATAAACATATAAACAGATAGCATAGGGAATAAACATTAAGCAAAACCACAGTAAAGGTAAAGCAGAGATTAACCAGGATAAGATATGGAGCAAAGAACAAACCTGCTATACAGTCTTTATTACTCATGTTGTTCACAAACCGTGGATCATTTGTTGTAAATTGATCTGTACAGGCAGATCCTCGTGCTTTTGTGGTGACTGACTTCATGTGGACTCTCAACAGGCATAGGAATCTGCCCAGACAGATCAGTTTGCAAGAGTGGGGCCCTGTTTACTGTAACCCACCCACAGATCTTGCAAAAAGTCCCGAAAGACTTAGGGAGAATCCTGTACCAGAGAAATCTGAAAGTTATAAAAAATTAACAGTCGACATAGAATAAGAATTTCATAAGGGTTTAGCTCTATCTATCTGTGGTTCTATGGTGCATGAAATTCTGTTACCGGGAAATTTACTGCAGAATTGAGGATTTTTTCTGAGATTTTACTGACTTCAGTGTTAACTGCAGATTCATTATTTTGCTGCAGTCAGTTACTATATTTTGCCTTTTACTTCACTGCCAGCTGACTCTTGGGTTTCATTCTTTCCTAACAAATTCAGACAGAATGTGTATCTCTTGGTATTCCTGCCCGGAATTGGAAAGGAAGGAAGAAGATGAGCTGGTACTGAGCCCTGTGTTTGTATTCAGGATAAAGGATAGCGCAGTGACATGCCTGGAAAATCACATAACAGCAGAAGAGATCTGCAGCATTACATTACAGATTAAAATTATGCAAGCCAGTGCATAATTTTTATCAATGATTATGTTCAGCTCTAAGTTTTCCACTCTTTTCTCCAGATATCCCGGCTGTCAAAGCACTCTCCAGGCAATTCAGCTGGTTAGCCTATACTCCAGCTTCTTCTCTGAGAGACAGCTCTAACCTGAAAGTTCGGTAACATGTCTGAAGGGTGCAGAGAAACTTGCCACCCCCAAGTGGGAAAGCCACTACGATACTTACTAAGGATAGTAAGTAACAGCTAAGACATTATTACAAGTAGGAAAGCACAGGTTAACGGAAGGCAATAAAGGTTAATTATACAGAACAGTGGGGAATTTTACACTGCAGAACTGAACAGAATTGAAAAGTCCTAAGGATGCCATTACACCTTTTAAAAACAAAAACTTTGGGAAACTCAAATGACTGAAGCACAAGTTAACATTCTCTCCTAAATTATATTTTAATGTTGACTACAGAGGAAGTGATTAATGTTGACTACAGGCAGTGATTAATGATAAATTAATGAACTGGTAACTACGACTTACCCTTTCTTCTGCCAATAGGCTTCCTTCACTTAAAGTACTGGGATCCTCCTCTTTACACTTCTGGCAAATTGGATTTTTATTGTTTCTGGCAAAAAGAATAAACAATCAATTAGTTAACTGTAGTTTAGGATGTCTTTGTATACACACTGAAATAAATTAAAACGTGGAAGTAATTTCTACTCAGAATCCATAACCTTTGTTCATTAAAGGGCCGATTTTTAAACACACTGAGGTAAACAAACAAACAAAACCCCTGCTATTCCATTCCTCGAGATCAGAACCAGGCCCGTACATTTTATCTGTATTTCACCAAAGCAGCAGCAGCTTGGATCATGAAAAACAATAAAGCTGGGAACCTATTTAGCCAGGACTGCAACCCTGTCACCGTATCTTGACAGCTTCTGTTTTCCAAAACATCAAAGCTCAAGTCAGCTCATATACACAGACATGTACTGCAATTTCACCTCCCACCTGTAGGGCAGACAGGAACTTTTCCAAAGGCTCTGAATCAAGGTGTAATTCTTGAAAGAAAAGGGAGGACAGAAGCACGTATTTAATCATAACAAATACCCACCTAGCTCCTGGTTTCAGGATAATGGCTGTCATTGTTTGTCATTAATGGCAACAGCACCTTAATATGTAGTGATCTAGCTGAGTTATTACATTTCAAACTCTAAGATAATGTTTATTAAAATCCCATCCCATCACTTACCAAAGGACTGTAAACTCCTATGATAGTATTAAGTCAGCCTTGCACTAATTGTTCAAAGTTAAATCAGTACTGTTATGTTGCAATTACACACAGGAAAACTGACACCTTTCAAACTCTGTAATCCAGCCTTTCCCACCCCATAGACATCCACACTGGAAACAAGGAAGGAGGCAGAGACCACCCCGTGTTCCCTGGAGGTAAGTACTTCCAGACTGTACAGTGTCTTCAGACCTGTGGGCCAGGCAGCCACAGACTCTCACCTACTGAGCACAGTGGCACTGCACAGGGTAAGTGCAGCCACAGAACGGGTCACAGCAGTGTGACCCTTTGTAGCAAGGACCTACCGTACAATCCACGACAGGCAGGCTGAGCAGTATCTATGCCCACAGAGCGTTTGCAGGGCTTTCTTCAGAATATTATTGCAGTTGCTGCACAGGTACTTCTGATCAGGTGCATCTTCACAGATGTTAGTAGGATATCCAAAAGGAAATTCATTTTCATCAGGAGAAGAGCTGGGGACATCCTGCGGGCCTCTGCTTGATTTCTCAGCCATTTGAAGTAAACTACTGTCAAAGATGAGGAAAAAATAAAAGGTGCTGAAACGAGGAGACACACGCTCACTTTGATGTGAGAGAACACATCAGGCATCAAAGTCCTCAAAGCAGCTCCAAATCTGTGTAGTAGTCTAGTGATCTGTTTAATTGACTCTGTAGCTGACATGCGTGACTAAATGTCACAGCGGGGTTTGACGAGGTACCAGCAGGAAATTACTGTACAGATTTAAAATTTCCCTGAAACACAATATGAAAATGGACAATACATTAAACAAAAGTCCAGGGTTTTCTTCCCACAGTTTTTCAGTTTGTAGAAAGATGAACTAAACAGTCCCATCATCTTGATCCCATCTGTCCATGACACACAAAAGAATTTCCTGTAGAGTAAATCCCCAACAACATTCAATTTCCAGCAGCCAAAATTTGAGATTTTACTTTATAGACGCAGAAATTGAGCAACTGATATGTCTTTAATGACTTTCCTTAAGTCTTAACACTAGTGGCAAAATAAACAAGGAAATCTCAAGTCCACAAAAAGTTTAACACCTGTGCTCTAACCAGAAACACCTAAAGCCACACATGAAAAGGTATAAAGCATGTTCAGCACAGGTTTTGGTTAACAAGAGGGGTGCAGTTGAATACTTTTGGATATGCAACCAGAAGTGATTCTGGTGGTCTCCACAGTTGCTTGGAAAGTTCAAGACAGGTTTTTACCCAGGGGCCTGGCACATTTGGAACATGAATCAATGGAAGACTTTTTTTTTTTTTTTTTTCCCTTGACAGTACTGACACAAAATAACTTATCTCAGTACCAACTTTGACTTTATTAAAAGTAACACTACCAAGAGTGAAAGCAATGGAATCAATATTTAAGTTGATTGGACTTGTTGAGGTTTGTGCCCCATGGGTGCCAGGTTGCCCTAAGAGGACTTGCCTTTGCCTACATGTCCACACTGTGTTTCTGGGGCACGCTCAGGACATGCTGCAGCCCCCTGCACTGCACCAGCACACAGCGAGAGGCTGGGATGGAAGTGAGTGCAGCTGCCACCTGGTAGAGAAAACCGTAACGATGGGAGACCCAAATTCAGCTCCGTCCCCTGTGTCAGGGGACTCAGACTGACATCTCCCACCTTCCCTTCACCGCTGCAGCAATGCAGGCACTTTCCACACCTCCCGTGTAAGCTGTTTGCTCTGTGGGGACGAACAGCCAGACCTTTGGGCCAGGCAAGGCACAGAGACAGCGGTGTGACTGTGACACCCAGCACACAGGGCATCATCCCCAGGATTTTAAATACTTCCTTGAACAGCATTTTGTTTTCTGGTTCAGGCAATTCACTTGGCCTCTCTAGGCACTCAGAAGGGAGGCGAGCAACAAACACAGCACTGCCAAACCTCTCAAGAACCCAAAAAATGAAAGCCTGCAATGCTAAATGTGACAGAAACTGCACCGCTAGCTAATAAAGCTCTGTTACAGGCGTAACTGATGGGCACCCGGTGACAGCAGGCACAGAGGAGGACGCTGCCAACCACCCACAGGCTTTGCAGGGCCGGCCTCCTCCTCCTTCCTCCTCCTCCTCCTCCTCCTCCTCCTCCTCACCACTCCACCCGCCAGGCCCGAGGATGCCGAGGGGCAGCGGGCGTCCCCTCAGCGGGGCCGGGGCGGCCTGAGGCGGGGCCGGGGCCCTCCCTTCTTCCTTCCTTCCCTCCCGCTCCCCTTACCTGAGCCCGCGGGGCCGGGGCCGGGGCCGGGCCCCTCGGCACGCAGCGGGGAGAGCCGCGGGGCCGGGCGGGGAGCGGCGTGAGGCGCCTCGGGCCGCCCCGGTGGGGGCGGTGGCGAGGCCGGGCCCTGCCCGCCGGGGGCGGCTGAAGCGGGCGTGGAGGCGGCCCGGGGAGCCCCGGGGTGTGTGGGGGGGGCAGCTCCGGGCCTGTCCCCAGCGAGGGGCTGAGGGAGTGAGCGTGGAAAGGCCCCAAGGGATCAAAGTCCCCTCAGGACAGCTAAAAGATGGAGTGCGTTAGGTGTGGTGGTGGTGGTGGGTCCTGAAAGCGGTGCTGTTGCGGCTGGGTGACACCGCGACCTGCCCTGTAACTCAGAGAGTGCAGGGCTGGAGTGAAAGCTGCACCCCGAGCACCTCCGTCTGCTCTGCTCGGGGGAAATGCGAGTGCTCTGAGTAAAGCTGGGTGCCTGAATTTCCTCCTGGGGATCCTCCCCGTGCCTCTGCCCTCCAGCTATTCTCAAATGCAGTTGATATTCGTAACAAGCTAACGCAAAGCCAGTTAACCAAGGTATGCAAATCCTTCTCAGATGCTCATAGCGCAGGGAAGATTTCTACAAAAGGAAGTTTCACTATCAGGATAAGGCAAGTTTACACCGAAATCACATGCTGCAACCGCATGGACTATGATTCAGTCAGAAGAGACTTTCAGATGCAAATCTCTTAGTTCTTCCCTGTGAAAGAAATTTGGGAAATACCACTGGGGGGGACTCCTAGCTGACAACTAAAGGCAAAAAGAGGAGCTGGTGCTCTAGATGCTTCGCTTGGTTTGCTGCGCTGCAGCACTTAGAGCAGCGTTTGCATCCAGGTAGCTTATGCCAGCCTGCAAGGTTATTTATCAGTGAGTGTCCAACTGAGCTCTGATACCTCCGTTAGTGCCACATGTGGAATAGCTGCCCTGGGTGATTGTCTCCCCCACATAATTGCAGATTACCAAATACAAAACTAACCAGAGCTGTATTAAATAATAGCTTGGAAAGTGGGGATATTCTGGGAACCAGGGAGAGCCCTCATTATGTAAGTGAACGCTGTAGTGCTTTGTTGCACTGCTAGAAGAAACATTGGAATTAATTCCCGAACTTTTTTTTTTTTTTCTCCTCACATTGTTATGAATACATATTCATAACAATATTCATGTGTTTTCACAAAGAAAAAAGGAATATTCATCAGCTCTGCTCACACAGCTGTGTGTGACTCAGCTTGTTTGCCTGGCTGATATAGCAACATGTATTCATTTACATGTGTTCCCTTACTGCGCGCATGCTGGGTTTAGTGAAGATTTCCCAGCAAAGAATTCCATTAAACTTCTACATTTTTGTCTCAAAAGGACAATGTCAAGCAAAAGAGGAATAAACAAAGCATTTTTTGAGACTTCAGAAGGGCAAATTAATTTTAAAAAATATATACGTCCAAGAAAATAACTCTAAAAAGATGGCCAGGTCCAGGGATAGGATATATATTTATCTTTTATAGGGCTGATATACCAAATATGTATATGCACACAGGAAAAAAATAATCTTATAACTATGCAGTACTGTGAGGATACTATAAGCACCAAGCCTGTCACTATTTGCAGAACAGAGGCTAACAAAACCTGTTACCAAGAAAAAAAAAAAAAAAAAGTACAAAATGATTGAGATTGCAAATTTTATTTTCAATCATCTTTGTGGTTAATTGAAAATAACAGGAAGTATTAAAGATATACTCAGAACACAAGAGATGTACACGGCATCCCTATCAAGGGCAGATAGCTGCTCAGTTTTCTTTACCGTTTCAGGCTCTGCTGTCTGTAACACAGCATACTTCAGCTCATTTGCTGCACGGGCAGAATCTTTTCACAGCTGTATGCTAGCACATTCATGGGACTTGGAGACAGAGAACGACCATCTTCTGATGCCTAGCATTTTTAATAATAGAAGTCCCATTCTTGGAAGCATTATCTAAGAAGTTTCCTATGTTTATGTTCACGATTTCTTTCACCCTGTTTTATTTAAAAAAATCATTTGTGGGCCAAATACTATTTTCAGTTCCACCCTGTAGCCTCACTGGAATCAGGATGCAAGACTGTTTCCAAGAAAATAATCTGATCCTTCACTTTGTCAAAAAAGTGACTTTTTAATTATTGTTATTGTTTAAGGTTTTAATGGTTTAAATATGATGATGCAAAGGAAATTGTCATTAGAGAGAAGCAAACATAGGTCTGATGGAGCCAATTGCCATGAGTTTGTTTTAGAGTATCCTTCTGGCTTATTGCCACACATCACTGGAGTGTCGTTGGATAAACCACTAGCCAAGTGAATGCTTCCACCTTCCAATCTGCAAAGAGGGAGCAACATTTGTTTCCTTTTGTAAACCACTTAGATCTCACCAGATGAAAAGCATCACGTGCAGTTTAGTAATGCTGTCACAGCACAAGAAAATGGCTCGTTTAGCAGTGTGGGTGTACAATTACTTGTGTATCCGCCATGGTACCTGCACGTGTAACCTCTTTAACAGCTAGGATGTTAATAAGATTTGGCAATAAGATTGTGGAAGAGGAACATGATGTCAGTTCTATTAAAGTTATTTTTAAGACTTCCAATTTAAATATCAAGATCCACTTATGTGAGTAGGAAGACTTGCCCTATTAATACTTTCAGAATCACATGTAATGTCTTTTCATTTCCACTTCCTTCTCTTTACTTCTCTATGCTGCAAATGTATTTGTAGATGCTCTGAATGCAGAGTCATCAAGGGCCCGTATTAACTAACGAGTCTGTGTGGAAAGTGTGATCTGGCTTAGTTTGTAGGGCTTGAAATATTTGCTTTCATTGCTTTATAATTAGGGCTGCTAAAAGTCATGGCAAGTTAATCTGGCACAGACAGTTTCTACCAGGATGTGAGCTAATCTTTCAAGAAGTTTTAAAAATAGCTCTGGATGTGGCATTTTTAAGCTTTCAGAATACAGAGAGGTGCAAGTTAATCATTTCAGAAAGACTGATGTTACACCCATGGGACAGTTTCTGTTTCGGGATGAAGGGGCACCATGTGCCACTAACCTACAAGGCCTCCTTTCTGTGCAGTTAGCTCACTCCTTCACTTCAGCCTTGAGAGTTCTCAAAAGTATTACACCTCTATCTTAAAAGGTGCTGAATTACAGAAAGAAACTAAAGATAAGTTTTTGGTACTTTCCAAACTAGAGATATTTCCTCTGGTAAATTTCCCCCATATGAGATCAGTTAACCAAAAACAGGATGTGGCTCAGAGAGAGACCAAAATTTGAAGCTTAACTTCATTGTAAAGCCATTTCACCAATGCTAGCATTGCAGAGCACTGTGTTACTATTTAAGGTGAATGATCACTTACACATCCCAGAAAACAAAAAAAGATCATGAGGGAATATATTTGATTTCAGTATTTTCCTTTTGAAGACATCCCTGAGCTTGAGCTTTTTAATCAAACAGTTATTAGTGTATTTACAAATGGAATTTAGGCTCAGATGCTATCTGTTTTAAGGGCTGTAGTTGAAGTGCAAGCAGTATTTTCAGGGCTGAGAATCTCATTTCAGACAGAAAAAAAAATGCTGGAGATAGGGATGTCTCACTCGGTGAAAACAATTTTCAGTTAGTATAAATGATCTGGAAATGTGTATGTATTCTAGGAACCCTGAAAAACTGGTAAAGCACGGGAGTGAAAACTTGTTAACAAAGAAGATCCAGCCACTGTGAGATGCAGTACTTCCAGGAACTGGAGCTGAGTGCTCCAAGTCAAGATCCCTGGCTGTCCATAACACTGATACTAGTTTGTTCTTTATCTTCTATGCTATTAATTCTTTCCAGACTTTAGCAACCCATGCAGTAGGAGTACAACAAAGTTGTAAAATTTCATCAATTTATCTTCAAGACTTTCAAAAAAAAAACATGAAGAATCATGAAATTTGATTTATTGTTATTCTCAGCAAACTTGACAGCTTTGCCACAATTCAGTCTTGTCTACAATAAAAGATTTTAAATGTTTTTCTTGTATCTGCCTGAGCCCACTACCAGTTTAAGCTCTGCTTCATTATGGTGATATCCTGAGGACCTAGTCCAACTCATATTACATGGATGGAAAGTTTCCCATTAAATTCCATAAAAGCTGGACTGTAATCCTCAAAGAGACATTGGGAATCTTTTTTTTTTTTTTTTTCCTTTATCCCCACTCTGCCTCAAAATTTTTCCAGATCATATTCTTTATAGCATAGTATTATCATCGGCTTCCTAGTAGTTCTAGTACTTTTTTTTTCTTCTCTCCAAACAATAGATGTTCTGGAATAACTCTTCAGCATTTGTCAGAAAAAAAAAAAAGAAAAAGAAAAAAAAAAGAACCACCCATAAAATTGGGCATTATACAAGCCAAGGAATCCCATTGAACAGAAAAGGATAGAAAAAAAATGTTTCTCTTCGTGTCCTTGATAGTTTCCTGTAAGCAATACTACTTCAGCATAAAAACATCATGAAAAGATTACTGAGCCTGATATTAGGCAACCTAATTATGCAGGCCTCTTTTACATTACGAAGCTTCATGGTGGTATACCTGTCTCAGTCACTACGTTTCTGCAGCGGGACAGACAGCGGGTATAGATGTGTGAAGCTGACATGGAACAGTTTATGACAGTTTCATTAGATTAAGCTCTGCTTTCTGTTGCAGCCTGTCTACATCAAGGGCTTATGCTGGTACTTGTGGTTTTGCTTCTGTTTCTCTTAACATACACAGAGCCTGATCTAAACTGGAAAATTCTTAGCTGCTTATTTCCATTCTTACTGCTTTGGAGAGAACTCTGGGAATGGGAGCTGTGCCCAGCGGGAAGCCTGCCAAAACACTCTTCCAATGCTCTGGATGTAACATGAAAAAACAAGCTAAGATTCAACATCTTTTGACTATAAAGCAGCTGGCAAAATGTGGATACGCTATTGATAGCTCAGTTCACTTGTACAGTGTGTTACAGAAACTATATAATTATCAGAAAAGGTGGTATATTCGAGTGGGACTAATTAGTGGAAAAAAAATACGTGTTTTTTTTTTTCTTTCTTGTTAAAGAAGAGATTTCTTTAATAATGTCTTCATTAATTTGCATTAATGAGAGGAATAGAGGGAATATTGGAGACTATGGTAAATCTTCCGTAACCCTGCCAAAAGTTACTCATTTTGTTAATAAGAGCACCTTCATCCTAAAAGATGTATAGAAGATTATCTTTATACACGTGATAGAAGCAGAAAGAGACTCACTGTCCACTAATTTGCATTTCTCTTCCACTGAGACCATAATTAACTTTGCTGTTGGAAAGTGACTAACAGCACCAGGCTTATTTTTGCAATAGCATTTTTCAGCATGGTTCATAAACCTGAATAATTTCTATACCACCACTTACAATGTCTATTTGTGCCTGTATTTTATAGGCAAGAAACCTGGGGAACACAGAATTTCCAAGCTTTATCCAAGGTTTCACACTAGGAAAATGGTATTCTGCAGAGAAGCAAACCTCCCATCAAAACACTGCTGCAGAAAGAAAACTCCTGAGCGTTCACAAAACAAAATGTCTTTAAAGAGAAATCTAAAAGAGAAAGAAAATTATATTGTAAACAGAGGAGACGCCTGAATGAAAGAGTAAAGTTGGAAGTGGGAGAAAGCCGGCTAAGAGAAAGACAGGTCTATATTCTGAACAGACAGAGGCAAGCAGGCTTAGCGCTTAAATTCTGGAATAGAAAGAGTCCTCTCATGAAGCCAAGTATCTTGGCAGCTTTGCCAGAGATGGGACTCCAAAATCACATCATCACATACAAGTTCCCAGCAGCGTCCTTGGAATTCAGCCAAGAAAACAAACCTTGAAACTCTCTGTTGAATATATGCATCACAAATTGGATGTTGAAACCCCACAGCAAGTGAATGGGGCACAAAGTGATTAGGAAATGAATGCTCCCATCTGTTCACGCTCAGTAACAATGGGTCATCCTGGAAGAAATTGCAGATTGGTTTCATAGTGCAGTGGTTCAGAATTGTGAAAGTTTTCACAAGCTGAAGTTGAATTTTCTTTGTGACAAGATACATACAGGATGGAAATTCAGCATTTTTTAATCTGGTTATCTAAAATCACATCTAAAATTTTCCCTTACCATGATTTTTTTTTTTTTTTTTTTTGCTTCAAAGCCCAGGCCTGGCCAGCAGAGCCCTGAGCTGGACTGCCTCGCCCCAGAGCAGTTCTGTCCAGAACTGGACACCAAAATCAGCTGGGGCATTGCTTACCCAGGGCAAATGGCCAACAGACACAATGAAGTGATGCACAGTAGCATAGGTTTCTAAGAACTTGCTTTAAATTCACATGGGTTTAGGAACCTTCCCAAGTTTCTGGTATTAATCCATTTTACTCCTTTAAATTGCATCAGAGATTAATTTGACCCCTCAAGTTTCCATGGGAAGTTTTTGATCCTAGCTCAGTTTTGAGATTCCTGACCAAAACAGAAGCTTGGCTGATCCTGCCAGGCTTCTTCAGTGCCATACAGACACTGTGAAATGCTGAAGTTATTAGCTTTGATAGGAAGCCACAAGTGACACTAGGGACATAAAGAAGATTCCCCCATCAGCCTGGGTTGAACAGTTTTACATAACCACAAGCTCGGTGAGGTTCATGGACACCGAAGTTTGAAATACTGAAAATATTGAAAACATTGAAAATATATCTCTGTCTGCATGTACTTGGTGCAGAGGAAAACAGGCACTGCCTTTTCAGTCACTATGTACACAAAGAGGTTCATCCCAGGAGCTGAAATCTTTGCCACAAATGTATCTCCAGATTTCTCTTGTCAATGGGAGTAAATGCTTGTACAAGAGCCTGAGCACCCTGGGCAGCTCAAAATGAGCCCTCCCAAGGTGGCAGCGGTCAGTACGTCCTTCCCTGCCCCTCCTGCCCCTGCTGTGAGCAAGAGCAGCACTTTCACTAGCTGACTTCCACCCAAAGATCCCAAAGCACTTTGCAAATATTAACAAATGGTACCCCTGCCAAGGTATGTTTCCATGTAGCACAGAAAAAGGAGACACGGAAGAAGGCTGAAAGTCCACAGGCTTCAAAATAACTTCTCGTACTCGGTGTACAGGCTCGGGTGCTCAGTTAAAGGCATGCACAACTTGGTGTTCATGAGGGCTGAGAATTTGTACCCTAAATTGAAGTAGAAGTGTAGATGTTCAACACCTGTGAAAAGTGGGTCCACAGAGTCAATTCTTCAGAGAGTCTAAAGTCTAGAGTAATTATTACCTCAGATATTACTCTAAAATTGTTGCTGCACATGGCGTGATGCATGTTTGGTGAAAGTTTAGTGAAATTCAGGACCAAAATGGACCTCCTGACTTTCAGTTCCCTTTCATAAGTATTTATCTAGAGGTCAACCCACATTTGCACTGAAAGAAACTACAAATGCTACTTAAAACAATTCCTCAGTATGTACTGTTCTAATATAACAAAACTAACTGGAGCTAGAAACAAAATACCTTTCAATATCACAAAGACTGGTGGCTCCAAACTTTGGGAATTACAGGAATGGTGGAAACGAATACCTATTCCTACCTAGCTGTCAGTGCATGTGTCTGAATATTTGCTAGGACCCTGCAGCAGTAAGCTTTTGTGGAAAATTTTATGATTTGGGCAGTGAAAATGACATTTTTATGGCATATTGCTTTTTATAAATAATGAAGGAAAACTGGCTAATCAGACTCTGGCAGAGACAGACAATACAGGCACGTAGTAAGTGCAACTCTTCAGTTACAGCTGCAGTTTATGCCCAGTCTGTCAGCAGAACTAACATTTATGTCTATACATTGTCAATCACCTTTCAGCAGGTATAAACTGGCATAGAGAAATGTGAATCTCTGTGTGTGGGGGGGTGAGATGTTTATAAAATATTTTCTCTTTGATTTTTTTTTTCTTTTTTGTGAATTGGTAAAAGAAATACTACATCTACAGAACTGGATATCAAGTATAAAAAGTATAGCTTCTCCAAAATAATTGTAACACTGATTTGCGTTAGCCAAGGATGTGCTCTATAGCCTCACAGTATAAATTGCAGAGAACATATAATAGCCAGTGGAAAGAATGCGCTGTTGAGGTTACTCTTGTAAAGCCAAATTAGACAATACAAGTCCATGACAGGGCTCCTTGAAACCAGCTTGCAGTGTACTACATCCAAACTCTAAACCTCTCTCTGTTTCTTTTGGAGAACTTTTTACCGGCGCCAGCGGGGCTGCTGTCATTAAGAGAAAACTGATTTTCCATTGTAAACCCCAATTTTTGTCGTTGTCTCAGCTGTTTTTAAAGTGCATCAAATATAAATTTTGATTGCTTTCCTTAAGATAGAAATTGACAGCTTAGTTATCAAGTAGCACATAAAGGAAGCATAGTCTGAACCACAGCACCTGAGGGATAATCTGCATTTCATGGCTTCTAGCACGGGTACATACAACTATTTTATGAATAACCACCTGTGTGTAACAGATACTTCCTGGGATAGAAAAGAAAGGGCTGAATACGGAAACCTTTAATCAAGATTTCTCTGCTATTGTTTTCTAAACTTGAATGTTCTTTTTATGAAAGTTGTGGGGTTTAATTCCGTACAGCGTTTTCCAGGAAATCAGTTGCTGCTTAAACACGTATCCAAATTCCAAGTTCATTCAGAATTTGAAAAGCAAAATTTAACACGAGCAATGGAATTTTGTAATGACCCAGCAATTGGCAAAACCAAACTCTTGGTTCCCAGGAGAATGAAAGAGCCAAACCCAGATATTTCTCCTAATTAGAGGTGAAAACATTATTAAATATCTTAAAAATTGAAAGCATATGTAGCTCCTATAAGGTGTTTTTTTTACTGGAAAATAACTGATGGCCATGCCAAATTTCAGTGTGTTCTCGTGTAAGAATTCAGCGGGAGATTAAGAACACATTTTGCTAGGAGACATGCGTAAACACTAACATTTACATAGACTGTAAATAAGGCTCTGTAGGTAGGGTCAAATGAGAACTCGCAATGGATGAACACCAAGTTGGCAGCCCTCAGAAAGAGAATGATTTTTTAAATTACAAAATAATATTCACTCAAATGAAAAAATTGATTTCCCTAGTATGTGTTCACTCATCTCTTCTGTTCATTTCTACACCCATACTATAAATGAATCTACTGACAGGGATGTTTGTGGAAAGTTTGAGATTACTTATGGAAAGAGATTTTTGAACTTGAAGTCTTACTAAGGATTAGATCCCAGGGTTTTTTATTTCTCCATCCAGTGCAGGATCCCACCTACAGAGTCTGAAAAGAGGCTGTGCCTATATTGAACACTTTTATTGCTATAAAGAGAGATAAATTAATTTCAGTGCAATATCCTGGCTTTACTTTGCCCAAATACACTGAGGAAACACCTCAGCATGATGAAATGAATATTTCTCCTCTTCCAGATGATTTCAGATTGTGTGTACTGTCATAACAAAATAAAAATGATGTGATAACTTGGACTTGAATCTTACTGGCTCACATAAGCAATTCTGTTTTTCACCTGGTATTTAACATGATATGTTTTAAAGTCAGCCAAGAAAGAATGATGACAATCACTTAAATATAAAAAGTGACAGCTTTATACAGGGACTTAGCATTGCTCTCCTAAAACTGTAGGGTATTCTTAACTCAAAAGAGTTCTGACAGAGCACTGATCTGGCTCAGGCTACTTAGGCTTTCTGATATACCCAGAAAGTTGTATTCACAGATCATTTCTGCACTGCTAGTAAAGCAACAGCCAGAGAATGGCACCATTTGGCTCTCTTCCTAAATTAGTCACAGTAGTTAGATGCAGCACAGCAGCTTTCATGACCAGACCTAAAAAGTGAATGTTTCACGTGTCACTGTGCATAATAGGGTGGAACTGGTCTGTTCAATCATTTATTAGCTTGGATCAATTAGACAAATTTCTGGTTGCAATGAAGAGGGAAATCATTTTGTTGCACTCATCTATCTAGAAAAATCAATGAAATAGAAATGGAAACTTATGGAAAAATACTTAAATAAATAACTAAAAGGCTTATTTAGTAATAACCCTTACAGTTGTTATCTCTGGAATTCATCTAATTCATGTCTTACATATCTGCCAAGAGTATTCAAGGAGAATCACGTTAGAATGCCATCTGGTGAATTTTCTTATTCAGAGACTGATCTGGGAAATGTATTAAAAAGGAACAAAAGTATAATGACCAAACTCATTTCACTGACTTTAGTGGGCCCTACTTTTAGAGATTATCTGTGCACATCACTAGAAGCAACTCTGAAGTTCGTTCTGGAGACTACTTCAACTGTAACATACTATTATGCCAATAAATGAATTTTAGAAAAAGCCTGTTTACACACGGCCCTTGGCATCTTGCCAGAATTGACAGACTCCAGGTTAGCCATCGCTGTTCTAAGAAAAGTGAGAATAAATTTGGATGGAGTACATAGCTCTCTGGACAAGTGCATTAATATGGAGGCAGACCAGTAAGCTCACATAGGGACACTGGACTCGGGATAGAATACAAAAGTATAGTAGCCAAACGCATGTTTCTCTAGAACCACTAAAGCTATTAGCCTATGACTCAAAGCCTGGAACATTTGGAGACTTGCACACCATGTATATAAACAACCAAGAAATAGAAAAACACTGTGTACAATTCAGATATAAAAGGGCCTTTCTGATGTCCAGAATCCCCAGTAAGTACAGAATGTGTTTTGAAATAATTTCCATTTCATAATACAGATGAGTCATCTAAGCAGTGATTTTTCCAGGAATTTCTATTTTTTTTCTGAGATTAATCCTGTGAGTTGCTGCGTACCTCAGGGCTCTCTGACTGCAAATCACTAAGATTAGCATGGCAGTAGATTCTGAAATCAATCCTGTGCTACTTCCATTTTTTCCTGTCTTACTGATTAGATCCAATGGAATTTTCCTGTGTCAAATAGATGAAGAAATAGATGTACCTTTCCCCCATGGTTTTCGTATGAAAGCCAGGCAATGCCACATGAGAAAGATAAATCTTTCAACATCAGTATGTACATATGTACACAAACCTCCATACTGCACATGGTTAAATGTCTAAATATACACACACATAAAATACACATTTAAAATATTTTGGCAATCTTGTAATGATCTCTATCTAATGGATAGATAATACTGGATAGAAGCAGCAACAACAAATAAGATTAAAGATAATTATAAAGTCAGTTTAAAAAAAATAAGTGTAGCATTTTTATACAGTATTTTAAAATTAGTTTGCTAGATCTTCAGGAGCAATACAAACTCTTTGGGGTCTGTCTCACTGAAATAATCAATAGAACTGAAATTTCACAAGTCACTTCTGAAAACAAGACATGCTCCTTGTCGTGTAAAGCTTTTATGTAAAGTACAGTTCAGAAGTAGAAATGCTTACAGGTGGACTGCCTAGACAACCTCACTGAGCATTTAAGTGTACTTCACTCTGCAGTTTCAGTTTATATCCAGATATTATTGGATAGTGTTATCTTATGCTTCTTAGAAAAGTTTAGAAGATTAAAAAAGTACTCACAGAGCCAAAATTAAAAAGTGCATCTGTGACCTTCTTCTTTCCACATATTAATCACTCTGGACTGAAGATATTCCTAAGAGAGAGGAAAAACTGTTATTTTGAAGTTCTTGGCCATGCTGCTTTTGGGCAACTAGTCAATAAAAATACAAATATGTGCAACTGTACTTTGTATCAAATTATTTTCTCAGTTTTACTGGGAACTAAGCTGATTTGTGCCAGCAGCTGTGAGAATGTAATGTAATTTGGCCCTTCATCTGCCACTTTCCTGGAGGCAAGGCAGGCTTTTTAACTGTCCAATTCAGTCATCAAGTGCCAAAATAGCATTTGTTGTAAATCTACCAATCTACCTATGTTGCAGTAGACATTGGTTCAGTCTGCTATGTTTTAAAATACAAATGAATGGCACAAATATTATTTGGGAACTTTTTTTTTATTATTTTGGACAAGAACATAGAGAGTATAAATATAGCACTAGTTAACAGCAGGAAAAGACAATGGAACACCCACAAAGAGGTATTCCAGAGAAAAGTGTAAAAAAGGAAAACCTAAGGAATAAAACTTTTTTTTTTTTTTTTCTGCACAGACAATAGATGAACTGGCTGCTTTTATTTGCAAAGTCATACAAACATAATTTCATAACAGCAGACAAAGATTATCCACAGCAGAAGAGCAAGACATTCTGCACACATATGCAACCTCTGACTTGTCCGCTGGGACAGAGAAGAAGGCAAACACTGCAATGTGCAATAGCCACTAGCTGCAAGGATAGAGCCATTTGAACAGTGCAGGTTTTGCAAATATTGTGTAAACATCCCATCTAAAGTCAGTGCAGTTTTGTTTGCAGTGGCTGATGTGTACCCTATGAATACAGTTACCTTAATAACAAGATGACACGGAACAGACAGTAACTGTGCCCACATGGTACCTGTGCTGGATTCTGCAGAAACATTTTGCACAGAGGATAAATGTATATGTTAGAAGAAGCATTATTCCTATCCTTTTCCATGGCTAATGGAAACTGGCACTAATTTTCCATGGCACTAATCCTTAGGCACTTACGCACCAGATCTTCCAAACACAGAGGTGTTGTAGCATGTTCTCTTATGAAGATAAACAGAAAACTTTGGGTTTCCCCCAAAAATACAGTCTCAGGGGAGCTGCCTCAGAATCTTGTTCGTATAAATCCTCCAGTGCTCCAGGTTTACAGCAGAATTAGAGATTTCAAGACTGAAGAGACAGGCTGATGGAGGGTAAGAGTAAAATGAAAGCGTTACAAAGACTTGATATGCTGAACTCCTACTGGTTTAGAAACAGGCTGCCCTTTTATGGCTTTTTGTTTTATTATTTTTCATTTCCCTAATTTTTGTTCCCCATATCTACTTCATACAGGTTATATTAGTTTACATGCTGCTTCCCTGGTCTGCTACCGCACATATTTGCTTCCAGTATTTTTTAGCATTGCAAGATTTCTTCATGCAAAAGAATTACTTTAGGCATCCCTACTTGTACTTTTACATCAATTTCTTTTAGTGGAAGGCTAACAATTCTGAGAAATTCACAGTGCCATTATCAGTACAATATACCCAGTGGTAAGAACCTTTTGAAGTGAGGTGACCTTATAAAATTAAACCGCAGTGTAGCCTAGTCTGTTGAAATATCACGAAGTGTATATGCTAAAATCACAGAATCTAGGAAATTCTAATATGAAGAAATCTCCTGCTTGATACAAATGTTTTAATTTGTAGCTTAAGTTTCACTCAGTACATGCTACCATGTACATGCACTTGCTAGACAATGCCCAAGTTAGTTCGGGGAAAGGAGGACTTTCTCAGGCTGAATTCTGAATTTCCTTATTTCTGTGGTTTTAAACTGCATTTATTTGATTATCTCTCTAAAAGGCAGGAAGCAGCGCTGAAATACATTTCCTATTCTCAGTTCTCACATACTGCATTTCTCCATGGGGAGTAATTTTGCTATCCTTAAAATGCGTGCAGCATCCTGACCAACTGGCTGTATCGCTGCTTGCAGACACTCATGCTCACAACTCTGTGCTGGTCAGAGGATACTTTGCACCCTCTTTATCACACAGTCCTGAATACGAAACCATCTCCATCAAATCTAAAATTTGGCCAAGAATCTGAGAGATTATGGGGTGGCTCCTGTCTTGCAGGTGAACTTCACTAAGAGTTTGGGTGAGATTATTTTTTTTCTGCTAGCAGTCAGGAAATCAACATTGTGGCACTATACAGTAAGGTACTTCTTTTTTTTTTTTTCATTCACTAGGCATTTTCAGTAATTGAACATTTGAAAAATGTCTTTCAGAAGTTCTTTTTAGGACATGAGGGAGTAACATACTAATGTTTATAGGACCTACATGAAAACTGTGTTCTTGCGCTCCCTCTACTGTTTCTGTCAGAGTAGCAACCTGGGAGTGTTTCAAAAGCTGTGTATATTCCTTTGTATAAGACATGATGCCTAAATTATAAAGGGGAGCAATTTCTTCTGGCAAAATATTTTCAAAAATAAAGAAGCATAGTGAAAAAATCAAGTACAAACTGCACTATCTATCTGGAAAATAAGCTTTTATGCACGATTCAACACCATCAGCAAGGGGAAACACTAGATTTGATCTCTCTCAGAGTGGGGTTCCCCTGTATCACATGCTTGGTTTTTCATTGTAGTAACATGACTATTTTCTTTTTCATCTTGATTTAACACTGCTGTCTTATAATCATGAGACTAACAATGTTTGCCTTATTTTAAAGGTCCTCTGTGAGCTTATTACTCAGAAATATTAAGGGTTTTATAAAAAAAGTTTGTTCTTGCAGCACACCTACATAGCACTTAAGAAAAATGTTTTTTTCTCATCAAACAAACCGTCGTGGCATGTTCAACTCACTCCAACGGCTCTTCTAAAAAAAAATCCTTAGAAAACTATTAATTCCTCTGAATACACCACTGACACTTCACAAATTAATCATAACTGCTGTGCAGATTCAACAGACTTGGAAGTTCTCCCTTTCATATACAAATGAGATTTTAAAAAGCTTCTAATTAAATGTTTTGCTTATTCAGAGAATTTTACATGCCAAAATGCTTTACAAATGACAGAATCTTCAATGAATGTAAGTATCACTTCAAAAATGAAATGCTGCCAGGTATGGTGAAGATTTTTCAGTTTGTTTAGTTATAAAAAGTGAAGAGTTGCCTGTAACTGAATATGAACTGCATGTTTCCAGTATGTTTTCTTTCCATTGCAGGGAGTGGGAGTTGTTTGAGTTGCACTGCAGTATTTCAATGCACTGTTAAAATAAATTTTTGCATTTCAAACATGAAGAAACTAAAATTTCTTAACTTAGTAAATCTTCAGGATCATTTAGTTTAAAAATTTGTTGCTCCAACCACAAGTTGAATGAAAAATGTTTATGTAAACACCTGGATACCAGCTTAGGTTAAAAATAAAAAAAGCAAGAATCTGTCATCTGCAGGTCTAAGGTACAAAACAATGAGGATGAGAAAATTAAAGAAGCAAAAAAGGGTCACCAATACAGCAGTATCTGGCTTTACACTCATAGTGTAAACGAAATAGCTTTAGGATTTGTCTTGTACTATTCTTACGCTACAGTACTTTCCTGTGGTTGGAAAATTAACATTTAAAATAGGTACTATAAAGTAACAAGGGCTTCAGGAAGGCTTTTGTCCTAACTACTTGGATACAATTGTGCTAGGCTATGTCTTTTTTTTCCAATTAAAGTTGGAACAAAATTATTTGATAAAACAATTCTTTTTTATTTTTTATTTTTATTTTTCTGAAGTAAGGGTTATGTTTTAATAAGACATTGGATTTCAGTGCTTCTGAGGGTTATTCTGGCAAAAGACAGCATTTTCCATATTTACAGTAATTCCATTTCACTTCATCTCACTTCAAATGTCTTTGCAGTATTCTGCTTTATTCTTCCATCCAAGCTTAAAAAACATACTTTGAAAAAGGTTATAAGAAAGTGGCTTTGAAATACAAGCTAAGAGTGTTTTCCAAGATGAACTAGTCACGAATGTTAAGTTCTGAAAATAATTACTGAACAGCTGAGGATTTTTTTTTTTTGTGATTTTTTTTTAATCTGTATTTTTAATTAAAAAATTATCCACATAAATCAACAGCCACTGATGATGAGATCTTCAACAAAATCTTCCATTCTGTTTAAAAACTCCTGACAAAATGTACATGCTGTGTTTGAAGGCCACCACTCAATCCAAGTGCTGGAGTCCAAAGGGTACTGGAATCTAAAAAGACAACAGAAAACGCACATTTGCTCCTAAGATTTGGAGAGGGAATTGCCTAACAGGAAAAGCATTACGATATGAAATAGATTGGTTTGTGTTCATAATCCTGTTTTAAATTTACACATCTGAAAACACACTGGGTTACCATTGGTCAACTGATACTTTAAAAATAAATTATATATTACATGAGAATTATTACATACAAACACTTGCCACTTGACAACATACTTTAAGATTAGCACATTCTGATGTTAAATTACTTACCTGAAACTGTAACCAATGCTTATCTTTAGGGCTTCTTTGCCCATGATCAAATACTGCTCTCCTGGGCTCAGTTCAACATCAGTACAGGTCTTCTTTTTAACAAAGGTAATTTCATTATTTTTTTCAGCGAAAGCATGCCCTGAATATGTCAAGAATTAGAAAATTTCACAAAGAGAATTTTTAGTTACATGTGCATGAAACAGAAAACACTAACATGTTCTACAGCACAGTATACTCAAGTGAGCCATTTGACACTTGTTATAAAACAAGAAAATTTGATAATATAAAACATGTTTCCTGCAGAAGATTTTTTAAATTAAATGGAATGTTAAATATATCTAAACAACTCACAACTGTATTAATTGATTGTGGAATATGTTCAACTTGTTTTGTCACACAAGAGATGTTTAACTGATTACAGTTTAGGTTTGTTAACAACAGCTATAATAGAGAAAAGCTGTTTAAAAACATTATACAGTGCCTTTCTTAGGGCATAAAAGAATGCTCAAAGGCTGTATTTGAGAGTAAGGTTTTCTACTTTCATGAAATGACTAGATTTGATTCTTGTTTTTTGTCAACTGCTTCATTGGTCTCAACAAGACAGATATTGCTCTAAGTGAAATAGTTAAATGGATTAAAAATAGGACACACACCTCTTTTATAGAGATCTAGAATAGTTGCAGAATACTTTACAAAATGACCTTCTTCACGACGAGACAAGATGTTCACTTTATAAACTGCAAAACAACACATAACAAAGTTTTTGTTATTCCTTTTTTTTTTTTTTTTTTTTTCCCTGCAATATATTCTAAATGCCTTACAGATGCTCAGGTAGAGAATATAATGTCCCTTAACTTCTGGGAAAATCATGGCTACAGCTATACACTGTATGGTTCTCATCTGATGGCCTGCAACTTCCCCTGACCTCAAAGCTACACAGAATCATAGAATCATATAGATGGGAAAAAACCTTCAAGACCATTAAGTCCAACTGTCAGCCAGACCTAACAAGTTCCATTACTAAACCATGTTCCTTAGTGTCAAATCCATGTCTCTTCAATACTTCCAGGGACGGGGACTCTACCACTTCCATAGGCAGTCCATTCCAGTGCTTGACCACCCTCTCTGTGAATAAATTCTACCTAATATCCAATCTAAACCTCCCCTGGTGCAATAGGAGACTGCTTCCTCGTGTACTATGACTTGTTACCTGAGAAAAGAAACTGACATCCTCCTTGCTGCAACAGCCTTGTTGCTCTTCTCTGCACAAGTTTGACCAATTCAATATCCTTCTCCTAGAGAGGGGCCCAAAACTGAACACAGCATTCAAGATGCAGTCTCACTGGTGCTACGCAAAAGGGGACAATAGCTTCCCTAATCCTGCTGGCCACACTATTTCTGCTGGCTTACATTCAGTTGGTTGTTGACTAGCACCCCCAGGTCCTTTTCTGCTAGGCAACTTTCCAGCCACTCTTCCCCAGACCTATGCCACTGCACCAGGTTGTTTTGCTCCAAGAGCAGGAATCCAGAACTTAGCTTTTTTTAATGTCATGCATCTGGACTTGGCCCATGAATCTACATGATCATGTTAGAATGACACCAAGAGAAAAAACAGCAGAATTCATCGGACCAGGTTTCCTGGGGCAATAACCCTTGTTACATGAGTTTTGTTCAGCAAAGGGTATGGGCAGAACTTACTCGCCTCTGCTCTGACATGTTACCTTCAAACAGTGTATGCCTGCTGAATTTTGATCATTAAAGATCTAATTGGAACAAAATGTTCTGCAGCAGTAGTAAAGAAGTGACTGAGTAAGAGCATGAGAAATAGGTAAAGACAATTCAAATACTACCATATGCAATATCATTCTGGCATGCAGCTTCTCTCCTGATATCAGCAGTTATTGACTGATCCAGTCTTTCTTGTATTCTACTACACTCAGCTACATTGAGAGGAGAAAAAAAAAAAAAAACAGCATTAGGACAATGTCATTGCATGTCTTCAGATAAAACACGATGGATCTCTACCTGCTCGAATAATCTGCTGTAACTGAAAAACAGTGTAATTATGGGAGTGCATGGTGGAATAATGAATGCTGAAAAAGGAAAAAGTATCCTTACTTGCCTGAACTTAATCCAGTTGGACAACCATGATTATAGTGCACACATTTATTTATTTTTTTTAATGTACAATTTTAGAGGACAACAGCTGTGTTCTTACAAGGATTTTTCCTTGTGTTAATATGTTTTTGTCCAAAGCATTAAACTGCATTTTCCCACCAAATGAAATGGCAAAATATCTTAAAAAAAATTTACCTTCCATGCACTTGCATTCATTTCCTTCACACAACCTCACAAGTTTTTCATCTCCATATGGGTTATAAAATATAGTGCATCTTTTATCTAGAAGATACAAAAAATTGTAATAAATAAATATAGAAAATTCAAGTCAGCACTGAAACTTTGTGAGTCAGAAGTTACCTGAGCTTAAAGTAACAAGGATTATAAAGCTGTGGCAGAAGGAAAAATGTAGTCTTCAAGAAGGAATAAACATTTGAAAAGAACACACATGAATTTGAAGACATGGAATACATACCTGGTGCATGATACTCATATACAGTGAATGTAGCAGGATTTCGCATTCCAACATGGAAAAGCTCACTTATTCGGAACCCAACACAGAGGAAACTATCAGCTGGAACCTATTGGAAAGACACATGAATTAAGGAGTTCTATAAAGGAAACAGTGATTCCAAAGAGTTGAAGTTGTTCTTAAAGTTATGAAAGGGGTAACATACAGAGTCTATCTGAATAACAACATGCCCATCTATTATCTCATAATCAGCTATCAATTGATCCACTCCACTTGCAAGCTGTAGGGAAAAAAAAACAGAGAAAAAAATTATGCAACAGTTAAAGATTTTTGGATGATCATGAAGGTTTACTTATCACTAGCTTTTACATAATTCTGAGATTCAAAAAACTTATTTCAGTGTTGCTTCTTATAATGTTTAAACTATTTTTATTTTTTAAGGAAATTATCCTTTTTATCTTCATTGCATGAAAATAACAAAGAATTGCAAAGCTAATTATCCTTAAAGGGATACTTGAGTCCACATTTAGTATCCTATTTAAATCCTGTAAGTATAACTCGGCTTGCCTTTAACTGATATTGACATGTTGAACAACAATTACAATTGAACAGTAAATATCATAGTTCTGTCAAAAAAGAGCAACACTTCAGTAAAAGAAATAAAGTTTTTCTAATTCTTACAGTATTTAAGTCTTCTATATTTGCTTCCAATCCACTAACCAAACCTATGTCCATCACAGCATGAGCAGACCCTGACTGTGGCTCTCTCTTGCTGGGCTTGTACCTAAAACAGATTAAAAATAAAATTAGTTAAACATAACTGAAACAGAAAGTAAACTTCAATGTGTAATCCCAGAAAATCATGAGGAAAATTCTACCAACATTTAGAACATCATAATGAAGCAAAATATTCCAGATGAATCATTTCAGATTTTTGTCAATATCATGAATATGAACTTTTCTTAATACTTATGTTCTCGAAGAACCCAGATATAAATCAACAAAAAATACTCTCCCAAAAAAGTAACAATCTTAATCTCCAATTCTGTTTACACACATGCATAAAAGGGAAGAAAAATGAAGAAAACAAGATCAGAAAGACCAGATGCAATTATTAATAAGGGAGGACTAGCAAATAAAAACATTTCAATCTCTTAAAAAAATAAAAGAAATTGAATATAATGATAATGTATAAGTGAATATAATGCTAATGTCGGCTAATGTAATATTAAAACAATAACTAAGAAAAAATGTAAGACCAAAAAGTCTTTGTAACATTATTAGAGTACTGTCATTATGCATCTGTAGAGCCACAGTGCATTTCGTTTGCAGTGCTCCAATTCCTTAATACATCAGCTGGGAATTCCACCTTTGTAAGTAGGAGTGTTGAAACTTAGGAAACTGAGGACATTTAGAACCAGCATTAAGTTTAAATGAAACCTTTAAAAGTAAAAGCTTGTTATTATTTCCACAGTAATTGAGACAAACTACCCAAGTAAAACCCCACCAGCTGTACTTACTTTGCACAAGCCTCTACGCGCCCAAGTGGCCCACCATCTTCTATTCTGTAACCTTTTCATATCAAGTAGAGTCAAATAAGTGATCTTAAAACTCCTCAGGAACAGCAACCCCAAAATTCTTGTAAAGCGTTTTCATAATTGAAAGAGAATTTTTAAAATAATTTTGGTAGCAATTTTTCCTAGGAACTCATTATGTACATGTAGCTACAAACAACACTAAAGTCTTTTATAATTCAGGTGAAATGTCAGCTCTAATGCTTAGTATTATTTATCACACACTTATGTTATTAAAACTACTTCATGGCATAAGCTCAAAATGCGTTTGTACACCCTGTTGTAACTGGACTACAACTTTCAGTACTTTGTAGAACTTACCTTCTAAGAACTTTTTCTTACCTTGTAGAACCCCAAACCACCCTCCTAGTCCTACTATATTTCTTTCTTCTGCTAGAATTTTGTATTCCTCACTGCCCCAATTGTAGTAACACTTCCATAAATGAGTAAAAATGCAACTAACAGAAATACATTAAAGACTAATTCTATTCACAACAAGACAATAGTTTCAAGAAGGGCTAAGAAGGCTTCTAGCAATTTCTTTTCCAGTTTTGCATTCCACTGAAAAAAAGTAAGATTTTTTTAGTTTCATTCTTAATAAAAAGCACATTGTTAAATAAGCTTTCCTTTTTTTTTTTTTTTTTTTTTTTTTTTCCCTGCAGTGATCCGGGTACTAATGTTTAAAACCAGATTAACTCTTTACCATCATCTCGCTTTGGAACAATCTTCAATTCAAAGTTACATGACTCTTCAGAAGTACCGATTAGGTTGTATACTGTCCTCACCTACAAACATACAAATAAATTAGACAAAATAAAAACAGTAAACAATCCTCAAATATGGCAAAAAAAAAAAAAAAAAAAAAAAAGTGAAAATTCAGAATTTGGAGTTAGAGGAATACAATACAAGTAAAAACAAACAGCATGCTTAGCATGCTTAGTTTTGATGAGACATAAAATTCTTGAGCAAAACTACACCACTCTTGCTGATTGTATTTCAAAGACTAGAAATTATCCTGATTATTTTTATGAACATAGACACTACTACATTAGAATATTTACATTTTAGAATACCTGTGTATACCTATACATTTTTGGAATACTTTATGAAAAAATCACTTTCTTTTTCAATGTTCACATTAACAAACCAGAGACACTACTAAAAAAAAAAAAAGGTTCTATACTTACATTTACTGTAGCTATGCCAGTGCTGCTGCCAGTGCTTACATATATGTCGTCTTCCAAAGGTACCTAAAGGATTGATGTTAAATATAAATAGTTATAAGGTAATAAGAAAAATAATAATGACTATGCTAACAAGAACGTAATTCAGATCTGATCTACTTGTCTTTCCTACGTCTTAAATACAATTAAGGCTACAAACAGCTTCTACAAAAAAATCATAGAAGCAAGCAGAAATGCTAAATTTAAATGAATTACATATTAAAAAATGATTAAATGTAGCAGATAAGCAAATTTCTTAAACATTTGCTATGTCATTTTAATACCATTTTATTAAAAGAAAAAGCTAGTTTAGTACAGATTTCAAAAGTTAAAGAACTATTTAACAGGTTACTGGGAATTTTGCTTTAACTTTTCAAAAGAGAAGCCATTCACTCACTGTCAAAGTTCTTCCCACAAAATTTTCTTCTGTCAGTTTAAATAGATGAAGATCTCCATAATTTTTGTATGCTACCTTAACACTCATGTCCAAATTAAGCCGTTTGACAAGAAGGGAATATTCAGTCAAGGCCTCAAGAGCATTAATAGTGTCCTGTCAGAAATCAATTATAAAGATTTACTTTCTAAAATTAAAAAGTAAACATTGTTTACAAAGTAATTCATTTTCTGCTACCTAAATGGGATGACACATAACAGTAACCATTACCAGATAAACAGCTTAGCAGCATCTCAGCAATACACTTAACACACTTGTAAGATATTTACCAGCTTGCAAATTTCTATTTATTATGCATTTCTGAAAAAGAAGTCATAATTCCCAGAAAGAAAGAAAATCATAGTATCAGAGCAATTTGATACTAGTACCACAGAAAGGATGCTGAAATTGTCAAAGGTGTCATCTAATGATATTACCCTCATAAGACTTCTTAGATTTTGGTATTTGAGGAATGGGAACAAAGTATTTTAAAGCTCACCTGAGTTGAATAAAATCCTCCACCATACCTTTGCTCTTCAGACAACCATTTGATGATTGGATTAGCATAGTTCTTGTCCCCTCTTAGCAGTGCAGTAAGCAATGCATATGCTGTAGTTTCAACCATTTGTGCGGTAACAGAATTGGGAGCGGGGTGGTCTGATATTTTTAAACTATCTTTCCAAAAACGATAAATAGGAGGCTCGCCTACAAAAATACAAAAGCCAGGTTTCAGGTTGCCTACTCAGGTCAAGGAGAAAAGGAGGAATTCTCTCTACATTTAATAGGAGATGAAGATATGCTTTTATGTTTATAAATCTGACATTTATTCTAGAAACTGATGATAAACAGACCTGACGCAAAGCATCTGAATCACATCCAAATAATTACTGGTCCTGAACAGTGACAGAGTGGCCAGATAAATAGAATACTGACTTTTTTCTTTTTTTTTAATGTCAATTTCTACATGCAGGGCAAAACTTTTCTATTCTAGGAGAACAGACTGAGTCTCTTGCCTTTAACAAAAAGCACTAAAAATAAACAGCATTTGCGAGAGATTACAAAGTCCCTCATCAGCCAGTGAGAAATTAAGAGGAAACCCCCTCAAAAGCAAAAGTGAGGGTGCTGGCAGATACTGTGAGAAACTCCAGTCTGAGGTAAAGAAGAATGTAGTCACATCACAAGGATGAGCAGGCAGACAAAAGTAACCCCCTATGGACACTTGCATAAAAAGAAAGCAGACAGAACAAACATTGTGATACGCTGAGGAATGACAAATGTCTAACCAACTTGCACACTGCTTATGAAATTGCACTGCTGAAAAGCCAAAAGCAGGATAAAACCTTGCAAAAATACTAGGTAACACAAGACCAAAAATTCATATATGCCAGAGCAAGCACCATTGAAAATCATGATCCAAGTAGAAGCCCATTAGAGACTTTTTTTAAAAAGGAAAGAACAATCCACCTGAGAAACAACCACAATACATACTTTGAGAGAACTTAATAAGCAATACCTATGACAGATGCCTCCTTCTTCAGCGCAGAGAACAACAATCGTGCAGACTGATGGTTCAAATCCACAAGAGCTAACGCATATGAAATTATTGCCATAGTAAAGGGGCTTTGTGCAGACTCTGCATTTTTCATTAAATAATCTCCTGCCTTATTTTTAGCATCATGGATTTTCTGAAAAGATGAACAGACTACAGCTTAGTAATAGACATATTTTTAAAGAAACACAAAAAAGATAATATAGAGATATATAGTATTTTCTACAATATATCTTAAAACAAACTGATCCATAATTTTGTTGTTCTTTTACTGATTTTGAAAGCAACTAAATCTAAAAAAAAAAAAAAGTGTTGATTTCTTTGAACAAATGTTAAAGAAGATGCAAGAGATTAGAATCCCAGCATACGACTGCTGGCAGAAATAAAAACAGTATTTACCTGAGTAGGACATATCTTCATTGACTTTTCAATTCCGATAATAGAAAATGCTGTGAGATACAAAGATTTTTCTTTAGCTTCTCTAGGTAATGTACCCTATAAAATCAAATATAATCACATAAATAAATGGAAATAAGAGTTAATTTAGATAAATATAACTTTTTACAGTTTATGCAAGGAAACAAGTAGAAATTCTGGTAAGAAATAATAATTTGGTCTTACCTGAATATACATCAACTCTTTTGAATGCAATAGGTTATTGAAAGAAAAAAGAAAAAAAAAAAGACCAAAATATAAAAAGTTACTACAAAGCTGGGCTATTAAATTGTAAAAATCAACCTACATTTTTTTTCTTTCTAAATATTAAGGAGTGTCACACAGCTACTTTTACTGGCAAGACAGAAAAGTTTTAATACTGTGCTTTCTTTAAATGAGTTCAGAAAGAGACAAATTTAGCAAAATTGTTTTGACTAGATTTTCTGGTTGAAATGCAGCCGTAAATATCTTGCACCTCCTGCGTCTTTATCTTTTATTGTACGTACACACACAAAATGTTTGGTTTTCATACCTGTAGTTTCACTGGTTGATAATCTGAAAATTCAGTGAATGACCCATCTGGCATTTGACAGTTATCAATCAACCACAGAAGTGAATTACAAACAGAAATTTGATCAAGATCTATATATTGATTAACTTGTCCAAGAATTCTTAAAGCAAAAGCTGTCAACCTGCCAAAGAAATCAAACAGATTGTATTTGTTTGATTATTAGATACTATCACATTGTTAGAGATTAGAAAAATCTGCATTATTTATGTTTTAGGTATGCTATCCACTCACTCAGTTCAAAGAATATAGCAAATGAATTTTAATTTTTAACAAACAGGCAATAATTAGCCATAAATAATTTTATAACTAGGACCAAATCCCATGGTTCAGAATATAAACTCATTACTCTATACATGTCCAAAATATTTTTTTATTTCATCAGAACTTAAGGAAGCATCTTACTTCTTTCTTTCTATAAGCCAGTTGCATTTGCTGTCATGAAAGGAAAGACAGTGACTATGTATTTTGCCTAATTCGCAATGGTAGACTCTATTTTCCATAGACAGTATTACCCCCTTTTGTTTGATATCTTTTAAGTATCATATTTCTGTGAATAAGGGGTATCACCTTTTTTCCTTTGCCCCTCCCTGTACCTAGCTTTCCTTCTTCAGACTTGGAGTGCAACCTTTGCTTGAGCAGGAAACCAAGCTCTACATAGTCTTTTGGTAAAATTCCAAGCCCAAAGAAGAGTTAGAAACTATCTCAGGTATGTCAGGTATGTATGGACCCCGAGGTCCAACTTGCTTGTAATGGTGTGAACTACGGACACACAAAAAATATATATCACAAGAAAACAAGAAATGAAAAGATAGTATTCAGAGCTATAAGCATCATTTAAATCTACCATTAAGCTCACTTGTCCTATATGAAAGCAAAGGGCTGAATGAAGCTTTTCCCGTTCATACTAATCAAAAGATTTTTTTAACTTACCATGTGCTAGCTTGCCCATTCTTCCACATGCTATATGAGAAGTCAGCATTTCTGAATGACAAAACACTTACAATTCCTAAGGGAATATTAGGGAGAAAGAAAGTTATGAGAAGAGATTTATATTAAAATTGTGTTTGCTTACTCAGATACACAATCTTTCTTATTCAGCAAAATTTATGCACTTCTACAGCTCTGAAGCAAGAGAAACAGCTTTATTTTTCTACCTTCTTTCATCTTCCTCCTCATTTCAGTTCTGGAAGTTAAGGTTTTGGAACCCAGTATTTGCCAGTTATCTGATGCTTCCAAGTAGTGAAACACATAAAAAAGAGGGGCAATACTCATGAGCTCTGCCTCTGCGCTGCCCTTTGGAAGACTAGTAAGAATACTAAGACCACTAGGATTAAGGACTGTGGCAATCACTTCACCCATAAGATGTCCTGTGGAAATTAAAAAAAAATAGAAAATTAAAAGAATGATAATGGAAGTGAATCCAAGGGCAGAATCTGATACTTATACATGTAAGCAATTATTCTATATGAGGTATTTAAAATTTTACATAAAAAGGTGATCTACAAAGACTTTACTGAAAAGAAGAAGCTAGGAATAAACTCAGGCAAATGTAAACAAAGGACGTAACACAGAACAAAAATACACAGAACATATATAGAGACACTACATATGTACTAAGAGTAATAGACTAAAATCTTTAGTTCAATTTACCTTTTACACTGACACTTCTCTCAATTTTTGTTTTAGGGACCAGATTTAGTGGTATTTTATAACGAAATTCTTGGCGTCTCTTGACTGCACCTATAATTGAAAAGGTTCAATATTGAATATATAATATACTGCAAAATCTAATTCAATAGAGGATTTAGATGTAATAGACATTTAAAGATTTCAACTATTGAGAAGTCAGCAACAACAACAAAAGAAACAACATGAAAACTACAACTATCCCCAAATGTACATACAAACAATATTGACTGTTGAAAAATTACAGATGCAAACACATTAATCTTTCTTTTGACATTAGTGTTAAGAGAAGATCTAATCTTGACCTAATTTTTCTTTTTTCAGAGTCACCTCTGGTTAAAGGAGAAAATATGCTACTTTCATTACTAAAGCAAATGCTAATCAATTTTCAAGCACACTGAGAAAAGCTTAGTATTATATTATTTTAAAAGATAAAAATGTTACTTTAAGAAAAAAAAACACTTTTTTTTTTTTTTTGAAAGACTAGCTATTCTGAGATGGATTTGTCAATGAAAGAACAAGAAATCCTTGAAAGTGTCATATGAAGAATATGTCAAGAAGGAAAAGCACCAACTTTTCACATTATTGAAAAACTGATCATCATAACTATGTGAATTAAGAAAATGAAAAAATAAAGAAAGAAGATGAAGGCATATATTCTCATACCATAAACACCCTGTGGATCCAAAGTGAAACCTGCATGAAGTTCTTTTTTAATGCCTTCTGGCTGTAATCATTAAGAGGAAAAAAGTAGAAAATGAAAATATTTTTGTTTAATCACATACATTAGCTGAAGCAACAGTTTAAAACCTTAGTATCTTTGCCGTCTACACCCTTCTGTGTAGCTGAGTTTTACTTTTGTAAACCAAAAACATTGTTGTTCTGCATCTATTCTATACCTAAGCTAGTAGTCTATCTCCCAAAATTTTTGAGAAAATTTAACAAAAGGTTTAAATAAAAGCTTTGGAAAGTAAAAAATTACCGAAAAAAGTATCTGTCAATGTAGTATGCTTAAGCACTTGAAAATCTGAACAAAGTGACTTAGAATACAATATCCTTCTTGCTTATTATGTTAAATCTGTATGCATTGTCCTGACAATTTTTATATGCAAAGTTTAAAAATGTACATATGCAAATACTTGGTCATGTATTTTTGCAGTGCATACAGTGAATTCAATGATACTACATGATATCTGTGAGTATGATAACATTAAAATAAATCAATATTTATATATTGATTTCATATATTTTGTACTTCTTGAGACTGAATCGATACGAAATTCAAAAACACTCTAAACATTTTAAATTTTTTTCTTACCATTACGCGTAATGTTTTAACTACAGTTTCACTGTTTCCGTCTGTCAGCAGTGTAAAGTTGATAGTGTGAAGACCTAATTCCAAAGGCAGTATTCTGAACATAAATGGCGATGAAGAACTGCCACCTAGATACTTAAGATTACAACCTTGTATCCTTGCTCCAGTAGTTGCAGAACCTCCGAAAGAACAGATTCCATCTCCAACTGCTATTTTAACACAGAACTGAAAAGTGGAAAGATTTTTAATGTTCACCTCCATGACAGGTACAGCACCAGAGAAATATTAAAGCAATTGAAATACTATACTGAACTTTTTTTTTTTTTTAAACCATAATACTTGTTTTCTGTTTACCACGAACAAGTGCTATTAGTGTTACTAACTGTGGAATTACTACTATTTGCATTAGAGACACACTAACAGATGTTCCTTTTCAACATCCTGGAACCAAAAATACCTTTGCATACTTTTCAATAATTCTGTATTTCTGTTTAAATGCATTTCATTAAAAATAGTCCATTTATGTAAAAACTCTAGACAAAGTAATCTGTCATCTCTGGAGCAAGTTATTCTAAAAATCCCATTAGTTACTTGACATTTTATCCTAACATTTGGAATAGAAAAATGGATTTGAACTTCTGTGAGGCAATTTTCTATGTAAGAGCATGACAACACTGTAATCAGAATGGCTGGAAATTAAATGAGTAATGACTGGATTTTATCATTACATAGTTATGCAGAGCATATATAACACCTCTTGAAGGGTTGGAGAAATCTGATACCGCGATGTGTTTATATTAGATACTAGCAGAGGAAATGCTTATTCAGTTTATTTTGTCACTATTTCAACAGAACTCATGAAGGCCACAAATTACCTTAATTGAAGAAGGTCTGTGGTTATAAACTGATCCTTTTAACTCAATTTGTTCTCCTCGCACCACAGAATAAGGAACATAAACATTAAGGAAGATGTCTTTTACAACTTGCACTTCCAATGGTGCAGTAACACATATACCTAAGAAAATCAAACACAAAAACACCCTTCTGATAAACCACATCCTTGCCACCTTTATCGATATATTACCATTTTTCAAAACGTACTTTGAATTTGTCCAGCTTTTTCAAAAATGACCGGCTCTTGCTTCCTGTTCTTCTCATGTATGTTTTCATTTACAAACTCACTTTCACATACATTTCTTTTGCATACTTGCTGACACAGCAGTCCTTTGGGCTCCAACCCCTTCCCAAAGCTAGAAGCAAACCTTCTGTATGGACTATCATATCTATCGGAAAATCTGTTTCTCCCTTTCCTCAAGTCCCTTAGCTATTGATAGCTGGACGCTACAGTTGTGCCAAGGAAGAGTCACTGACTATTTGTGATGTTATTCTTCCTTCGTCATTTATCATGGGCCACTGTCAAATACAAGATACTATGTTACACAGACTTTTGTCTTGCCCTGGCATTTTTATGTTCACAGCAAGAAAGGCAATGATTATTGTTCCTTAAACTTTTTTAAACTTTAAACTTTTTTTTTTTTTTTTTAATTTTGATGTTTTCCTCTTTAACAACCAGAAGATGAACATTAAAGAACATATGTGGCAACTAAAATGAGAGTCTCTACAAAATCCAAACAGAAACGCTATGTAATTGTTTGGCTAAAACCTAGTTAGGTTGCAGTACCTACCTTTATCAGAAATGCCAACACCTTGCACTTCCCAGGTAGTCAGTGAATCAGGCAGAGTGATAGACAGAGACTTTGATCTGCAATTAGAAGTGTTATTCTTTTACATTTAACACATTCATGCATTATTATTAGCCATTTGTTAACAACAGCTAATCAACATAAAAACTATCTGCCCAGAGCAACTCCTGTATCTAAGACAGACTCAGATAGGACAAGAAATGGGAACATACTTAGGGAACAGAGGGGTTTTGTTTGAATAAGCTTGTTTTTATCTGACTTGAAAGAAGCTGGTGTTTAACAAAGTTGAAAGTGAAAGGAAAAGTGATTCAACAATGTGGCACCAGACAGTATATCCTGCATTTAGAACAACATGACAGGAGAAATGTGTTCATATAAAACTGCATTTTAGTACACATCTAGGGTATGACTAGTTACTCAGGTTATGTCAAAATTTTAGCATTACTTTCTATTAAACTGATGAGTAAGTCAAATGTTAGTAATTTCTTTGAGAAAAGTAGTACCTAGAGGAAACTTGGTGAACTTCCCATAACCAGCTTTCAGGAAAATAGCTACGAACTTCTGCCTCATCCAGTTCCAAGATAGCCTCAAAATCTGTAGAAGATGCATAAATCAAGTAAACAAACAAACAAACAAACAAAACCCTTGCCAACAGCCTTCCACCAAAGGCCTGAAAATCATTGTATTTTCCTTTTGTATTACTGTAACTCTATTTGCCTCAAGTTAGTTCTGATACAAGAAAAAATGATACCTGAATAACCTCATCAAAAGTTTATTTATTTATAATAAACTATTTATAAATGTGGATACCTGTCCAACATTCAAACAAACAAACCTGTTAAATAGAGATTATAAGGAGAGAATGGGAGACAGAAGATTTCACACTCCCACTGATCTGTGCTGACGTGTTACCCATTGGCTGTTTTAGGCCTGGGCAAATGATTCCAGTTGAGCATTCAAGTTAGCATTACCTTCACAGGCAACAATATTCCATTTTGCATGGCTGCCTGTTCTAAACATGGATGAATAGAACACAGCTCTCCAGCACAGTCCTAACAGAATAAAGAATCGCTCTCCTACCCCTATTTAGGGGTATACAACCAAGGTATATGGAGACTACAGTATCTGCTCAAATAACCCTCTCAGGTAATTGGAGAGAGTTACTAGATTAACAAAGCTATGACCTCTGTATTTATCCAGAATCTATTAAAAATATCCACACAACAGTCAAAGTTCTTGTACTTACGCATTCTTGCCAATATTAGCAGCTTATTAGGCTCTTCTTCCCGCAGTCTGTTGGCAAATTCACAGCAATCCCTGAATGCTGAAATGCACTTTTCATTACTCCGAATTCGCCGAGCTCTATCACTGCAAGTCTCACTCACTGGATATGCTTTTACACCAGCCATACAGCAGTTTTTAATTGCTGGATGTTTATATTTGGATGCTGAAATAATAACAACAACAAAAATCCCTTCCTTGAGATGATGTTTTTATTTTCAAACGCATTTTAACTTGTATACTAAATGTGTTTTTAAAACTTGCAAAATTTCAATGAAGGTATAGATTCAAGATTGAGCATAAACATGTAAATGTTTAAATGTTAGAGACACACACTTTATACTACAATACTGAATTTAAAATATAAATTAGAGGCGTTTTATTACACTAAGATCTAACGGACAGAAGGTCTTCTGTCAGGCTTGGTCACTGACAGGTGGTCACTTGGAAAGACTACCATATGGTAGTACTGTGAGTTTTCAGAATATGTCCTTTCCGAGTAGGAAAAAGAAATCTTACAGATACGCTATATTTTCAGTGGATACTTAATCTTATAGATTTCAAACTGAGCATATGGATGAGGAGCTTTATAAATGGGGTCCTCTAAATTATCATATTCCATATTTGTGCATCTCTCTACTACATGAAGTGGATAACAACAATCAAAAGTACTATGCAAACCCTCAGATTCTCGATTTCTAATAGACATGACCTTTTCCATAATTATATATTTTAAAATATTTTTTTTATCACCTTCCTTGTGTATTCGCTCCTCAAAGTCAGACCGTTTGGTTCTTACAATTTCATTGCAAGTTTCATCTGTTAAAAATAAAAACAAACACAAAAACTATGAAAGACAGGAGTTTCTTGGTCATAACACAGCCCACTTCAATCCAAAAAATTACATTCCAGATTTGGTAGAGATATAATATCTATTATATGAATTACAAAAAATAAAAAATAAAAAAAAATCTATAATTTAAATTACAGAAAATGACACACAAACTACAATGCTTTCCTCCCTCAAAATTGTATTTCTTAGTATATGCATGCCCTACTAATTTTATTAGGTTCCAATATAATAACTGTGAGTCACAATAGAAAACTTCAAAAGAGAAAGTCCACAGTTTCACGTTTAAAACTAAGAAATATACCTGCTTCATTTGAATCATCAGCATTTGCATTAGTTAAAAATGTAAGCCCAGCCATTCGGAATACATCAACGTTATTCCGTCCTCCTCCAGCACCACATCCAAGGTCACTCTTTTCCAAATCTTGCATTACCTGAGGAATAAGCATATCATCAGCTAACTAAAAGGTGGGGAATATCATATATATCATATGACAGATAAGAGAATTATACATGCAGAAAGGCCTCTTTAGTCTAGAAGATGTCTTCACAATACACTGAAGAGTACCATTTCACGATATTTGAACTAATTCAAGCACCAGAACCAACACAATCATGCTCTTGTAGCACGTCTGAGCTAACAAGTTACTCAGAACAGAGGCAGAACGCTTCACTAACATTTGTAACAGTTCTGATACTCCATCTAGCTTGTTGAAAACCAAATGAAGTATTTTTACCCAGCATTCAACAGTACTAGAAAACAGATCAAATAATTCAAGGTTGGTGCAAAAGTATTCTCCTGTTCATCTTCTACCTATCTTGTATCTAACTGTTCTGAGGTATTAAAGAACTGCCATGTTTTATCACAGGAATGGAATTATCTCAGTGACAGATGATACGCATGTTTACTTACATACACACATATCTAGAATTCTATAAGGATTGAAAACCTCTATAATCCAACGAACATAATAGCATCTGCCATATTATTCTAACAGTATGCCCTAAAAAAACAGAACCTAAAAAGATTTTAGGAAGAATAAGGGAGAATGTAGTCTCTATGCCTCTCAGACCACAGAGCTCTCTCACATTGCAGCCTATTTTTGTCCAAGTCTGAAGATTTCTGTTGAGACACTTCAGATTGGGCTTTAAAACCACCATTTATTTTTACTGGAAATCAAAACATAGTAAATGAATTATTTTTATAATTTAGAACCCACGCATTTTATTTTGTGTTGAATTGCTCTTCTGTGTACATTCAAGTTTATTGAAGGCAAAAACTGTGACAGCGATCTGAGTGTGAATCTGAAACAAACAGCAACTTATTTTTCTTTTTTGGCTACGACTTAACTTTTTCCATTGCTCTCCTTCCTCTTCCAATAACTCCATATACTGCCTTGTCAATAGATGACAAAGCAACAAAGGAACTGAACTGTGTTTTCATGTAAAGCGATAAGACTTCTGCTGGTCTGTGTGTCTTTTTGCTTGGTAGCACCTTAATCTACAAATCAAAAACAAATGTTAGTTGTTTTTTAAGTACATTGATCCAAAATAAATGCATCTGGAGGCGGACACTTTATTATGTTAAGGAACTGTTAAAGAACTTGTGTAATACCAAGTTAAAACCCGACCATAAAATGAACGCACACCCACAAATTTCAGTGACTATTTTACTACTCACATCAAGACTATTCCCACACTTCTGTTCCACGTTCAGCCAGACTGAATCAGCTACTAACTCAGCAGTTTCTTCTCCCATGACGATGTAGTAAACAATAAGACGTGCTGAAGGAACCATTTCTTGGGTTATCTGAAAACTTAGGTGTTCATATTCCAAATCTTTAATTCTTTTCTGAGTTCCAAAGCTTACTATCTTCCCTTTTGACATGATCTATAGTAGAAAGATGATGGAGAATAAAGAAGTCAAATTTTAAATTACATGTCTCACACATGTAAAAGTTATTTTGCATTTAGATATAATCCACCACACACAGAAATGCATTTGGGACTGGTGTGTCTAGTTCGAGGGAGGGTAGCTCCCTCCCTGTAAAAAGAACTGCTGTCTCTGTGCATCTTTGTCTTCCTTAGATGATTCAGCTCCTGAAACACCTCTCAGATTGGCACTACTTCTTAACTCCAGTCTACATTGGGTGAGAATTCAAAACAATACAGCCTTAATATATGATTTAAACATGCGACTGGTAACAAATTATAACTATAGAACGGACACATTTTATAGGCAAAGGCAGAGTACATGTTCTGAACAGTTTTCTGAGCAGCACGCATTCTGCGTTGGTGACAGATCCTGACTGCTGATGTTCTTCATTAAGGATCATATCTCAATTCAAGATTTCATGTGGAAACATCAGTTACTTACCAAATAGCTGTAGTGATGTATTTTATGAATATACCGACTATGTGGATATACATTAATATTGATGAAATCCCCTACTTGAAGTATTTTGTGGTTTGAAGCCCAGTCAATGTATAGATAACTCCGACTTAATGATGAATAAGCTCTTGCCTCATAGGTTTTGGTTGCTTGGTTTTCATCTGAAAGATGTGGATCAACAGTTTTTATCTGTAAAGATAATAACATGTCCAAAAATTTTTGTAGCAAAGGAGGAAACAAAAGCTGCATGTCCTGACTTCTGAATAGTTTAAGTATGAAGTTACACTTCAGAAAATAAACAATCACGGTAATAAAATAAGCCAACTCAAGACCTCCCTGTTTTCTTTAATAAAAAAAAAATAAATACCAAATCAAATTAAAATGGCGGTATAGAAGCATGTCCATAAAAAAGTAGATCAGAAAAGGTCAATAATCCGTCTTCCTATCTAACAGGAGAATCACTCTCAGAGATTTGTTCTCCCGTAATTCATTCAGATGTTTTATTTAACAACTATTATTAAATAAATATATGACAAATTGGGATATTTTGTTTCAGAATACATGCAAATACAATTTAATATAGAAGTAATGTTTCATTATAGCACTTATGTTTCATAACTGATTGTTGGGAACAGTCTCGAAGTTTATAAACTACTAACTTTTAAGAGCAAAGTCTTACCACAGGTGCTGTACACTGGCAAAAGTACAGAATTAAATCTTCTAAGAAATAAGTTAATGGGAGAATTTAACTCACTTGAAACTCCAGTAGCGTGCTATCAGATGGGATATTAATAACAAATAAAGCAGTTCCATCATTGATGCTTGTTTGTCTTCTCCCAGATTCTGAACCCTCTGATATCAACTCAGTCTCATCCATTTGTTCAGTGAATGATTTTGCAGTGAGAGTTACAGGGATGTTTCCAACAAAGTGATCTACTGTATCTTTCACCTGCACCTATTCATTAGAAGAGATAACATTTCTTATATGAACAACATTTTTCAAGCAGAAAACAAGCTGCTAACCTTCTACAGTAGGAAATGAAAAAAAAAAGAGAAAAAAAAGTAAACAGTCAAAGGAAATGAAAAGTGTGTTAAGACCTACAGATATTAACAAAACAGTAAGGCTTCTGCGTTATGGATTTTACGTTGTAACGTGCAACAATACTTCTTTTAACTAACCTTTATGAAAAATGGAAGTCCAGGCTTTACAAAGAGAGGAGTAGCAATCAAGTTCAATTTGTAAGGAGATACAACGTATCTGACTCCAGTATATTCTACTTCACCACTGAGGCCACCTAAAAAATATGCCGCTTTTAATAAGCACATCCTAGGGCACATGCCTTCAAAGGGCAGCACAATCTGTCTCTGATGGTGAAGTCCTTTTACCTAAAAATTAAACACTTAGCACTGTGAAAACAAATAGCAATAAAAAAAAAGTTTAACCCCATTTTTACACTGGTGGACAGGCTGTTCTTTATAAGCTTCTGGCTGAAGGATTGCTGAGTACCAAAGAAAGTCTGATACTAACAAAGTTAGCCGTATAATTTTTTTTTGTTCTGTTTACATTTGCAGATGTGTTTGAAGAAATCACTTGAAAGCAACTTACCCGTAGATTCCATCACTGATGCTGCAATATATAAATATGACCCATCCAATTCTTCTAGACTTTGAAATCCTAAATAACTCACTTCTTTCTTACTGTTAAAACTGATTTCAGCAACACCATTTTCAAGCTGGAAATTAAATAAAAAGTATTCCTTTACAGTCAATAACTTAGAAATAATATATGGTAAACTATGAGTAAATTCTTTTCAGCACGTTTCTGCTCTGTCTGTTTTAGGGGAAATCAAAGATGGAGACATTTTAATGTAGAATTTCATGATTAAGAATTCTTTTTTACCTATATAATTATTAGCAATTAATCAACCCATAGTACATGCTATGAAGTCTGCATGCAGACCAAACAAGAGGTAGGTGATTCCTAGATGATCTTTAAGGTCCCTTCCGACCCAAACCATTCTATGATTCTACGAATAACACAGATATATCCCTGCTCATTCAGGGAAAATAATGTCTTTTATCATTCTGCAATGAATAAAACAAAAAGACCTGACTAGGTAAGGGAAGGGGAACTGGTGGAGAACAGTCTCCCCATAATACATTGATAGAATTTTGATTTGTCTGTCTCCAATCCTGATTTGGTATTATTACATTGATCCTATGTTTGATTTCTTTTTGTTTATTCTATAAATAGATAACAAAAATGTTGTTTCACAGAAACTTCAAATGCAGTTTACTCAAGGAAGCAACTGAATGAGACTGAAGTTCCATTCTGTCTGAGATGCTGCCTCTGAGTTTCATTATAAAGTAATTTTCTATGTCCCCGGTGACAGGATTACAAAGGTAAAGTTGACACTCAATAGCTGTCGATGCAAATGGAGTTGGAAGATATTCTCCCCAACTTAAATGGAATTAGATCAGTCCTGAACTAAGCAATTTAGGCTTGTTTTTTCTTACCCTAGTTACATGCATTGCACGAGGCATCATTCTTTTTCCAGTTCCTTCAATTATTCCAAAACGAAGAAAAACATCAGCACTTGGAAGCCTTTTATTATAAAAATAGCTGAGAATAAAACAATGATAGAAATGTTTTTAAGATTGTAATGGCTGCAACAAAGCATTCATTTTTGAGGAGAGTCATTTCCTAAGCAAGAAATAGAAAACAAATGCCTATGTAGCTTTACAAACACTTCTGTTGAAAAATAATCACTCTGTGAGAATTTTAAAAAGGTTCACCTAGCTCTCTCATGTAGCAGAAATGATTGTGATGATAGGGCTCCTTGAGAAAGAGGAAGCTTCTCAACACAGGACAATCATTCTTAAGGTAAAGATGCGGCACACATCTAGAAATCAAAGCCTAATTTCCTTACCTAGCTTTCACAGCAATCCTGAAGTTCTCAAATTTATCAGAACTAATAAAGTTACGTTCTGGCTGTATGACGATGGAAAAGCTTGGCAGCGCTGAAAAAAATGAGTAGAAAATGAAGCCACTTTGATGCGTTTTTAAACATCAAACCACAGATACTTAGAAATATGTCATCATATATCTTATACTGATATGAGACATTAGCTTGAACTGATATTGCCACTTGGCACTATACTGCATCCCATTGCTGTATTAAGCAGGCCAATGTTACTTCAAGCATTTCTGTGTTTTGTTCCTCTGTGTTGTATAGCTGCCCTACATGAATTTCATGCAAAAGAGGCATGTAAAATGAAGATTCACGTGTACATGAACACCTTACCATATTCCTTAACTTCAAATTTTGCAACAGCAGAGGTTATGAAATCCTTTTTGTACTTGGCTTCAATCTTCCAAATTCCATACCTACAATAACAACAATCGTTATTTTTTAAAATGAAAATTATTGTTAAAAGTGAAAATATTAATAATTAGAAAAGTCAGGCACTGAGTTTTTTGCACGTGTATGATACCTCTTTGAGAAGATTCAGCTACTCTGATATTTTGAATAAAATTACTTGAAACTTATTTTGAAGGATTGATACATATTTGAAAAGAATATACCATTATTTATGTTCTGACTACTGTCAGAATTTTTTGTCATACAGTTACAACAAGCAGAGACATATTTGGAAGACTGCAAATGTAACTGGAGTCATTAAAGCACTATTTGCTGCCATCTTCCACTTGCCAATTATCACTCCTTAGATTAGACAACTGCCTGTTTGTGGCTCTCCAGCTCTGTTTCAGTGTAGTCAGCAGGATTACTGTGCATCACCTATCTGATTTACCATAACCTGGATGATTTTTTCCTGCAACTAGAAGCACTCAAAAGGCATTTGCTTCATTTCAAATTGCTTAAGCCCACAAAACGTCTGGGTGCAAATCATATTTAACTGCATTTGTCTTCCTGTTTTAGGGATATGGTTTAGTGGAGGGCTGTTAGCGTTAGGTTGGAGGTTGGACTCGATGACCTTGAGGTCTCTTCCAACCTAGGAAATTCTGTGATTCTGTGATTCTGTGATCATACGAAGGCTCGAGTTGGAAGGGACTTTTTAACATCATTTGTTCCAACCCCCCTGCCATGGGCAGGGAACACCTTCACTAGAGCAGGTTGCTTAAGGTCCCATTCAGCTTGACCATGAATGCTTCCAGGGCATCCACAACTTCTCTGGGCAACCTATTCCAGTATCTAACCCATCTTACAATAAAGAATTTCTTTTAATCTAAATCTACTCCCTTTCAGTTTAAAACTGTTACTTCCTATCCTATCACTAGGTGCTGGTAAAGAGCCTCTTCCCATCTTTCTTGTAGGCCAGTTTTATGTATTAGAAGGCTCCTGAGTCCTCCCTTCTCTAGGCTATAACAAACAAACCTCTCTCAGCCTTTCTCCATAGGAGGGGTGCTCCAGCTCTCTGATAATCTTTGTAGCCCTCCACTAAGGTACAGTAAATTTGACAGAAAACATATTTTCAAGTGCCTGCTAAGCATCCTTCTGCCAACTCAGTGTATCTTCAGCACCCTCTCAAGACTAAAGGGAGAACTGTAGAGGCACATATACTGTATGTTGGTGTTACGGGAAAAATATTGTTGTTTTGTATGAGTATATGTATAAAATACACTTTCCTTCATTGAAATCTATATGTTTTTGACAGTATTTCTATTTCTACAATAGAAAATTTAATTGTATTTTATTTTTAAATTGAGCATGACGAACCCACCACCAACTGCTCTCTTATCTCAGTTTTATCACCAGTATTTTCACTTACTGCATCTCCTCACTTTCTCTCATTACAGTGAGGATATTCCATATGTTTGGAAATACAGGCAGTGTTATGCTAAAAAAAGAAAAGGCAGTATTATGCTAATAATTCTCAACGAGCATTAATTATACCTACTTAGGATTAGGAGGAATTTTGAAGTCAGGAAAAGAAACTATTCCAGTAAAGTCTTTTTCTTCTATGATATCCACTTTTACTCCATCGGGATCCTTTGAAAAATAACAGTAAAGAACCAGCAGTTAGATCAGTCTTACTGAAAGAAAAATCTTCACTTAGGGATTTTAGTGGGACCCTGCCCACAATGTATGCTTCTAAGACTTTTTGCCAATTTCATAGCACCAAAATGCAAACTTTTTTAAAAGAAATTCAGGTTCTGAAATTCTGATAAAACATTTTACTGAGTTTCCAACAATTAAAAGTTGTTACTTCACAATACTTAATATTGCTAGGTTACTGTAATAACAAGAACTATTGTTATGGCTAAAAAAAAACATAGCACAGGAGCTACTGATTTTTTTTTCTATCTTAAAAGAAGTAAAGAACAATATGAAAATAATATATTATCAAAATTTTCTCACAAATCCTTTCCCTAGATATTAAGGATAAAACACAGTTTTTCTTTTTCCATTCTGTAACAACTTCACATCAAGGACCTAAAAAGATCTAAGTGTGCAGCCTGTTTTAGATCTTTTAAAAGATGTCTGGCTACCTGCAAAAATATTTATCTAACAGTTTTATTATTGCAAAAATATTTATCTGACAATGTTATTATATATCCATTGCAATGCTGATTTACTGTGTAACGAGGTTTATTGCTTTTGTGACCCACAAAATATTAAAATTAAATTCAGTAACAACATACCACAAAAGTTAGGACAGTTTCTCGCCGAGCTGGCTGCAGATCTTCATTGAGAGAGTAAACTCTGACTTTCACTGTAAGAAACATTACAATAGATCTCAAAGTCATACTGTTATCAATATTAAAAAACAAAAACAACCTTTTTCTCTACTAATTTCTTTAGTACTTATAGAATGACTTTGAGCTTTTGTCAGTATGCTATCCAAACAATATTTATTCATGCTACCAACAACAGATCCAGCACCAACACTTTTTTATCTTTTTTTTTTGCACTCAAATCACAATGTGAGACTATTTTTTACCATCAAAATACCAATATATCACTTCTGTAGTAAATCAGCTCAACCTACACAAAACCAATGATTCAGTCATCACTATTTCTTGACAATTTTTTAATACATATTCCCTGTACAATTTCTCCACTGTTTGTGCCACAGATTAATCATGTAAGGTGTAGAGGGCAGGGACTCAGAGGAGAAGATACCGGGAGAAATGATTAATTTCTACAGTATGATCAAATATTTCAAAATTTTCTTTTGATGATTAAGAAAATAAATAGTGACTGATGATAACTCACTATGAACAAGAGCTTAAAGTACATTTAAATCCTCATTCCCTGTCAATATCATCAGCTCGTAAAAACTAAGTGAAAACTAAGAGAAATAAACATTATTTACCTGACTGATCGGGAGTATAAACTGGTTTGTCTGTGTGAATAAAAAGAAAGCCATTCTCATAGGAAACAGGAATTTTTTTCAATCTGGTAAAATGTGGGGAAACAGCTTCCAAATACACATACTTGACTGAATCCTCTGTCCTTGCTAAATCTGCTGGTTGAAGCTGGGGGAGATGAGATACTGTTAAAGAATATTAGAGTATTTTTCAAGTATTTTTTCTACAGCATTTCTTGTTGAGGATAAGTTCTGAATAGCAATTAATATTCTGTTGTTAATTATTATTAAACAAAAACATCAACACCCACGGAAAGGGGTTATTCTTGCTTACATCATTGATAACAGTCTGAAATATTAAACTACAAAGAAGTATTTTCAATCTTGTATTTATTTCAAGAACTGAAATAGCAAAGCTAAAACACAAGTTACGAAGTTATGACATTATAATTTACCAGACTTCCATTTATATACATAGTGAATCTCAGCCACACCAACGTTGCTGTTGTGGTTGATAGTTTGGTGAAATAGCTTGAGTTTCAGTTTCAGTTGCCATTTTGGCTTACTCTGAACACTCATTTGAGGTGTCTTGTCCACACTGAACGCTTCTCCATCCCTTCCTTTTTCTTTTTGGAATGTTATGCAAACAAGATAATGTTTCTAAAATAGTATGATCTTATGTTTAGCTTTGACATCACTCCTTTACACTCATTTTATCCAATAGATTTTCAATTTCAGACAAAGTAAAATGAAATAAACTACATGCAGCAAACTGACAAGTCAGGGCCCGAGGCTTTTCCTCCCAGTTTAAGCAAATGTAAGCTTACCACAATCTTGTTTTTCTAACACCAACGACTAAATGCAACAATAAAAACATGACAATAAAAGTCCAAATTCCTTACAGTTAAAGTTACAGCATCTTGGAATTTGTTGTCTGGAGTTAAAGAAATGCGGCCAGACGAGTAAGAAACAAGCTTATCTGGAAAGCTTCTTAAGGCAACGTTGACTGCAAATTCCTTCTCATATCCAAAAGCTTGAACCACAACTTTCTCAGATGTCCCAACTCGGAAAACCTTTGATGCTGTAAGGACATAGCTGTATACGAAACATGAAATAATCAAAGGGTATTGGAACTATACTTTCATATTTCTTACTTCCGTTTCTAACTCATTTACGTAGACACTGATAAAGCAAATGAGCTAAAGATCAGGTGAAGTTATTCTCATACAGTAGTTAAAAACAGCATAGCCCCAGTTAGAATCATTTTGATGAAAACTGTAATGTAATGTAACCAAATAACAGCTTAGGCAATATTTATGGATTCGATTCTGCAGACACAGAAAAGCGTGCCTACTATGACAGGGTATTTATGCAAAAATGATTACTTGTTTTGCCAAATGAACACCTGAAATGGTAATACTTCAAGTAGCATATTTGTATAGTTTTCCCAGCAGCAACGTTCTTATTGAAATGAACGGGCAACTTACAATAAAGACAAATGTGAGTAAATTTTTGCAGGATTACCCTAATTTCCTCATTGCTGTATAAACTGAAGTATGCATTATTCCACAAAACCACAAACCAGGCTTTAATACCTGAACATGTAATATACCTAACGTAAATACATATATGTGAAGTGCTGCTGCACATTCAATATACGTGCACCTTTTTCTGAAATGGTAATAGCACTTAGATCGATTGCTATAAATAAGAGCTTTTATGAAACCCATAGCATAGTATGTCTACAGGCACTATAGAAACAGTATCAAGCGCCAAACTTTACTTAACTTTTTTGCATATTTATCTTTTCGTTATGTCCAGAATTTATGGAACATAACGGACTGATTCTACCTCTTTCTTTGGCAGCAAATTGAGTAATTCCAGGAGCGGCAGTCCTTTTTCTAAGGTTAGTCCACATCCATTAGTAAGAATTTTGCTTGTGAAGACACATCAGCTTGAGTAGTGTCTTCTGCACCAGCTCTACTGAAATCCTGTAACTATTCACTTAAAATTGTGGTCAATTATAAAGTATCATTTCCAGTAAATACTGTATTTGTTTTACTTACGTTTTATCTTGACTAAAAGCTGTTCCAGAAAATAACAAAAGAAAACAAAATATTAAAATAGCCATAGCATCACAAAAAACACACCAACAATGCTAACAAATCTGGATTCAACCCTATCTGGCTTCTGCTGTAGATGAACAGAAATACCACCAATACGTATCACCCACAGTTAATAATTAATTGCAGATCTTGTTTTACTAAAATGTTATTGCCCCTTCCAAATTCTTTAACTCACAAAGAACTTAGGATTTCTTTTTTTTTTTTTTAATATATTTAAATATATTTTGACATATAGTTTAATATATGTCAATCCTAACATTCTCTCCCTGTTAGACAGCCACAAAAAAAAAAATTAGAGAAAGCAAAACAAAACCATGAAAAATCAGATTCAGCTAGCCCTTCAGAAAATATTTTTTATTTAAATCCATGATATGATTTTAAATTTGCTTCTGAAGAAAAAAGCATTTCAATTATATTGACCAAACTGTCCTGATATTTTTAGATCAGGTTTCCTTTTTATTTTTGTTTTGTTTTGTTTTGAACTAACTCTTCCCTTGCAACTTTTTTTTTTAGCTGTTTGTATTCCTGATTATGCCAGCTTTTTGAGTACCTACATTAGAATATGAAAATATTAGGGCACAATACACTCAGCACATATACTACTGTAAATAGCATTTGCAAAAAGAAACTAATAAAAACTCTGCATACTTAGTATTTAAGCACAGGACCTAAGCAAACAGGATTATAGAAAGTTAAACTAAAGTTGTGTAAGACTTCTAAAGCTTAAATAAACATTGGAGTCAGCCTTTACGGGAAAACTATTTACAAAACTATTTCTGATCAATGTAAAATAAAATTTCAATAAGACCAACACAGCCTTCAGAAACTGAAGTTACAAACTACAAGGGAAGCAACAAAGTATAAAATAATAAAGTATTTTAATATTAAAATAAAATAATAATAAAATATAAAATGTAGTGATTGTTATTAAAAAAAAAGTCGAAATAACTATCAATACAAAACAACAAGAAAGTTCATGTGGGTGATATGTAAATAAAAATGTGTAACCAGTAAAGAATGTTGGAAAACACTTTAAAGGTCTAACAATATTCTGGATGCTTTTCAACTTATATTGGTTATAAACTCTAATAGTTATGTCTTCCTTACTTTCGTCAGATTTGGTTTACTATTTTTTCTACTTGCCGCACATTTCACACCTAGAAAGTGGGCAGGCTCCAAAAACACAACACCAAACTGTTAAAAAGGCTTTATTTAAATATTGCTGTGAAAACAGAGTTATATTTAGGCCTACTCCACTGAGTTCAGGAGTAAAACCCATCTAAGGATAAGTTTACGTGTGTAGGCTCAAACTTGATGGACACAGACATATAAAGCATGAGCTTAAATCCCCAATAGCATCACAAGGGAATAGGTTTTTATATAGGGTCACTTTATAGGGTCACTGGGGCTTCAGTCAGGACAAAACCCCTCAGGACAAATCCCCTCAGCAGCGGGCACAGCCTGAGGCGAGGCGCCCGTTGGCCCCGCGGCGGGAACGGGGCAGCGCACGCGCCTGAGGGCACACCGCGGACGGGAAAGCGGCGGACGGGGACAGGGGCGCGGAGGGGCGTGGCTCCATGAGGCCCCGCCCCCCAGCCCGCTCGCCCGTCGGCGCCCAGCGACCAAACAAAATGGCGGCGGGCCGGCCGCTGCCGCCGGGTCCTTAAAGGAGCCGCGTACCCGCGGGCGTGGCGGCTGAGGCGGGCGAGGACCGCGCGGCGGAGGAAGGCAGGTGGCGGGCGGGGGCGGCGCTGGGGATCTCCTCCCTCACGCTGGGTGCTGCGGGAGGCTGTGGGAGGCCACCCTGCCCGCCCCGGCGAGCGGCGAAGCGGCGTTACCATGTCAACGCAGGTAAGCACAGCGGCGGCCCGAGGGGATCGCCCTCAGCGGGCTGCGCGTCCCTCTCGGCGGGCACCGCGCTCCCGGCCGCCTCGCTGCGGGCTGGGCGTCCTGTCAGCGCCCATCGTGAGGCCGGCTGGCGGCACCCGGGCCCCTCGGGTTCGCCTCAGGCTCCCCTCAGGCTTCCCTAAGGCTCCCCTCAGGGGGCACCGCTCGGTGCTCCCCCCCTCCCGCCCTTTTGAGCACGGGAGGTTTGTTGGGGTTTTCGTTGCCAGAACACTTTTTGTTTGTTTGTTTGTTTCTATAAAATCTAAGCGTTAAGGTAACTCTTCTTTAAAATGATGATGCTTTCCATGGTAGCTTTTCACTCGCTCACCGCCGTCTTACGGCTCTTCTGCCCCTTCAGAGCTCACTTTCCCGGCCCTGAATGAGTTGTGCCTCTTCATGCCAGCTTACAAGAGAGCGGCTTTTGCTTCCATTCTTTTTTTTTGTCTTTAAAGATTCATTGAAAATTCCATCGTAATGAAAAAAAGCTTTCTCAACGTTAAGCTCTATGAGTGATTGCATTGTGTCTAAGTTCCCCTAAAAGCACATGCTTTTGTCTTAAAGAACATCTTAGAATGTGTTTCTGCTTACAGGGTCTCAGTTTTGGTAAAACTCCATCCCCTGGAGATGTTTACTACGACGGCTTCCACACACACAATGAGCGTGGCTCTGTCTGCGCTTACCCTTAGGGAAACCACATTCGTCATCAGTGGAAGCTGCCATTAACAATTCTCTGGAACTTCCCACTCAGTCACAGAATAATTTGTTGCAGAAAGACACTGCCAGGGTTAGACAGATACTTATTTATTTATTTTTACTTCCTTTTTTTTCTTTTTTTTTTTTTTTTTTTTATTCCCTTTTGCTTCTAACTGCTCTTTGAGCTGTGAAGTGGATGATTTCTAGCCTTGGTGAAAGCACTTGGGATCCTCGTCCTGTCTTTCTGTCCTCTGCCAACTATGTTAGTCTGAGTTGTGTCTCCAGACTTGGCGTGAGCCATAAATCACAGGACAGTTACCAAGACGAGCTGCAAAACAGAAAGCAGTTCAGCACAGTTCCTGGCGTTGTGCTTTAGAATGGCACAGTGTACAGTGTAGAAGTGTACAGCTATAGCATTCCTCCAGATATGCATTGGTCCATGAAAAATGGAAGCTGTCACCCGCTGGAGAATTGGTTTAAATATATTTTTGGCACCCTATTATTGCTGGAAATATTTCTTACGCTAAAAAGACAATTTTTCAGCTATCACCTCTGTGATGTCTCAAACTGTGTATCATCTAAAGCAATAACTTGTGCCATTAGGCACAGATACTTAGACAACAAGCAGCTAAAGTCCTTCAACAACGTACTTTTTTAGCAACTTTCTTGGAAAGCAAACAATCAAGAATTTGGGCTTATATAGAGAATTAGGTTTATTTTTTTTTCCTTACAGATATTGGTCATATGATATTCTGTATTTTCGGCAATGAAGAAAAGCTACATAAAAAAAGCATTATGTGGAAAAACACGGATGCCATCTTCTCGGACACCTAGTCCAATGTCTTCTGTTGGTTCAAGCACCAGATCACCATCTCCTCGTAGCCAACAGACGTCTCCATCTGCTCACAAAAGCAGGGAACAGAGGAATCAGCAACTTGATATTACAGCAAAAAATGTAGAAGCTCCTCTTGAATATAAGTTTCATGAAGGTAATGTGTAAAAAAACTGCTGGTATAAAAAGTACACGCTAAAACCACAGAAGGCCAAAGTTCTGTCAACTCTATGATTAAAAATCTATGATCTGCTGGAAAGAAATATGAGAAATTTGCTTTCAACTCCTGGTTCTCAAATGTGTAAATGACAGCAGTGAAAGCTGTATAGAATAACGCACCGGCAGAGAATACTAAAAAAGGAAGGAACATATTGTGCTTTTTTTCTTGAAAGAATATACCCGTTCTTGCTAACACGTCATTTCCTGTAAATGCATCTGGTGTGCTGTTTCTTCTCATCCCGTATGGGGGAGAATAATTTTCAATGCCTTCCCTGTATACAGAGTGAAGTAGATGATGAATGTAAAGGTCACCAATTGTTTCACCACTGAAGGTAGTTTCTTTGTTTAATTTCAGATGAAAATGGTGTTAGTCCAGGAGTTAAGTACATTACAGAATCCCTCATAAAAGTCCTGTCAAAACAGGAAAATTTGGCATGTATAAGCTCACTCAATCTTTCATCCCCAAAGGATGGGGACAAGAAATTTAAGGTAAGTTATTGAAAATAACTGTTAATAAAACCAAAGTACATTTTCATATATATGTGTGTGTATATATAAAAAAATATATAAAATAACTTTATATCCACTTTAAAAAAAAAAAAAAAAAAAGACCTTTATATTCTAATTATGTTAGCCTAGTTCTGTAGAAGCTTCTGGAAAAAAAAAAATATATATATATATACAGAGAGAGAGAGAATGTCAGTGGAGACTTGTTGAAAAGAAGAAACCATAGATCAATTTGAATAAAGTTGAGAACACTGTGTAAACTTCTTATTTTTTGGATTGTGCTGTTATTTTAGTCAGGGTTCTTTATAGCAAATTCCCTTTCGTGTAGATTGGCCCACTGAAAACTTAGAATCTAGTTTTACTCCTCCAGCACCATAGAAGGCTGTTAGTTAAAAGAGGGAAAGAGGGTGCAACAATGAATGCAACAATGAAAGTGATTAATAACATGTTAGAAATACTTTCCATTTTTTTTTATGAATGTATTTGTTAAAACTGGAAATCTGCCTTTCTCATTTAAAGAAATAAAGTGCAATGCTATGTCACACATTTTCTATTCTTTAGTACATAGAAAATTTGGAAAAGTGCTCTAAGCTAGAGACACTAAATCTTAGTAACAACCAAATAGAGAAGATTGAAAAGTTGGATAAACTGCTGAAGTTGCGTGAACTCAATTTGTCTTGCAACAAAATCAGGTAAGCAGAAACACTTATTTCATCTTAACATATCTTACCAAAACTATTAAAGCTGTCATTCTCTTACTGTTTAAATGAGATCTCTGAAGTGTGAAAAGTTAAACTGAATTTCCCATCAGTTGGATGGCAAGACCTTAATGCTTTGAGCTCTTACTAAAAATCACAAGTTTCTGTGAAAAATCCTCAGAAAGGTATTTGAAGGAGAAATAGTTCTGGGAAGTGCTGTTGATTTACCAAGGCTTCGGTTAAAAATGTTTTCCTGGGAAACCAAGCAAGAAATACAAGTTTTCAGATACCATAATGAAGACCATACAATATCCCAACTTAATTAAACTTGTACTGCAAATTGTTACCCATAGTACAGGAAGTTTCTCTTTAGAAGAGGAAGCTGAATGGACCTGATCAGGCATGCTGTAAACTCACTAAATTGTTTTTTCACTTTTCACTGTTTCAAGAGTCTAGTATCTTTTCTGAATAGCATAAAAAAACCCCACAGAAGTCATGGTTCAAGCAATAGCAAACATCTTTGTTTCCTGTATTTTTTTTATTAGTGAATTATGATCTTTGCACGTCTGATTTTGCAGTAGAGAAGTTGCAATTTCAGTAGAGAAGTTAACAATATTAAGTAAGCAAGACACTAGGGTTTCTACGCACTGCATTCACAGAACTTCCTCACTTAACAGGAATTAAAAAGGTCATGACAGCTTTTAGCTACCACTGTATGTTTTGAGATTTTAATTACGTACAATTGGTTTCTACTCAAAAACTAATAGAGCAACAAGAGCATGTTCAACCCTAATTTGTTATGATATTTATCTTTAGATCAACACCCAAGGAAATTAAAACTCAGAAAAACTCAGAATATTTTCCTTGTCAGTGGTTAAGTGTTTTAATGAAAACACTAAAAAATGTAGTTCTATACACTGTATCTTTACAGTTGATCCTTACTTTTGCCTGGAGGGAAAAAAAAAAACTTTTATTTTGGTTCAGCTGTGTTGCATAAGTGTGCAGTAGCATTCTCCGGAGAAAAAGAGCAAGGTTTGTGTATGTGGGACAATACCATTTTAATGTTTTTAATGTTGTAATGAAGAGGTGTAAAAATTAAGGTTTTGCCACCAACAAATTCTTGCCTTTTTTTTTTTTTTTTTGCCTTTCACTTGAAAGTAAGCTGGTGTAATTTCATTTAATTTGTCAGACCATTGCAGCAAACAACTGTTTTTTGCTATTCTTTGAAGGTAATTAATTGAGAAAGTTTCTGCAGTAGTTTGTCTGTAATGCCTCAGTTGCACTGTAAACTTGGTATGCTTCATGATGAGTTATGTTTTTCCTCTTATTTTCAGTAAGATTGAAGGCATAGAACATCTGCATAATCTACAAAAGATGAACCTTGCAGGGAATGAAATTGAACATATTCCTGTATGGCTAGGAAAGAAACTGAGATCCCTGCGCATCCTTAATTTGAAACAGAATAAAGTATCATCAGTAAGTGACTTAGTTTCCATGTTTTGCATCTACAAGAGGGTATCTGAAATGAATGTACTTAATAATACAGTTTCTAAAGGAGTCATGGTATTTAGGAGGAGAAAGAAACCAGCTTTGAGTATTCCACACGATAGAAGTTAACTTGCCTCATGAACTAGTCTGGGAGAATGGAAGGTTGGGTATATTCGCAGACCCTGTGATCTTGGACATTCCAAGGTCAAACTTGATGACATTTGTTCTCTTTGCAGTGATTTTTTTTTTTTTTCATGGAGGAAGAAATTTGATTTTAGGAACTTACTTTAGTCATAATACTATGTATTTTGGTAGGTTTTTAGAGTTTCCAGTTTATCATAAACATCAAAATGGATTATATGGATATAACATATAACATATAATACAATCAGAAATTCAGTTAATTCAGTTTAATTGTTCTTGGAAGGATGTCTAATCATTGTACCATTTGTCTTTGATTTAGCTTCATGATATAGCTAAACTAAAGCCTCTACAAGATCTGACTTCTCTATGCCTTGCTGATAATCCAGTTGCAAGTCTGCCTCACTACCGCTTGTACACCATATTCCACTTGAGAGCGCTGGAAAAGTTGGATGGACAGACAGTGACAAATAATGACAGGCAGGAAGCTTTAACGAGGTTTAATTTAGGTAATAATGATATGTTAGAAGTGTATTTAATGACACGAAACAAGTTTAGCTGGAAAAGTTTTCTATTGTAATTTTTTTTGCTCTGTTTTTCAGAAGAGATAGAAAAATTAGAAAGAGAGTTGGAAAACACAGTAAAGGAGATGGAGAACCTTAAGCTTAACCAGTCCAAAGTTCTTGAACAACTTCACCATCAAGATGAAGTCAACAAATCATTGAAAGAAAAAACTTTGCAGCAGAAGCGAAGCTATGAAGATCTACAAAGGGATGTGGACACCAAAAATGAACTGGTAAGGTAAATCACCTGCACTAAGTATATATTTGGAATAGTTTTGTTGTCAGAAATAGATGTCAGTGGGAGAGTTCAAATGACAGTAGATTTATGTTAAAGATCAAGAGAAGTTAGTATTTTGGAGGACAAAAATTATGACCCTTCAACTTTTTATAGAATGTCTTCGATATTGTTTTTGTGGAAAAAGTAAGTATATTGAACAAGCAGTATCAGTCTCATAATTTATAGTTGACAGTAACTTTTTTTTTGCCCGTAGTCTTTTTTTTTTTTTTTTTTTTTTCAATTGATGAAAGGTTAAGCATCCTCCAGCTGCTAAATTGTCAATGTACTAAATCGCCTGTGTTGTTCAGACGTCAAAATGCTGCTGTAATAAGGGAAAAAGATAAAATACTTTTATAAGAACAAGGTATCAGGCATATACATTGCATGCCAGTAATAACCACTTGATGATTATTATTTCAGGTAATGCCCATTAGTTTGCTTGTACTTTCTTTACATCATCCCAAAATCTTAAGTATAATAAATGTCTTTCATTGGTAGGTATAAAATGCAAGGCTCGTACAGTGGCCCTGGAAAAAGTCCTGTTGATTTAAGTGTGCTCAGTTGTGAATGACTTCCTGGGAACCTAGTATTTGGTTTTTAATCTTACTTGTTAAACTTAGCCTCTACAATTTTCTCCTTCAGATTCTTTATTGCTAATATTTATTGAGCTGTTTCTTTTGTGAACACACTAACCAGCAGCCTACTTCCAAAATGTAGTTTTCCGTATAGTGAGATTTAGCAGCAGATAGTTTGCAGCTTAACCCACTCTTACCCTCTGGATGACAAACTTTGCTCACTTCTTTCTTCCTTTAGCTGGTGTATTGGTTTGTCACAGTTCCCTTTCCGCAGAGCCTTTATTCCTCACTGAAGGTAGCCCTCTGTGCTCCTGAGTTGCATGGTTATTTTCATTTCTAGAACTTATTGCATGTTAATAAAGTTGGAACATCACATAAAATGCTCCAGTGACACTGCATTCACTGTTTTTGGATACAGTATTTTTCTTCTTAAGCAGTTATTTTTTTGCATGACATATATTGTTTTTTTAAAAATCTCTCTTTAACCCTTTCCTTTATTCCAGTCTATTCTATTTCTTTTCCTCCATTAGTTTTGCTTTCCACTGTGTATTGGAGCCTTGCTGCATGTTCTCCCTCAGGTATTCAGCACGAGAAGTTGATTTAAAAAGGAATCACATGATGGACCTTTTTTAAAAACAAACAAAAACCAAAAAACACCCAACTAACACAAGTTTAAGAATGGAGTTTGTACACTTGACAATTGAGATAGCTATTTGGTCTTTTTCCTCTTACGAAGGATGCTAGGAATGAGTTCTCATTGCTCATTTGTAGCAGTAAATATATTCAGTATGTGGCATAGATTTTTACAAAAGAATTGTACCCAAATTTTTTTCCAAAGTTAGTGAAAAATTTACTTTCAAACCTGTGCATGTAAACTTAAGAGGCCTTTCATGTGATCATTTGTGCTTTGTTGTGGGATTCTCGTCTAATCTTAGTCGTCATGTTGTATTTTGTAATGAAGTTACACTTTGTGATATTCTTGACCCTAAATATACCATCTTAGCTTTCTCTAATGTGAACTTTGTTTTGAAGTTGATGTCTTTGCCATCCTCTATTCTGAATTGAAATGTACGTGATAATGATGACACTTGATTGAAATCAACTTACTTTGCTCACTGATTTATTAGCTAAAGCAGAAGACAATGGAGCTAACCCGAGCTTGCCAGAAGCAGTATGAATTGGAGCAGGAACTGGCATTTTATAAGATTGATGCAAAATTTGAGCCATTAAGTTACTTTCCATCAGAGGTAATAATTTAAAATAATGGGTTTCTTCATTCCTTTTTCTCTTGTTTTTCAATTGTTCGGAAGATATCAAACTTTATAGCTTTTCTATAATTCTAATATATTCTGCTCTGTAAAGAGTTATTAGTTGTAAAATATAAAAAATATTTTAAAATCATGTTATGTGATTTGATCTAAACTGTGTTATTTAATGTGTTGAATATTATTAGTCACTTGCAAAATTAAAATGATCTTTGTAAAGATGCCTGAATGAGGGGAGTCTGAGATGTTTCTGAGATAGGTGTATAAATGACGTAACATTTACATGTAACTAATCTATATGTTTCAGGATATTGAACTTGATAATGTACCTGGTGAAAGCCCATACATTGGTAAGGCCAGATATAAAAGAAATATGTTCATAAGAGAAGGCTATATTGCTAACAAAGCTCAGCAGATAGAGTGTGGAAAAATGCAACTAGACGAAGATAATTTGTGTAAGAAATCTCAGCAGAAACTGCAGTTTCAAACTCTAGATGAACAATTGGAGGATAAAGAGAAGAAGATTAATTCAGGTAAAAGCTTTATTTTTTATGAAATAAAAATAAAATACATATAGCAAGGTTTATTACACTGATGAAACTTTTGGCACAGATTTGACATGAGAATAATAACAGTGTCAAAGGCTGTAATTGCTGTAACCTCTCAGCCATGTCCTTTGTCTTTTGGGTCAAAATCGTAACAATTTTTTGCTATTATTTTAAGATAAAATTTAATCTTTTCATAATTAATTATTATAGAAAAGAGAATGTTGGACACATCTCATATCTGTTGCATCAATTTAATTTTATCAGTCACGTTAAAAACTTTTCAGACTTTTTTTTTTCTTTGAGAAATTATAGTATATCAGCTTTGATTATCCCTGTTTTAAGGATTTTTTTTCCTGGTTAACATGTTAATAGAAAATGTGTATCACTGTTGTATGGAATATTAATACTTTTTTTTGGGTTACAGCACAGAAAAGATTAGAAGAACTGCAAGGTGCAATAGGAAATGCAGAGCAACAAGTTCTGAAAGTAACAGGGGAACTGAGACAATTGGAGGATGCTCTGGCTCAGAAAAAGGTACACAAAGGACTTGCTAAGTGATTAGCATTTGAAAGTGTTTGAAACTGTGTTTATATAGACAGCAGTGTTTTTCTAGCCATTCTTTCTCAAATGGGGCATGTATGAGTGTACAATGAGGATTCAAAATAATGAGTAGGTTATATTTAGACAACCTGTTAAGCTAAACTACCAGTCTGATTGAACTAATTGACAACATTTTAAGAAGTCATATTTCCAGTTTGTTTTACCCAGTCTCCTAACGCTGTCTCCAGATCTCACAGGCCAACAAGGAAGATCTGGAGCAGCAGTTGAGTAAAAAGATACAAATCCTGCATCAGCTACGCAATGAAGCTTTAGAACTGGAAAAACAAATGGAGAAACAGAAAAGAGAAATAGGGAAAAAGCAGAAAGAGCTTGAAGACTTGCAGAGTTCTCTTGCTTCTGTAAATCATAAAGATCCAAGACACGTGAGTAAAATCAAAATCTTAAATTTTTATCTACTACATATATTCATGTACTGAGAAATGTAGTAAACACTATTTTAACTGATTACCATTCAGTTATATGATTCATGAAATAGACGTTATTTTGCTATTTAGCTTTTTTTTTTTTTTTTTTTTTTTTTTTAGCAGTTCCTCAGCTGCTGTAGGTGCTTGTTGTTACTGATGGATTCAACAAGGTCTCAAGGTCACACGGGGGTGCCTAGAGCTCTAGCTTCTTTTTCCATTTCTATGGAAGCATGACTCTGGATTTCTGAGCCATTTACTGTGTTCTGACACAGTAAACACGAAACTACTAAATTCAAATTAATTTTAATAGAGTTTTTTGAAAAGCGCTTCTCTTTTTAAAGTGAGAGCCTTTCCCAGCCAGCTTGAGGTTTTTAAGCATGCAAAAAAAAAACTCCGAGGCTCGGCTCCCGTCTCCAGCTTTCAAAATCCTAACGGGAAGCTAACGGGAGGGGGGCGGCCCCGTGCTGCGGGCCCCTCGGCCCGGCCCTCCCCGGGAACCGCCCGGTCCCCGTGGCCGCCGCCCGCTTCCAGCCAGGGCGCGGGGGCCGCGGCCGCCCAATCGGCTCCGCGGCGGCGGGGCTCGCCCGGCCCCCCCCGGGCCGCCCCGCGCTGAGGGCGCTGCGGGCTCAGCCCCGCCGTGCTCGGGGCCGTTCGGAGTCGCCCGGCCCGGGGTGCGCCGTCGTGTTCCGGCCGCGGAGGCAGCAGACAAAGGGCGAGCTGTAAGTGCCTGTTGTGCTTGTTGTTTTTTAAACGGGGCTCGCGGGGCGGGCTGTGGCTGCGGCCAAGTGACTCAGCAGCGGCGCCTCGCCGCCCGTTTTACTCGCTGAAATCTCGCTTTTCGAAAGCTGAACGTTAGTTTGTTTTTAACAGGTGGTAGGTTGAGCTGCATTAATTCGATAAGCTGCGTCTAACGTTCATATTTTAATACGTTAAAATTCGGAAAACTGCATATTTTTACCAAGTGCTTTGTTATAAAGTTACTTCCAGAAGTGATTTGTCCAAGAGTATGTTTTTAAAATTCCTACTGTGAGCTCTATTTCTTTTTTGAGTAGTAAGAGGAAAGGTGCTGGCTACCATGACAGCATAAATTACATGCTTTTCCAAGTTTTTTGTTATAAAAGTTGTTGGTAACATAATCTAGTGAGAAACATGTAGCGCTATATCATGTCAATAGTCCATCTTTGTATACAACTGAAATAATCAGTTAAGCTTATCCTAAATATATGAATTCTTGATCAAAGTCTGTGCGATGTGTGGAATTGGTGTATTTCCCAGAAAAACAAAAGCAATTTTGCTTTATGTAAACCTTAGCTACAAAGTTGGCATGACTTGCTGGTTGTTCAGTGTTTTCCTTCAGGTGGTGACCTGACATGTTCTGACGCATGACTACCACAAAGGCAGTGCAGGATGACAGGAGAAAGCTTTTGGGGAAAGTCATGTCAGTTTTTGAATGAAACAGGAAATAGTATAGTGCTAGCAGCTATGAATACTGACTTGTAAATGCATGTCTGATTCATCATGCCTGGGCAAGAGGGGACACTGTACCTAATCATGCAGTTTGTCACACATTACTTGCCTATTCGGGATTCTTTGTGAGGAAGTAAAGAGGAACACAAGCAAATAAAACCGAACTCCAGAAGATACATTGTGCTTGTGACTTTCACTAATGGTAGTGAGACACTGCAGAACTGAGTAACATAGAGAGTTGACTTCTTTAATTGATGCTGACATTGACCCACTTGACCTTTCCAATTCATTTACAGGCTCACATGAAAGCTCAAAAAGCAAGTAAAGAACAGCAGCTGGATGTGATGAACAAACATTACAAACAGCTTGAGAGTCGCCTGGATGACATGCTTTCTAGGATTGCTAAGGAAACTGAGGAAATCAAGGACTTGGAGCAGCAGCTCACCGATGGTAATTTTTCCCTTATCTTATAGCATTTCTTGTATTTAGGCTAAGATGGTAATTGAATTGAGGAATCAGTTCTGCCTTTCTTTGCTTCAAAGAAATACAGAGTGTGTAGGAAAAGGTTTAAAAACTATTTCAAGCTGATCTAGGTAATGTGTTTGTTTGTTCTCTCTCTTTTTTTTTTTTTTTCCCCTTGGAAGGTGGGAGGAGCAAACATCTGCTTTGATTGACTGAGTGCTTTGTTGCTCAGGGGTTCAGGATCAAAATGTTGAGGCAGGAAGGCCCTTGATCAAGTCTGAGCTGAGTGGTTTGTTGATTACTAAATATATCCTCCTCATGTGCAATTCTGTGTACATAATAATCTATGTGAAAGTAAATGTCCCTGAAAAGAACAAGAATAAAAAAAAAAAAATATTTTAGAAAGGTAAAAAATGCCATTTTAGAAGGAAGCTGGGGTGGGATGTAGGTTCTTTTCAGCTCTTCCAATGGCCAGGTTAGTACAGTAATAGTGGGACTCTTAGCCTTTAAAACACAATGCAGGCATTTTCTGCTTGATTTCTAACTGCTTCTTATTTCGTATTCCAGTAGGTGAACAGTTTAAGTTTAGGAAAGACAGTTATGTGTATTTTATAAGTAAGCATGACGACTTTGCTATTTTGAATTCATTTTGCATTTCTGCAGGTCAAATAGCAACAAATGAAGCACTGAAAAGGGATTTAGAAAGCATTATCATTGGATTACAGGAATACCTGGAAAGTGTTAAATGCCAAGCAAAACAGGCCAATGATGAATGTAAGGAGTTGCAGAAAGATAAAGAATCTTTGCTGCAAAGACTGACAGACCTACAGGAGGAAAGAAATAACCTGGAAGTAGTTGCCATGGATGCAGAAAATATGAAAAAAGTAAGGCTTGGTACTATGTTTCTCCCCAAGTTCAGATTACTAAGAGTAAACTTAAAACTAAGCAAGCAATCAAATAAGAAACGTCAAAACATACTTCTCTGGACAAATTTACGTTCTGGTAGCGTAACTTCAGTCAGATGTGCCCGTGCACATTAAGAACAGAACCTTTAAAGCCAGTAGCAAGAGGCAGACAGTAAATCCGTACTTTATAGAAGATCTCCTAGAAATGCAGGCTCTGCCTTTCAAACATTACTGAAAATGTATTTGCAGTCACTGTCACAGTGAATTGCATTAGTGAAAACTGGACACTAGCCCAGGGATCTGTGCATTAGTACCTTACATCAGTCTTATCATCCAGCTACTTAAAGATCTGTCTTTGTATCCTGGTAAGTGTTATGTAAACCTTAATACCAGAGGCACGTTTCACTTTAGGCTACACCTTTTCAACTCGTGTGTAGACTTTATGCAAAGTCTGTCACAGCAGCATCATTGACCTGACCTTGATATAGAGCAGTGCTACTTATGATTAAATTTTAAATGTTTGGTGATTAGAGTTGGTGGCTCTACTTTGACTTTACAGCAGTTACTTTAATTTTGAGTTCCTGAGGAAGAGAGGTGATGTACTCTGAAGAAGTCTTGTCTCTCCTGAGTATATATTTCTGAAATTAATGTAAAATTCCAGGAAATAGCAATGCTAGAAGGTGCACTTCAAGAGCAGCGAGAAATAAATGAATCACTTAGAGATGCACAAGGGGATGTCAGTGCCTATGAGGCTGAACTGGAAGCCCAGCTAAGAGACAGAGACATTGAAGCCAATCAGCAAAAGGAAGAATTGGAAAGACTGAAACAACTTAGCCAGGTAAGAACAGAGCTCTGCTGCTGCCAAGGTGATAATCGGCTGGGCTGGTGGTGTGGGGGGAACCTTTCCTCCTTACCTTGTCTCCAACCTTGATTCCTTTGCAAGGAATTGTTGGTTTAGATGTGTCCTGAAATGGAAGTTATCATCAGTTCACCAGGATTTGTAACCTTGCCTTGAAGCGAGGTACAAAGTATTTGCAGCCTCAGTAGACTTAATTCACGATATTCAAAGGAAAATAATTATCAGTATCTTTTTGGAAAGAGATACACACATGTCAGAGAAATAATACTGAAGCAGTACTGTGAAATGTAGCAGGAGAAATAGGCCACTGTTGCTTTTTCTAGTAGAAATTGAGTTTTATAGCTTTTTTTTTTTTTTTTTAAAACATAAAGTAGTATCTTTCTGTAGGGAGAACCAGTATATGCTTTAATTTGTACATTTCTGTTTTATCTTCCTGTTTGGGGATCCTCACTTGCATTCACACAGTGATGGATGATGACTACCATCTTGGTTCAGTTTCCATTCATCAGAAATTTACTTTTTTTTGTGGTGGTGGCTTCTTACCTTCTTGAAAGATTTATTCCACCTGCAGGTTACAGATGACAGGAGGACATGAAAATGCAACACAAAGCGCTTCTGTCTCCAACCCCTGCAAGTCTTTTAGTTTTGATGTTTCACTTGGAAGCTGTCTGTAGAACCCTGCCAAATATAATTCTGTCAGTTTCCTAATGGGCGTGATATGCTCATATTAGGTCTATATTAGAATTTGCTATACTATTCACGATGATGATGTTTTAAGAAATATTAGCTGTTAAATGGCAATGGCTTAATTTGGGATGGTTGTTTTCTTAGGGGCTGTTGTCAGACTGTTATTCTTTTAGAAATGCAGCTGTTACATATTTGTGTGACAGGCTGGGAGTGGGGCTGTTAATCTGAAGGTTTTCTGTGTTTGTAGATGGAACTGTCAGCTCTGCAAGCTGAACTTGAAAAAGAAAGGCAAGCATTAGAGAATGCTCTGACCAAAGCACAACTAGTAGAAGAGAAGGAACAAGAAAATTACAAGCTGCTCTCTCAGTTCAAACAATTGCAGGTAAGGTACTTTGCCTTAACAGATTACCTGATATGCAGTCTACTTTTCCACTGCCACTACGGGAAAGTGATTAAAAAAATAATAATAATTATGGGGTTCCTTATAAATTTTGTTTTGAAGTTCGGTAGTACTTATGACTCTTCCTGCCTTTAATTTTCTTGTCTGGAGACCCTACACCATAGTCTTTTATCTTTTGTGGACTTCTGAAATTATTTCAGAGCTTCTGTATTGTATTGCAAGGGAATTGATAAATTGTTTAAATATATCTTTATTTCCCATAAGCCTCATTCAGTATGCATCAGTAACTTTTTGTGTGCACTAGAAAAACTGTTCCAATACTTAAAGCAGAACTTATTTCATCTGTTTAAAGCTGTGATCCTGAGGAAGCTTATTCAGTTGCCACAAAACAGTAATGGCATCCAAGTACAATAGGCAACGCAGCTTGTGATTGTTGAATTTCTAGGCACTTCATGAATTCACTGATGTTCAGAAACACCTCTGTAAAGGAGTGTCACAGATCAGTGCCTCATCTTAACTGGGATTAGAAACTAAGCGTGCTTCTCCCTGAAGCTGCTGAAAGGCTCAGTCAACAGGATTTTCTTAAGCAAGAGTAGAACACTGAGTTCAAGATTATCAAAATATATCTGGCAAAGGAGCCTGCTTAATTTTTAATATTAAGGAAAAAAAAAAAAAACTGTGCAATTAGAGCAGTTTTCTTCATTGTGGGAAGTCTGGGTTCAGTTCTTCTTTGTATCCATCTGATCCCATTTTCCCATCTCACATGCTCCTCAGAGGATACAGTGAACACCAGTTTATAAACAGTGCTAATATCTGGTGAGGATTGTAACTTCTGCTTGTTCTCATTTTGTTGATATTGGTTCAGCTCACATTGGAAAAAAAAAATATGTTGGATTCCTTGTTTAGAAAGAAACAGAGTTAGGTATTCAAATTTTATAATAATAATAAGCATTAATAATTTATGTATTTCTTTTGTTATGTTTGTGTGGATGTTTTTTTAAGGGAGACAATAATCTTCTGAAACAACAGCTTAAAGATCTTCAGAATCAGCTAAGCCATGCAGTTGGCAACTTGATTCATCCCGAGGAAGTCCTAGCTCGTATAAATGAACTCAAGGAAAAGCTTCAGACAGGAGCAGGAGAGATAAAGTGAGTACAATAAAAGTACAAACAGTGTTAGATTTGTGCACATTAAATTGGTAAGTACATGAGAGCAACAAGGTGTGTCTGCTGCATCCTGCTGAGTACAATGTGGGCAGTTCAAACATGAGATTTAGCACCCTGTGGTTAATTAAGATAGCATCACCTGAGCTCAATAATTGTACTACTGAGGGAAATATGCATTCCTCTTGGGCTTCACTGTGAGAGGTAGAACAAATTTTTTTCTTTTTTTTTTTTTTCCATTTTCCCCTAGCAACAGAGAATGGGAATAAAAAAAGACAGAACAGAATAGTCAGAGCTGGGGATGGAGGTCTGTCTTATGCAGTGTAACCTGTTCAGTACTACACCTGAATTCATTTACATTGGATGTCTTCAACTTGTACTATTATACTAGGTTTCACTGTTTCAATATCTGGTATTGCAATTTAAAGTCACTGTTTTCTGTCTGGCTTATTTGTCTTTCAGATGTTGGAATTCAGATGATGTTTTGGGGAAAAGCCTTGCAAATCTGCAGAAAGAATTTAATAACATCCTTGCTGATGTGCAGAGGGAAAAAGAGAAAGCATGGATTAGACAGAGACAATTGCAGGAAGAAATTGCATCCCAGCAGGAAAAACTGGACGATGTACAGGAAAAATATAGACAGGCACGTATCAAAACTACAAAAGCAAGAGTAAGAAAACTTCAGCTTATTTAAAATATGTAACTTGCAGCTGAAGAATTGAGCTTCACTGTGGGTGTATCGTTGTTTCCCTCCATCTTTCAGAGAAGTATAATTTCCACTAAGAGTAGGTAAATTGAACACAGGTGCTTGTCAGAAGCAAATTCAGCAGCTCCCATCAGAGCAGGACACCTGTTACCCATGATTCCCACAGGAATACCAACCATTACTAGAGTTGTGGTTTTTTTTCCTTGTGTACACGAGTGTATGTCCAGTCATAATTCCTGCTATTTAAAAAACTGTATAAGCAGGCAAGAACTTCTGAAGAAGGAGGAGAACAAATAATTGACCACTTCCATGCAGTGTATATCATAAAGTTCTGTTTAAAGTAGAGAAATACAGTGTTTGTTCTCACATTGTTTTCATAAGAACCCTGTGAAGACAGCAATAAAGCTGAAAGTATTTTTAAGGCACCAAAAAAACCCCCACCAATACGAAAAGTATGCTTATACTTTAGACTGCTTTAAATCAGATATTTGATAGATATGCCATGTGCTCCTGTGCAATTTTTTGTTAGTTTATGTTTTATAAAGCTTGAAAAAATCTTGCTTGGAAGAGAAGGATTTGACATGCCTTTAAACTTCCACAAGCAATCTCTAATTTGACCTGTAAGATAATGAGGAGAGACCTGTTTTTTGGTGTTCATGTAACAATGGAGTCATTAATAGGCTCACGAGTTTTGTCTCATTTTTTTTGGTGAGTTAAAATTTGGACTGAATGTTATGTCTCTCAAGCAATAGAGAGTTTAACTACAGGGAGAAAAATACAGCTAGTAACCTTCTCAAAAGTTATTCTACTTATTCTAATTTGTTTCCCTTACAGGTTAAATCTGAAAACAAGCAGAATAAGAATAAGGTCCGTCAGTTAGAGAATGAAATTCGACATTTACTTGAAAAAATAAAGAGCATGGAAGAAATTCAGGGCCTTGCTGATCAACAGCTCCAAGAGGCAGATGAAGAAAAAGAGACTATTCTTGCTCAACTGGAAGATTTAGAGAAAAGGGTAAGAATGAGTATGGACACATCCATGCACTGCATTTGATGTCCCAGGAAAAGAAAATTAAAAAAACTTTTGTATTTTGCATTTTAAGACATAGATTGAATGCAGGAAGAAACGTGGCAGTTACATTTAACCTTTCTCTTTTCCTTAAATTTTATTGGTCACTCTTATTTTTGTATTTTTCTGATACTTCTCTACATGCAATACAAAATAGGATGTGTGGGGAAGTCTTTTCTTCCATGCTGCTTTCTATTTGAAAAATATCACAAATCCTATTTTCTTGGTTTCAGAAAAAGTTAGAAGATGCCAGGGCACAAATGCAATTTGCCAGTCTAGATAAAGAACTGAAGGAATTAAAGAGAGCAATCATCACTTCAGACAAACTGGCAGCTGCTGAACTGTCCATTGCTAAAAATCAGCTGAAGGCTCTTCATGGGACTGTTCTCAGAATTAATCAGGAACGAGCTGAGGTAAGTTGATAATTAATTGCTAGTTATAATTAAGCAGTGCTTTCTAATGCCACAATAATGGTAGCAGTCCTGGTGTTGCTTTTAAATTCAAGTTCAAATCTTTATTTTGAATTGGCCTGCCACATGTTGCTTTGGACAGTCTCATCTTGAAATAAAATAGATGAATGTCTGAGCAAACTTGGGTTTGGACGGGCTATGTTCCTGCATGGTGGAATGTGAGGGAGAGGCAAGTTTGATCTTCTAGCAATTGAAAATCAAATGATAAATAGTACATTGTTACATAAGACAAAGAAAAGAGAAGCAAATACGGAATTTAGTTCTTAGAAGTCAGGCTTCTAAAACTGGAAATTAATTTTGGCTACGTATGAACATCTAGTTTGTAGAAACACTGAAGTTAAAGGAGAAAATATTTTACGTAAACTTAAGTGTTCATCTGGAACAGATAAGTGATGATGTTTCTCATTATTTTGCATTTCACAAATTTTCATATGTCTGCAAATTTGTGAAGCATTCTTTCAAACTAAAGCTAAAATAAAACTTTAATTTTAGGAATTTGAGGAAGCTGAAGAGTTCTGTGTTGAAGCAGCTCGTGCAGCTCGGGATCTTGCCCGAGCAGAAGCAGAAATAGAATTGTTACAACAACTTCTAAAACAGAAGGAAGAACAAGTAAGTTGGAGCTATATTTCCTCTATATTATATGAGGAGGGTAAAAGTGGTTCAGCAACTTTCTGAAACTGCCGTATTCAGTTGTCTGCCATAGCCTTTTTCTTCAAGTTTCTCCAGGTCACAGTGTTCTTCCCTCCCTTTACACCTGCCAAAGAACAAAGTGAAAACCTTGCTGAGTAGGTTATCTGACTTAGCGAACAGGTGACAGGTTTACTTAACATGCACAGCCACATAAAGATATTTAAGCCTCAGTCGTAAGAGGATGGGAAGAACAATTTTGTTGTATCAAAGTAGTATGTGCATTGTGCCCAATGGCCATTTCTGTAGGAAAATGTAAGCCTATTTGAAAGCTTTAGTGTAGTCTACTTTAAACTGAAGTGCTTTGCTTTGATTTTAACTCATTTAAAATAGTTACAGCATGAAATGGAGAAAGTTGGTGAGAAGAATGTTGCATCAAGCTCTCAAAAGTTTGAAATAGATCAACTAAATGACACCGTGGAGCAACAGAAAGCAGAAATTGACCATTTGAGATGGTTGTTGGATAACGGTGGGACAGGTAATCTTGCTTATCTCCATTTCTTTCAGTTAAGCACAGATGCAGAAGAACTCATTTTCTTCTCCGTATTTCTTACTGTTTGTGGGAAGCTGTTCAGAATTCTGTAATTTTATTGTAGAAGAAACTGTTCAGGATATGTTTCTGTACACTGTCACATACATTCAGTCCCTAAATCACTCTGCTTCAATGGATTCTCTGTATCTGCGTGTATGAAAAGAACAGTAAGACCTAACATTTCCAACATACAGTATTTTACAGTGCATTTGAGATGTACAAAGTACGGCTATGTAAAGTGCATGGGTCTTTGCTTCTTTGAATATATAGAATGGAAGAAATGGATAGCTAAGGATCAGCCACAGTCCCAGCACTTCTTGGTTTCTAGTTTTGTCAGTTTACGTGCTCTGTGACCTCTGGTAAATTTAGTTAAATTCTGAATATTTCTGGCTTTATTATTAGCCTTACGTGCTTTTAAAACCATGTGATTAATTTACAGGTAACAAGGATGAAATTGACAATTTACAAGATGAAATTGCAGCACTCAGAAACGTGCTTTCATACCAGAACGATTACATCACCAGTATTGCAGATCCACTGAAAAGAAGGGGATATTGGTATTACGTGCCATCATCACAGGTCAGAAATTCAAATACTTAATTATGTGGTGAGCAATATGATATGGGGAGAGTCCATTATAATCTTGCCAGGTCTAGGGAGAGCTTAAGAAAAACATTGACAGGCATGGAAGAGAAATACAGAAACAACAGGTAAACAAACAGGTCTGCTGGCAAAGTCTTTGCAGAGCTATTTAGGTATAGAAATCTAAACACATGATTTGGAGGCCACCCTTCAAAATGCAGTACTGTAAACTCATTTACGTAAAGGTATAAAAGGAAAGAAGTACATATATTTGTTGTTGGTTTCCAGCAAAGCTGTAGATACACAAATCTGGATTTTTATTTATTCATTTTTCCTTTGGTCACTTTCTATTGTTATATTGGTAATAGGTTGAGGACAGCCGTGTATAGTGAGAGTTCTCAGACTTTTTTTTCCCCCTGTAGCACAGGACAATTTTTATAAAAACATTACTAAGTATATCACTTGCTTGATGATACAGGAAAATATATTTCATATCTTTAAAGCAGCAAAATGTTTGGAGATATGGAAAGACAATTATGTATAGCATGTTCTTGAAAAAAAAAATGTTTTAGACTGTCTACAGCTAATAAATTGTTTTACCTTTATGATCTAGAATGTGGGGTATCTCATATTAACACACTTTTTTTTCTTCAGGCCTCAACTCCTGCTTCCCACAGCACAAAAGATTCTGGAGTTGGTTTACTGTGTCCTGGCACATCCCCACCCAGGAGAAGGTGTGGTCAAATCAGAAAGGAAGACTCCCCGAATCCAGGGGGATGTTGGATGTATTCACCAGTCAGAAGTAGGTCGTACAAAATGAATCCTGATAAAGGTAAGTCAGTGTCATTGCCTCAAAATGTTCAGGAGCATACTAAGCATGGATTTGCTTAGAGTTTATAATGAATGCTTTTGATATGCGTGAGTGAATTACAAATTCACTGCTGAACTCATTATTTAGTTTAAACAGTGTTTATTATTTCTGTATATATACTGTGCATTACTTTGAAGTGTACATTTGAAAAATGTGTTTCATTTAAAAAGTGATTAAGTAACTTTTTTTCTGTACATAAAGCTAGAAAAATAAAAGAAGATAACAAAGGAAATGAGGAAGCTCATGTTCATGAAGACCCAGCCTTTGTACCACCACCTGGTACAGTTATTTACACAGCCCTTCCGAATGGAGTCCCTGTACCTCAAGGAACCGTGGTATATGGCCCTCCTCCTGCAGCTGCAAATGGAGGCTCAATTGCTCCTGGATCTGTTATCTACGGCCCTCCTCCTGTGGGGGCCCATGTTGTTTATGGCCCTCTTCCTCCAAACTTTACTGTCCCACTCATTCCTGTTGGAGTACTTCACTGCAACGTGCCTGAACATCATGATTTGGTAAGATACAGAGCTGTAGGCTGCAGGTTTAGCTGTAGGCAATTGACTTGTGAATGGATTAAGAGCATCTTTACAATATGCCCTCTTAAATGAGGGAAAACAATAGTATCTGGCTTCTACCAATTTAAAAGTTCAGTTTTAAAAATCTTTTTTAGCAAGATCCTGGATCTGAGAGAGCTTGCTAATAAGAATGCTCTGTCTTCTGTATGTAGTCTGGTGTCTGTTATCTGTAGGTGTTCCTGTGTCTCAAAACCCTGCTTTGGAGGGCTGAAATAGGAAAATTAAGACTTATTTTCCTGTTTTTCCTGCGTAGGAGAACGAAGTCTCAAGGTTAGAAGATACTGTGCATCATTTAAAGTCTTGGAAATCCAGAGATAAACGGTCAGGGACAGCTGAACATAAATGCAAGAATGAGATGGAAAAATTACATCAAAACATAGACGATCTTCTGCACGAAAAAGAAGAGCTGGAATGTGAAGTAGCAGAGCTGCGAAGAGCAGCTCAAAGATATAACAAGCGCAAGTAAGAATATTGCACTAGAAGATGTATAAAGTCAGCCTGTGGAAATACCTAAAACTCAATTTTGACATCTTCACAGTTAATGTGCTTGTCTGTAGGGTACATAAAATGGAGTAACTACAAGAGGCTTCCGGGCCTCTGACATCTTTGTATTTTAATGCAATGTTTTTCTTCCTGGTGTTTTAGGGACTTCATTGAAGGGTATACTGAAAACCTAATGGCAGAATTACATTTAGAAAAATCTCTTAAGCGTCAGGAAGATATTGCAGATGAAATTGAATGTATAGAGAGGACGCTTCTGAAACGACGAGCAGAGCTTAGAGAGGCAGATAGGCTACTTTCGGAAGCTGAAGTGGAACTTGAGAGCACACGGGGAAAGGTATGTAAACCCATAACTAAGGGCAGAAGAATTTGTGTGTTAAGATTGTTTTAGGTGGAGAATGTCTGCTTTTTGTCTAAGCCATTTATTTTTACTTGGATAACATGCAGCCTTTTAAAAACGCTTCTGTTTTAAAATAAGCCCTTGGATAACGTGTGCTAAAAGAAAAATATTTTGGTCCTTGCCAAAAAGAGGATGCTTTCTTCTTTTTTCTGGGGGAAGGGGAGAGAAAAGTTTCCACTTCATGGTATACAGAAGGAGAGGGTACAGTAGAATATTCAAACCAGGAGGAGGTCGTTCTTGGACAGCTAACCTGCAGATTATAGGTGTGCAAAGGGTAAGATGGGAATGTGTTGTCTCAATCTTCAATTTTTGCTCTAGACTAAAGACACTATTCAAAAGTACAATCATGCCAAACAGCACTTGTCCCGTACTGAAACTGAGGCAGAGGAGCTGGAGCGAAGGGCTCAGGAAATGGCCATTAAACTTGTGAAAGCGGATCAGCAATTAAGGTACGCTGTTCTTATGAATTTGTATTAAACATGGAGAAGAACAAGATTCAAATATCAAGATAATGCTTCTGGAGAGGGAGAGCTGTTAAAATGTTAATATGAAAAGGCATAAATGCTTCTTCAGATTATTACAGGCAGATACAAGGGATTTAGAACAGCATAAGATGGAACAAGAAGGTATTTTGAAGGAAATCAACAAAATGGTGTCTGCAAGAGACTCTGAGTTCCAGTCCTTAAACCAGAAGATAGAAATGCTGACTGAAAGGTGAGTTAATCTTAAATTTACCTTAAACAATATTAGATACACTAATGACGACCTTTTCCGGTAAGTTACTGCTTAATTATATTCTTGTTTGTTCTGAACCATACTTTTATTCTCAAAATCAGTCTTCAGAAGCTTCAAGGAGATATTCAAGTTGCAGAAGGCAATGAAGAACATCACCTCCAAATCCTTAGAGAAGCAGAAAACATTCTTCAGGGCAAGAAAACTGAACTGGAAAGACTGAAAGATCAGGTAACGTGTGTCTGGTTAACTGTGGGCCATCAGTTTTACTGTTTTTAATGTAACTGGAGGGAATCTTATGTTCCAGACTACCTTGTCTGAAGAATTCAATTTATAATTTTGTGTTACTGTTGGTAATTTTTTTTTTTTGACTTGTGATAAGCATGACTCCAGTCTTGCTGGTATTTCTGCATAGTAAATATTTTTGCAGAGTTCTCTATGTTCTTATTGTACTTCAGAACACAGAGCTTAAGAACATCTGAGATACAGGACTGTGCTTGTGTGGATCAGAACTTAGTCTCTAGCATTGGCCTTGTAACATGGGTCTAGCTCACTACTCTGATGGAATCCTTACGTGCTATGGAATTCAAATAAATCTGTCTTGGAACGGTGCATTGCATTTAGTTTTGTATATTTGTGTAGCTTCAAAAGCCTTCAGATGCTTGTTCTGTTAAACTTCTGAATTTCCACATTATAGGTTACTGCTCAGCGACAAGAGTTGTTGTTTCTGGAGCAACAGTTAAGTCAAAGAAAAGAGCAGCTCCATGTCCTTCAAGACTGTATTTGTCAAAAGAAAGGTGACCTCAAAGAAGCTCTTCGAGATGGGGAGACGGAAGCAAATGAAAAACAACGCCAAATAAGAGTAACTCTGAATTTTCAATTTATTATATCTTTGAAGAAGAGTGAAAGAATAAAGTATCAAAAACATCACAGAACTTCCACAAAACTAGCTCTGCTTTCTAGATCCTCCCCAAACCCACTGAAAAAATAGGACAAGCAAGTTTACAGTTCTGTGTGCTTAAGACCAGGTGCACAGATAAGAATTAGAACTCTTCTAATTTTGTTAATACTTACAGATTGGTCCCTTGAGAATGAAACTATATTGAATAGAAGTCTCTAAATGACTTACTGTTGCTGAGGCAATCAGCTAAAGCAAATCAATCTGATTAGTGTGCATAAAATTTAACAAAGCTGGCATAAGTCAGCTGTCTGTCTCCTTCCTTCCCATTTGCTTGCTCAGAAGGGCATCTGTACTTTCTTGTGGAAGAAAGACTTTACTAGATTCGTACTCTTAGCACCGAAATAAAAACAAAGGATCAAAATTACCTTTTTTTTTTTTTAGGGGGGGATGTTTTTTCTGGTTTCCTGTTTTAAGGCCTACCTAGTGTTCACTTGAATTATGCTGTTAATGGTGAGATTTCTAGGTAAAAATCTTCACAAGACTAATGCTTTAGTCAACTATAACTATAGTTATATTAATTGTTAATTGTAACTATAAATTCTGCAATTAAACTGTCCAGATTATAGTTGACAGTAGACATTTAAAATATATTCTTAAATATTTACAAATTATTTAAAGAAAAAAAATCAAATGGCAAATATTGACAGTCATTTTAACACTGATACATTTCCACAGGAAATAAAGCTGCTTCTGAAGGAGCTTACTGTTGAGAGGCAAGAACTGGATGTCCAAATAAATGAGAGAAGAACACAGCTTTCATTCATAAAGAAGGATATTGGAGAAGAGGAAGAAAATCTTCAAGGAATACTTGGGCAAATTACTAAACATAAGATAGGTAGGTATTAATCTCTACATTTTTAATAGAAATTTACTCTAAGCTGCTAGCCGTACATCTGTGCAGTCATATTTTCTTCACTCTTTTTAAATATTGTCCTAGACAGAAGGAGTTCTGTGTAATTGTTGTAGTTGGAGACTGAATCTCCAGTACACAGTACAGAGCTGACCATTTCTCTATGCTTGAGTTGAGGCTGTGCTTAGTGCAGCTTTGGTTTTGGGACTGGAGTTCTTCGTTCCAGTGAGAAATGTAAATAAATCTACCATCAGGACCGACTGGATAAGTTTGCATTCTAGTGTTACATACTTGGGAGGTACCAGCCACTTGTGACACGCTGACAGAAGAATTAAACATCTGGGTGAAAAGGGAAATGGAGGATTACCCTTCCAGACAGTTACATCCTGTCAGATTGTGGGAAATACAATCAGCATTAGCTTGCAAATCTTGTACTTTCTGAAAAAAAAATTACTTCATTGTCTGTCAGGTACTTGTCCCAGAATAACTCCCCAGAAAACGGGAAAAACAGGAGACTGAAGGACCTGTGACATTCCAGTGGAACAGCATCAGATAGAACACTTGCTGTGTCTGCCACAGCAAATTAACGTAGTTTTTACAGGGCTGATATCAGCATTGTCCTTTTTTTTTTTTTTTTTTTTTCCTTGATGTCTTTTTAAATAATAGAATTAATTTAATGTGTGTGTCAATAACCTTTTATTTTTTTCATCTTATTAGAACTGAAACATGTCCTGGAAATGCTGGAGATTGAAAATAATGAACTTCAAGGTTTGAAACTACAACATGACCAAAAGATCAACGAACTAGAAAAGACTCAAGTTGCAGTTCTAGAAGTGAGTATTTCTTTTATAGCTAGTACGGTAACTGGAAGAAGAGACCTGCATGTTCTGTGGTTCTGTTAAGATCTGTGTGACAGAGTCCGTGTGCTTTTAAATCTGAGTCACTAGTCTGATTTCAGCTTATCATAGGAAAGCTTGCTTGAGCACTTTAAACTGATGGGAATTTTTTGGTGCATATAAGGGAAGGAAGGTGAAAAAGGCTAAAAGAAATCTCTTCTGTTATCTGCAGAATGATGAATACAATTTTCTTAGCATTACTTTCCAGATTCTTTTATCCAAATTCTACCTATGCCTTCACTCGCAAAGTTGTATGGAAGACCGTGTACTAACTCAGCTGGATGGTGCTTTCTGTAATTGTAAAGGTATTTCAGCTCAGCTAGTCTCTTCCTATTTTGATGAATGCAGACCAACATTCAACTTTGCCACAAGCTTGCAGGAAGATCAGTGGCATCCATTTGGCAGCCTTGCAGTAGCTACAGGATTGTTAGGTCAGAGCCCAGGATAACACTTCTTTACTTAGATGTGTCAACTCTAGCTCTTAAAGTGGTCATTCTCTCAAAATCCCTGTGATGAAGGGATTTGCTACTCATCTTATGGCTGGGAGAAAGCAATAGTGATTAAGCTATGAAGGAATGAAGACTTGCACCTCCATCTTCCAGTTGTCATCCTAATATTCATGCTAACCTTTATCATAAACACACTCAAATCAATCTGGCACTTTAAGCAGTTCCTCCCTCTTCTAATGCAGTAGTTAGAGAGTACTGTATCTGCCTGCATGTGATCTGTGAATGAAAGGTTTTTAAACTGCTGCAGATAAAGATGTTAACTTGTTCTTTTTCACCATATGTGTTATTCACAATATTTTCTTTCTTAGGAGAAGTTGAAATTGGAGAATATTCAGAGATTATTTCAGTGTCAGCAAGGGGAAGTAGATTGGCAGGAACAACTACTTGAGAAAGACCGTAAGGAAAATGAACATCTGGTTTCTCAAATGCGCACTCTGCAAAGTAATATCGAGTCTTTGAATAAAGAAAAGCAAAAGCTTGAAGAAGACTGTCAGAGTTTGGAAAAGAAGTTGTCACAAACCAGAAGGTGTGAGGGGGGGATATGTGTGCTGCGAAGATCGGAAGTGATGGGAAGTGTCTTGAATGTCAATTTATCCTGGTTAAAAACATTGCAGGAAGTCTGAGGTTCCCTACAGAACATGGGCATCCATTTTATAGAATCCTATAGAATGTCATTTTTTACACCCTGTGGAGGCTTTATTTTAAGTACGTCTGTAGAATGTCTGTAGCAGACATACAGAAGATAAGCAGCAATTATAGCTGCTGAATGCAGCAGTATTTGTTACATCCTGGCAATGCAATGAGAATGTTAGGAAAAGCAAAAGGTTAAGTCTTAAAACGAGACTTCTGTCTTGTTCTTATGACTGCTGAATAGCATGCCCTTGAGCTGAAAAAACTACTGAAATGCAACTGCTTTTAGAGTCCTCACCATGTACTTGCAACAAACCGAGAACATACATTCGCATTTTACAGAGACTTGACAGCTACTGAAGATAGCGGCAGAACTGTATTGTCCAACATAGAAAAAATGGAATTGGATGTTAAAAGCCTGCAGCAGGAGATAGATCTACTGAACAAACAAAAAAAGTCACTGAATGGAGACATAACTGTTGTACAAAAAGATCTTCAAGGTAAAGATCAAATTTTGTTTTTAAGCTGTAGTGTAGTTTAAAAGAATGGCATTAAAAGGCACAGTATGTGTAACTGTACTGTATGATAAATGATCTGTTATGCTCAAATATCTACAGGCAGAAAGTATTTAATATGTTAAAAAGATGGAAACTTTTTTTATTCATTTACAAGAAGAGAAATTTTATATGTCTGGTTACTTTGTGGATTGCTGATTGAAATTGTCTTTCATCAAATGTTTTCCTAGAAAAAAAGGAAGAACTAGAAATGCTGAAAGAAGAACTCAATGACTCCAGGCAGCGTCTTCATCTGGTGGAACAGGTTAGTCTTGGTCAAATTTATGCTTGTTCTTACATAGTGAGTAGGTTGTACAGAAACAAGGGACATTTTTTTTTATCACCATTGATAGTCCATTGCCTGTTTCTTCGTGTAAGCACATTATCTTGAAATCAGACGCTTTGCAGAGCTAATAAACAATGTCTAGTTTCTTTGGTCTTGCTGAGTTTGGAGTGGTTTGGACTATAAGTACCTAACCAGATGATTTCTATTTTGCTTTCCATTTTTAAACATGAAGGGAAGTGGCAACTATGGTGAGGCTCCCAGTCAGGCTGTTATTACCAAATGTACCTAACGGGAGTGTGTGGGCGTGGTGGTGGCAGTTTGGTGGGTTTTGTTGTTGTTTACATTGATCTTTCTTGAAAACAATTCAGGTATGGAGGCAAAATCAACCTGTTTTACCATTTGGTTTTGTGTGTTATGTTGGTTTTTGTTTTGTTTTCATCTTTAGCAAAGACAATTTGTTTTGTTTTAAAATGCAGTACAGCCTTTACTCTGGCATCTTGAAACTTAGGCATCTGTGGTTCTTGTTGCATTTATTCACTCAGTGCCTGGTTTAAAAAGAAGGTAGTCTTCCAATGTGTTTAGGGGTGATCAGTTACTTTCTTTCAAATGCAAGCCAAATTTAGCCAGATACCTGTTACTTTTACCAGCTAGATATGTCACTTGTTTTTCTGTTTATATTACAGGATTTGAAAAATAATAGAAGGCATCAGGAAGAGCTGCTTAGAGAGCAGGCGACCTTGAAAGAAGATATCCTAGAAAGTTTAAAGAAATGTAACAATTGCCAAGAGAGACAGAAGAGGAGGGAGAACCATTTGCAGAAGCTCCAGAAAGAGATCAAAGAGAGAGAAACAGAACTAGCCAAACAAGAAGCGGTAATGAGCCTGATAATGTGTCTAACTTTTGCCTGGCCTCTAAAAATAATGGAGAAAGAAAAGCTTTCAGTGCAAGAAACAGGAAGCCTCATTTCTAAAGGAATAGCAATGAACACAAAGCTTCAAAATTCAGCTATGTCTTAGTGAAAGCTACTGCGTCCCAACAAAGGACTGTTCCTTCTTGGCAAGGTCATTGTATACTGAACTGATAACAACCAATAAAATCAGCAATGACCGCTGAGTGCATGAAGGGCTAGTGTAGTGGCAGGCACTGTACAATGCTGTATGTGGGCTGCTGTTGTGTTACTGGTATGGGTGAGGAAATGGACTACTACAGATAATTCTCTATACTTTCTGTTTTGTCAGCTGCTAAAAATGTATTTCAAGTGAAACTAATCAAAACTTAAGTCCGTCTTTTTTTTTAGAATTCAAAAACTAAGCATCAAAAGGTTCAGGGTCCTCTATTCCAGAAGTTTGATTTTGAGTGGATTAATGTTTGTAGCTGGTTTTTGTTCTTCTGTTCTGCTGTATTTCTATGCAAAGCCATCAGCCCTTAATGAAAACTAGGGCTTAATTGTATATTCCTGTAGTAAAATTAACGTATGTTGGCTGAAAAGCTTCAACAAAGCGTTAGCCAAAATAAAAACTGAAAATGTCCTGGAAAAGAAAAAGAGGAAAAAAGGTGAATTATGTTTGGATTAAGTACTATACTACATTTATTCTTCCAGATTTCTGATGATTTAACTGATGTCTTTTGGTGATGGTATTTGCTCTTTCTTAGTTGCTGCCAGTTAAAGTTTGAATTGATGGGATCTCTTGTTTGTTTGTTTTTGCCAGATTCTTCATCAGCTCAAGCAAAATTCAGAGTGTGAAGGAAAAAAACTGGAAGAAAGTACTGCTAAACTGAAAGACCAGAAACTACTATTGGAAAAGGAACTAACAGATCAGCAAAAGAAACTGGAGCAGGCAATAGCAAAAATAAGGCTGACAGAAGAAAACAACAGGAAGCTGGAAAATGAAGCATCCCGATTTGCAGCACTTGAAGAAACTATCAGAAAATACAGTAAGACCTATTGTACAAATAAGTTGCTTGGATTTTAATTCAGAGCCTGGATTGACTCTTGATCGTTAAATTGATTTGTTGAAAGAACTGAATTTTTAAAACCAACTGACTTTCTGTTCCCTCCCACCTTGTACCAGTGTTTTTTCAAACTGTTCAGCAGAAAAATGTTTGAAAATATCTAATGTGTTTGAAATATATTACGGTATTTACACTTTTGCTAATCAGTGTTTATTTTAAATGTTGATTACAGAACATCAGATCTCAGAGAAAGAACTGCAATTACAACAAAAAAATAAAGAAATTCAGTCTCTTCAAAAAGAACTGGAACTCTCCAGGTCTGAGCTAAACCACCTCCAAGGTCAGCTGGCATCAGAGAGGAAAAAAACAGAAAAACAAATCTTGAGTCTGAAAGAAGCCATGAAAAGGCAGAAGACACAGCTTGAAAGAGAACTGCGTGTAAGCCCTGATTGGATGGGGGGAATACTGGAAATTTTTGGTGATTTTTGGCAAAATGATCTAAAAAAAAAAAAGCCCCTTTTATTGCAGGAAGAACAGAAGTCATGCATTATAACTTCGTGACTAGACAGAAGTTGAGGCAAACAATTTCTGGTATTTCTAGACTGTGCTGCAGCATACCTCTCTAGTCACTTACTTTATGCTGTTTTTACCTTTTAACTTGAAGAAATTGTCATGTGTGGGTTCTCTTTATCCATTTTTTCTGAAGTGAGTGCTCATGGTAAAGGCAATCTTTCTGCATTTTCCTAGGAACAAAAGCATGAAAATAAGTGTTTGCAGAGTGATATAGCAACTGCGGAACAAGTAGCGCACCATAACCGGGAACGAGCCAAGCGTCTTATTAAAGAGCTTGGCCAGATCCAGCAGGACTATACGGATCTCCAGAACCAGGTATAACTGCATAGGCAAGTCCAGGCAGGTCGGAGGGAAAGCTGTGCCTTCTAGACAGGGTGATATTGTATTGGTTTTGAATCTCCTCCTGTGAAGCAGACTGATGCTAACAGACATAGACCTTCTTAAAACTGCTATGCATTTATTTATTTATTTATTTTTCTTCAAATCTGAAAGGTAACGCTTTGTTAACACTCAGTAGGACAGCTCAGTAATCCTGGTTTAAAAACAAACAGACCAACTCCAGCCAGTCAGTCGGGTGCTGACTTTTCAGTCTAAGGCTGCCAAGCTCTAAAGCAATTCTTCAGATCTTGGGGGTCGAGGCAGAGTGGCACAGCTATGGGTTACCTTCCCATCACACAGTAGAGAATTACAGGCTCTGATTAGGCTACTTCAAATGGGTTGGTTCCTCTCGCCCACTGAAGTGGTGCCTGAAACAGAGACCATGTTGTTTGGGGATGAGCTGAGGAAGGTGGTGGGGAGTCCTAGTATTCCTTAGAATAATTGAATTTGGATGTTACAAAGGTAAGTGGTAACTGTACTGTTTCATTTGCTCTCAGCTTAATTTATGTAATGTCTCAATCAAGAACTAGGACTGTGGCTCTTGTTTGCATTATGGTTTGGTCATAGGAAGCTGGCATAACTGGAGTCATAATTTATGTAAATCACTAAATGTTATCACAGTTCAAAGCTACTCACTGGAGACTTAACTTGGTAGTGCCAGCCTGGACCGGCATTTTCTTCTTCAATTACTTGCTTAAATTTAAAAGTTGATTCCACATTGTCTCACCTTTAAGCTGTTTATAAATTGTTTGTAAGTCCTTTATAAATCTGATTCTTTAGAGAAGAATGTTTTTAGTGACTACAAAGCATTCGAGGAAGGCTGTGCTAGATCAGAGTACGAATAGGTTTAAATTAATGGCTTGTGTCTTGGTAACTTTACTTCCCTCTCCAGTCAGAGGGGCTTCGTAAGCAATTAACTTGAATTTCAGAATTAAGGCTGTATCTGCTCAGAGATTTTATGACTTCTGATTTTAATAGTCAAAGCATAAACACTTCAGAGATGAGACTTGCTCAGTTGCACAGGAAATCACTCTGGATTGATGCACTTGTAATGTGCCAGCAACATAGCAAGACTGTTTTATGTTGTAGGTTAAGACTCGAGAAGACCTGGAAGAGAGACAGAGGGAAATACAGAATACAGTAGCACTGCTTAAATTGGAGGTTGAAGATGAAATTAAGATAGGGTTTAAATCTTCAAGCCTATCCTCAGAACCATTGGAAGATCTGGGAGCATCTTCTGCAATAAAAAGTCTGCATTGTGAACTTGGTAACTTAGAGGAGACTCTTCCATTTGCTGCTGCTGACAAAAGACTGTTCTCATTGGAAGAAAAGTTGGATTTTTCAAAAGTCCTCCTAATGGTAAAATGCTTTCAGGGAGTAGCCCTTACTCATGTTACAGCTGAGCATGTCTGTGTTGGTCCTTCTAGCTGTAGTGCTCAGTTGCTGAATGTGCTTTTGTTTCCAAAAGGATGAACAATGGCGTGGAGAGGCTCTCCGAGAGAAACTGCAGCATCATGAAGATCGGTTGAAGGTGGTGCATCTCTTCCCCATCGCACTAATACATCTGTTAGGTCCCTTCCAAAAGTAATTTAAACAACAGGAGCATGGGAGATCCTTCTCCAGCTTATGCAAAATACCTTTGGGTGTCTTTTGTTAGGTGCGAATAGTAAAACAAGGCCTAGCAACTGTGTTATATCAAGATGAATAATATTCAATAAGTTAATTGTAGTTGGATTTTTGAATATTCCAAAATGTTTGTCACTTACATTATACTGTGGTATGTTAGCAACATGAAAATCTACAGTTCAGGGGCACCCGTGACCATTTTAGGCAGATGTGATGGCCAATTTCATTTAGAGTTGCCCCTTCAAGCAGCTAATGATAAATGTCAGATGAATACAGCTTATTTCTGACTTAAACTTATTTTTAAAGAGTTTACCTCTTTATTTGCAAAGCCATTGCCAGCTGCTTGTGATTCAAGAGACTCTTAACATCATATCCCCAGTGGTTTGACTTCAGGTCATCAGACTATTTAAGTATAGTCTTCAAAATTATACTAACCGCATATAATTAGGACTAATGATTTATTTAGGCTCAGCTCCGGCAGTGCATGTCCAAGCAAGTAGAAGTACTGATCAGAGGGAAACAACAAACCGAAGGCACCCTTCACAGCCTGAAGCGACAGGTTGATGCCCTGGATGACTTGGTCAGCAGCACTTCTTCAGACTCACTGTTCCTAGCCCAAAGCTCAAGTCTAGCATCTCTCCATGATGCTCTGAGTTTAACAAAAACACAGGTAATGCTCTAGTGCCTACAAGAATTCTGATTCTTTTAAAATGTTTCTCTCTCTGGTAGTGTTACACCCATATGCTTACCATCTGGAGGCACTGCAGGGGTTTTCTGTAGGTGGGGCAACCACACTGTATGCTTGGTTGCTTCACCAGTAGCTAACTTGTTAGAGAAAGCCTACCTTCTTCAAAGAGCGGTTTTATACTTACTTGCTTCATTTTCTTTTATTTTTTAATCATTTTTTTCTTTAAAAAAAATAGTCTTTGAGTAGTAAAGAGATTAATTTATTGCTCATACTTCTGCTTTCTCTAGGGTGCTCTGACAAGACTTGCACAAGTCCCTGGCAGGCCAGAAGGTGTTCCAGTGGCGTCTCACCCATGGCATTCCTGCTCATGAGAAATTTCTCAGTGAAGTCCAGAGGTAAGAGAGATTGCTTCAGCTTAGTTTGCACTTAATACTTGTTTGTGTCTTGAATTTTGGGGCTTATGAGGTGATCAAGGAAGGGGGAGGCACAGTACTGCTCCCAGACCATGTTGTCTTCAGCTAAACGAAAGCATTCCTATTCTGCTTCTAATGATTCTGTGGTAATGATTTAAATAAAAAATAATTCAAGAGCTGCCATACATCAGTGCTCAGTAGAGAGAAGAAAAGCTTTAAGCACACCTACAGCTACTTCTAGTATCCTGCCACACAGCAGGAGTTAAGTCTCAAGACATGCAAAGCATCTGTGCACCTGTAGCCAGGGCCTGTGCTGTCCAAGCCAGTGTTGTGCCGCAGCCAGAGCTGGTCATACACCGCCACCTCTTATTACTGATGTGCAAACCCCCTCCTGTCACTTGCATTCTAGATACACAGCTGTGCTCCGTGGAACTGTACCACTCCTGAAGACTTCTACCTCAATATTTTGCGAGCCTTTGTAGGAAATGCATTTGCCAGCAGTAACAGCTGACTGCAGGCCTTCCTCTGTACTGTGAAGTTTTTGTATGACTAAGGGAGCTTTCTGTATATATGTTTTTTAAAAAAAACTTTAAAGATGGGTTTAAGGATATCCAAAACATTTATTTAAGTGTAGGTATGTCAGTTTACATTTCAAAGAAATTTTTTTAACAAGGACAGTTGTTATTTACATGTTGTCAAATGCATGAATATTGCAAATAAAGCTATTTTTGAGTACTTTCTTAAATTTGTGTCTAGTGCTTGCCTTCATCCTTTCATCCTACTGTTTCTTAGTATGTATGCTGTAGCAGTGGTAGTTCCTCAATCTTGGATGAGGATAGCAGAAACAAGCCCTGAGCTCCTCTCTCCTAGTTGCAGGCAGCCAACCTTGTTGAACAGGGATATTGAGGTAGGAAGTTACTGGCTACCCTTTATGAATATTACTGCACTTTCTTCTCTGAACAGTGATGCGTATTGCTTTTCTGAACCATGGGGATATGGTTTTTAATTCTGCTCAAATTTGCAAGCAATATGATCTTAACTAAAAAAAATCTTGTAACTGAAGACAGCAACAAGGCACTAGGAGATGCAGGCAAACTTCCTCCAGGTGAGCAAGCCACATCCACCTCTGTGCAAAGCAGGCCTGTCACATTCACACAGCCTGAGGAAAGAGTTGTATAGAGCTACTGCCCTCTTTTTGATTGAGAGGGGCTTTGAAGTTGTTCTCAAACTTGCCCTCTTATCTGCATTATTGATATGTAACCTTTTTTAATGCAGCAAGTGTCACATTTCACTAGGAATGTACCCTGTGACACACTCAGCACTGGCCTGGGTTTTTTTGCCAGTCTTATACTACCAGAAAACTAAGCCTGTAGAGTTCTTACCATGAAGGCCTCTCCTAAGTTAACACAAACCAATTAAAGCACAATTGCCATCACTGCAAGGGCACCTTGCATAATTGCCCCCTTCCAACAATTCAGTAAGGGACTTCTCAAAAAGCAAAGACCTGACTGCACATGAGCAGAACTGCCTGGTACCAGCTTCAGCAAGCCAGCTGCAGTGCTAGAGGGACTGCTGTGGGGCTCCTTTCCTATTAAATTCCTATTAACCAGCTCCCAAGGAACATTAGCACTCAGAAGCAGAGAGAGCCAGAGCAAGTAACACAAACCACTCTGGTTTATCTAGATACAGGTACTTTATTTACAAATATTTAGATTAATAGCATTGTTACATCAAATGAGGAGTACAGCAGTCCAAACAAATCCTTTCTGTGACAGAAACAATAAGACCTACTGTAACTTATTCTGGGAATACAGGTATTGCACCTCAACAAGCTGTAGTCATTAGAACATTTACTTCCAAACTTCTTATCAGCAGCAGGTCATGGTCCCTGGGCAAACCCTTTGTGGTGCAACCTTGGTTTAAGCAGGACACTTTAGCTGTAGATTTGAACATAGCCATCTATTTAAGAATATTAGTTTAAGAAAAAAAAGACTACCAGACAAAACAAAGGGACAGTGCACAAGTTACCCAAATCCTATGGTTTGCACATTCCAGTTTTGGCTTTTTATTTAACATTGACTGTACAATACTCTGGTACCACTGTTGACTTACAAGTCTGAACATTGTATAGTTTTAGTGTCTAGAGAGAGATTTTAGGACTACTTTGTATTTTAAACACTGCAGTAAGACTAGAGGTTGGACATTTGATCAGTTAAACACTTACCCCCTTCCATTTTGAAGTCATATTTGATGTTTTCCAAGTGAAGCTGCATGTAAAATACAGTACTGCATAGAGAGCAACACATTTAATTCTGACAACATAGTAAACCCCACATGCAGTTCTACAAAATCCACATGTGCATGGTCACCACTTGACGTCTCCCCTTTATAAATACGGGTTGTATCACCCTGTTAAGCATGTACTCTCTGAAGAAGCCCAAGTCTTAAAAGGAACCCTCACTTGGTACTGTTAAAATACAACAGTAGCTAAAAATCCCTGGAGAGCACGTTGTTTTGACTGTCCAGTTCAGTATCTGACCATTGAAAAAGTTAAAGGTATAAAAGCATAAGGTGTGCAAGAGAACCAGCCTTTGTATACATTGCAAGGCAGGTAATGAAGCCCAATAATGCAAAATGCTTACAGAAGAAGAAAGCAGGTTAGCACACTGCTGATTGCACAGAACAGGATTAATAAAATGGCATAGATATACCACAGTGCAAAGATGAACGACAGATTCCACTAGTGTTAATTTCTGCATTGGGATTAGAGTTCCCCCAGCACAATGTCCACTGTCAACACCGAGGAGTTAAGCCTATGTTAGTGAACTGCAGTTACACCTATATCTGTACGGAGGGGGCATGTGGCCACATATAGGTCATACTGTACAAACTGATACTTTCTTATATACTGTTCTAATGCCAGTAATCATTTTCTTCATTAAAATCATATACACAGGATGTATTTAACTGTTAGCTCAGTTCCTTCAAATTTTATACATATTTACGTTCTGTTAACAAATGTAAAGGATAAAAGTGGCAAAAAATGATGTAAAGCTATGAGCACAAGAATGAATGGTTTGTTTCCCTGTGCAAGTTGTACACTCCTGTGCCAGCCCACCCCTGCCCCCCACATGCACACCACAGGGAATTCTTTCAACAAGCACATCGTTACAGAGCCCCTTTCTACCATCAGAAGTCATTTCACAGCAAAAAACTTATCCTTTACTATGGACAGCTCTACACAGTTAGAGGTGGGGAAGAAAGGCTGAAGAACCATAAAATTAAACCGTACAAGACAAAGCCCTGCGAAAGTGTAAAATCATGAGTCCAGCATCAGTGCTCAGTTTAAATTACGTATCTGTGACACTATCACAAGGACAATCAAGGAAAAAAAACTTCTAGATTTACCATGCAGGAGAGGTTTTATTACTCTACTTGCCTTTGATAACCTGATTACATCTAAAGTTGTTTAGCAGTTTAGTATTGTGTTAAACTTGTTTCAGTTTTAATTAAACCCAATAAGATGTACAGAAGACAGGGAAGCAATCAAAAGCACTGCTCCCAACAGACAGGTGAAAGGTCAGAAATGAAGCCATGAAACAGAGGTCACTAGCAGCCACAGCCTTCTCTCTGGGGCTGGGGTTCACTGGTTAGTCGCCCCCCCTGCGGAGCCGATGGTTTGTGCTGTACACCCGATTCTGCAGCATTCAGATCCAGGCTTCCATCTTGGATATTCTGGTAGATTTTCTTGGCAGCCTCCAGGAATGCATCTTCAACATTCTCTCCACTACGAAGAGAGCAGCGGGAGTTATTTAGGTTACACTTCAGCACAGCAAAGCAGGCTATGGAGGCAGCTGGCTAGACACCCTTGCTGGGATTTGACAGGTCACCAAGTGAAAGCTGTTGCTACCCTGCTCCTCTTTTCTCAAGAAAGAAAAGCTTACGGTACTTAAAGCACATGCATGAAGTTTAATGGTTCATCTGCAGGACAATTTCTGATACGGTAATTCACTCCCTAGCCTGTAAATCTGCTTGGAGTAGCCCTGAACACCACTCCATCCCAAAACACAGGATATCAAAAATAAGCTAAGGCACTGAGCCACATGTACACAATGAGTTTCAAAGAGGCTACAACACACTGGAGTGATTGTTAGTCAATTAGTCAAACCTTTTTGTTTAAAAGGTTCCATTAAAACACGTGCCACTCAGAACCATATTTATTAGCATGTCTGGAGATGCTATTCCTTGTGTTCTGTCAGGCTACCCTTACCTTACACTAAGACAATTTAAAAGTGCTTCCACTTGTAAAACCTTACAACAACTGAACCTCACGGCTATATTTAAGAGGAATATAGAGGTTATAACTAAACAGATCACATCTGATACATTAACTCTAAACAGAAGTAACTTACGTTTTTGCACTTGCTTCAAGGAACAATAAACCTGTTCAGAAACAGAAGTTTAACTGTCAATGCATAATACACTTCAAATAGCCTCCAGTCAGTCACCTTCTATGACTTTCAGATTGCATGCATGGGACTACTTTAGTCATAAAAGATCATTTAGTATTAAGTTAAGGCATCAATACACAAGCTGATTTCTAAAACCAAGCACAGTTAGAATTAATCTAGGCTATTTGAGGCACAGTAGAAGTTTGTACATATAACTACGTTACTTTGGAAGTGAAAGCTTGCATCTATCAAGGGTGAGGATTCACTTTAACATCGCTATCTTGTAGGAAATGTAACACCTCAAGAGAAAAGAGACACACCATTTTCTTCAGCAAATTGTTTGGCTTCTTCATACGTAACATCTCTCTGTGCTTCCAGATCTGCTTTATTTCCTATGAGGATTATCACCTAGTTCAGAAGAGAGAAAATTAGTCTGAGAAAAGGCTTATTATCTTTTTCCCCAGTAACCCCTTTATTACAAGATGAAAAGAAGAAAAATGAAGTGTTCAGAAAAGTGCTGCTACAATACCCGTGCATCTTCAGGAAGACACTGTTCTAGCAGTGCCCCCTTCTATGCAGTCAGGCTTAGTGCCCTGCTGCCACTTTCAAGTTCTTTAATCTGTTCTCATGAGGTAGTCATAAGAAAAAGCAGTACTCCTACTCTTTATGCATGAAAAGTTGTACTCCAAACCACACTTCTTGCTTTCGTTTAGTTACCTGCTAGTCTAGCCAGAATCTTTAGCAGTTCTTTCACCACAGTAAGAGTCTTCCCATGAGCTTGGTTATAAAGTATTTCAGAGTTATTCACAAAAGACTGAAGGACAACTTCATTGTTTAGTCAAACAGACACAGAAGAACCTTCTTCCCTCCCCACCCCTCCAGAAACCTGGACAGCTTTTTTTGAGGTTTAATTTACATTCCAGTCTAAGACGAGCGCGAATTCACTTCATTACCACCACCAAGGCAAGGTGAAATAGTAACAGAAGTTAAGGATTGTTCAGAAGTGACCATAATTTTGGTCTCCAACTGCTGAAAATAGGCCCCAAAAAGCAAGTAAAGCAGAGCAAGATTCTTGGAAGAAACCATCATCATTTTCCTACAGAGGAGCCTACGCTTTTGTAGCGATTACAGTAAGGGAAGAGTTACCAGTGTACTGCAGGGTGGGGACATGAGGGTAACTTGGAACTAAGTAGTTGAGAAGCACAGGCAGCTTCTTCTAAACAACACCGTGACCACTCCAGATGCTTTGGCACAAGCCTTCTAACTCTCGCTTTGAGATAATCAACCTTGATTTCAAGCTAAGTAGAGTCCAACTTACAGTATTTGGATTGGTGAGATTCCTTGCATCTGTCAGCCAGCTGCTTAAGTGATTATACGTACTTCTTCTGCAAAGAATCAAGTGAGCACAGGTTTTAGCTACAGAATTTTTAAAATACTTCAGAGCCAACAGTACAGTTAGCATCCATTACCCACACTAACACATCATACCTAATCCTCTCCCCACCTCAAGAACAAAGAAACAGCAGCATCTTGTTTGGACTTGCACCAAGATTTCAACAAGCTACAGAACAACTCTTGCAACACAAACAGCAGACAGACAGACAGGCCAATTCCCACTTCCAGTACGTAGCAGTACTACACTCTTCACAAGGACACCACTCACACTGTTGTATAAAACACCAAAGGATTTCCTGTCAGATACTCTTTCAGAGCCCTGTAGAGTAGTAGGGAGCTCTGGTAACAGACAGTACATGAGGTAATTTGCTTTTTACTTGAGATTTAAGCAAACAGGCGATACACCTATATGTGAAAACAAGAGGTGCTTGCAGAATATCAAGAACAGCCTCAAAGGAAGATGGGAGATGTGAAGGCAGAAGTACTTCATGTTGCACATCTAATTATTCTTTTAGTAGTATCTTTCATTGTCATTTGTGAAAGGAGAATGGGATAGCTTCTATATGGTCTCCTTTTATTGAAGTCTGACTCCGGGGCCTCTCCGCAGGCTCGTCCTCCAATTCCTACGTACTGAGAGAACACTGAGCATGTTTACACAGCCCACTGCAGTAGAAGTAATATATTCTGTCCTATGCCTACTCTAAGAACATTCCTGCCAGGCAAGCAGCAGGAATCCTCTGCCTCCCTCCATCACCAGGAAGATAAAAATCCATACACTGAGGGGTAATTCCAAGGGGAAAGCCAGTTCTTTAGCCAACTTCAACACAGGCAGCCAAGACCTGAAATTGCAAGACCCTTACGGCTTGTCAGCAGTGAAGTTTTCCAAGAAAAGCAGTTCACTTCGTTCCCTGTGTTTCATTTTCAGCTTTTTAAATGCTTAAAAAGTATTCATATAAGAAATGTAATAAGCTTCATGCACAACATCCCAACACAGAGTCCTTTAAATGAAGTCAAGAGGTCAGAGAAGACAGTAAGTAGAAGGCTGCAACACCCAAATAGCTTCTGAAGCACACAGATACAAGTGTCAGCAGCATCTTACCTGGTAATGTCATAGACCATGAGAGCTCCAGCTGCTCCTCTGTAGTAGCTTCGTGTGACAGCCCTGAATCGCTCTTGTCCTGCTGTATCCCAGATCTGTAGTTTAATTTTTTGGCCACTGACTTCAATTATTCTTGTGCCAAATTCAACACCAATTGTGTGGGGGCAGTCCGCCATAACTGTCATGAAAAGTAAGAGGGAAGATCAGATCCTTCCAGCATGAGGTCTCCTTGTTGCAGAGATCTTACTGCCATCAGTTTGGTTATGCTGACTACACTTTCAGTCTCTGAGAGACTTTTCACAGCTACAGTAACTAAACCGTATTGCTTAACCAGGAATAAAGTGATTTCCTGAATTGTTCTTAGCTTTTAGAAGTTAAAAAAAAAAGAAGAATTCTCTAATTAATCTTATTGCTGATACCATTTAGCTGTATACATGGGAAGATACCTAGTCAGTTGATTCTCTGTCCCATCCTCGCAGAAACGGTTAGCTATTTTAATCCAGTAGGAAAAGATAGCTTTCAAGAACTACCCAGATACAGTTAAAAGCCTGTAACACTTGAAAAACAAAGTTGTTTCAGATAGAGTAACAGCATGACTGTCCACAGGAAAAAGCCAGTTTCACAAGTAGCTATCATGTGGTAAATCAAAACCAAAAAAAGTGGCTTCTAATTAGAATTTCACTTTTTATTTTTTAAAGAAAAATTAATCCTCAATTCTTTAAAGAGATCAAGAAAGTTGAGAAAGGACAAACACACATTCAAGCTGTCTAGAGTGAGTCCTGCAGTACAGGTGTTTGACACGTTAGTTTGGCTGTACAAGTTCTACTCAATGCTGATATTTTTCAAGAATTAAAAAAAAACACGGAACCACCCGTTCATAAATTTAACTATATGCAAAGTAGCATCTAAATAATGGGGTTATCTGGAATTTTAATTAAAAGAGCCCACTTTCTACTGGAAAATAAGAATATTTAAAGCACAGCTTGTACACACATTGTCACATCTAGAGTGGTGCAGGATAAAGACCAACGTTGTATTAACAGATAACTACAGACTTATCCACTGAGTGTGAGCTACAGGAAAGTCAAGAGTTCAAGAGCTACTGCACACTCTGATGCAATGCACAGTGGTGAGAAGAATTGAAGATAATTGTTAATTTGCTGTGATATCATACATGAGGAAACATTACAGTGGAGATGGAACGCAGTAAGCCTTAATCACCATCACGCAGGGCAGTCCCAGTGTCATGAGTCACAGCAACTACAGAGAATAATGCTACTTAAGCCTGCAAACAAAGAAAAATAAACTGTCCCCCCCCCTTTAATTCCTTCATGTTTAAAAACGACAACTCCGTGTTCAAGCTATACCAATATTAAATGCAGGCACATTTCAGACAATAAATCTCACTTTGTTTCATATCACAGTTCCCTGGAAGAGCTATGAAAATGGACGCGGTCTTCCCACCACTCAGTTAGGACTGAAGCAGCGCTCTTGCTATTACTACATCAGCATTTTGTTCCCTATTTGCAGGAGTCAGAAACAAACAAATCTGAGCAAGTAGCATACAATCATATGGTTAGAAACAAACCTAGGTTCAGAAAGATAATGCAGCAAGCTCGTGCATGACAGAAGCAGAAAGGCAGGAAAGAGGGACGAAGTACACCAGTTTGAATAAATATTGTGAATTTATACTCACATTTCTTTTCTGTGAACTGGTGAAGCAAACAGGACTTTCCTACACCCATGTCCCCTGTTACAGAAAGAACAGTTAAGGCTGACACCACATCTTTGTCACAAGAAGTCCATTTTGTTCACTGCACACAACAAGAGCACAGACACAGGCAGCCAGTCCTCCCTCAGCTCTGGTATGCAGCATCCTATGCCTGGCTACAGCCCGTAGAAGTTATCAACTTTCACACTGCAATTTTGGTCACAGGTGCAGGTTTGCAAGCAAGGGCGGAACAGAAGCACACAGAGACCGCCTGCATTACTGACTTCACAACTGTTTCAGCAGGTTGCAAGCTGACCTGCAAGAAGTAGAAGTGCAACACACATTTCAAGTGCCTGCCCTCCTCCTGTCACCTCCAGCTGCTGGTAAGCACATCAAAAATGCTGACAGGCAACCAGAACACACCAAGAAATTGCCTCATTTCCACTGATCCCCTTACACAACACCCACAGTGAGAGACAGCAAGATCTTTAGTACCACTTTTCCACTGGCTGACGCTGTCACAGCACCCCGACTCACACACCTTTACAAGATTGCACATCACTGCCACATACGCAAGATCATTAAGAATTAAACAATTAACAGCAATACCAGTTCTTCCAGCCAAGTAATAAACGCAATCAAGTTGCTGGCTCTAAATATCAAGGAAGCTGCAGGTGAAAGCCACCTTTCCAACACACAAATATAGCCTAACAAAGCTTATAAGCCTAAAGCAAGGGATTTTAGTTGGCACTTGGGTTGTCTCCAAAAATATTTAAGACCTTTGAGGCAGTAACAGTGCTATAGCGAACCTGAACCCACGTATCTGAGAAGCCATCACAGAAGCTCTTCCCATTTCCAGGGCATTTATAGATTCTCCTAAATGTAAGCCTGATTCAGGGACAACACGCATAAGTTTTTAGAACCCTTTTTTCCTCTAGTGCTGTGCAAGGGGCTAAGTGCCACAGCCCCAGCAGGGAAGATGTTCAAGAACACTGAAGTATATCAAGAAGAGCAGCGATTTGCTGAGGACCTCAGCAATAAAGTGAACTCTACAGAATATTCTTTGGTACTTGCCCCAGTCTGCTTGGCACCAGTTGTACCAGCACACAAAAATATTTGCCTTTACGTTGTCGGTGGCTGCAGTTTCAGGGCAAGCATGGCGATCTGTGAGGGACTGAGGTTGGACAAGTTGGACTGGAAGAATTAATGCTACAGCAGATAACATGCAACAGAAGTCAACAGTCAGGCACAGGGTTTGTAGGCAGGATCACAGATACAAGCACCGACAGGCATGTGTCCACTTCATACTTACCAATAATGATGTACTTAAAGATGTAGGAATAGTTGTAAGGTGCAGTTGCCATTGTGGCACTAAAAAAAAAAAAAAAAAAAAAAAAGATCAGAACTGCTACTTATTCACTAAACTCAGCCCAAATCACCCGATTTAGCTTATACAAGCAAAGAAAAACACCCTTCCTCTCCCTCCCCCAACTATCTTTCACATTCAAGTGTTGTTGTACTTCCCCAGTCACTGAGTCAGTGCCAGAGCCATTCCAGCCAGACTCCTGTATCATTTGCTCTGAACCTCTATCAGCCAGAACTCTCAACAGAAACACGCTCTTAGTACTCATTCAGCTTTATCAGGAAAAACTTCAAGCTGTTGAAAAGCTCCAGGAGCTTCTTGATTTGCACACAGTCACTGAGTAAACCAGCACTCACCAACCAAATAGCTGATGGGAACTGAAAATAAAGTCCGACTCCAAAAGAAAAGACTGCAGAGGATTAACAAAACCAGCAATTTGGAACTAGTACCACACTTGAGACTTGCAGCAGAAGCAAAGGAAACAGTGCAGTTTGCCTCCAACAGGTAAGAATCACTAATTAAGACAGCACAGGAATGCTGCAGCAGCCTTCACTGGACTTCTACATGCCCAGGTCCGAAAAGCAGCTGAAGCCACAAGTCAGATGTTCAGGAAGTTAGTCACACAGCTGCGGCTTGGTTAGCACAGCAGCACTGCATTACAGCAAGGCTTAGCAGCTTTTTTTTTTTTTTTTTTAAATAGTATAGCTTACCAGTCCTGTAAGATTTACTCACTAGTCTATGTTCCACAGTGGATATGACAGCACTGAAGTTAGATTCGGGTTAAGTACTTTCAATATTCCAGAATTTTCCTGTGTAGAAGGAACTGGAACTGGCTGCAGCCACATGAACGGACTTGCCAGCTAACATCAGCTAGCACAACCGTGAGTCTGTACTGCCCAGATTCACCTTTGTCATTTTGCAGAGAAACACCCACTTTTGTCCCAGGTTTTAAGTTAAGAGTTATAGGGGTGATCAGTTCAGCAAACGAAGATTTCTGCTAGGAATTCACCATTTCCTTTCCTGTTCCTGCATGGCAGCCGGCCAGCAGCACAGCAGTACTTGTAATACAGAACATGGCTTCAGCCTAGGAAGGTTTCTATTCAGCCATGTATCATCCACATGACAAATTGAAGCAGTATTGCAAAGAATTGAAAACACAGGAAAGCTTACAAGCCTGTACCTTTTTCAAAAGCAAACTAGTGTTTCCTCAGCCAAGATTAACCCCCAGCACCGACCTGCAGCCACAAGAAAGGTGACTGACAAGAAATCTCATTTGCAGCACACAGCCAACAGCCGCTGCGTCGCCCGGCTGAGGTTTAAAGCAAACACTCCTATCGAGACCTTGGAGGAGGGACGGCTGCAGCAGGTAGGTAGGAAGGGTTTGTACTATCTGCACCTTTCCTCCGTGCTTTGCTCAAGATCTGGGAATTCAAGGCCTTCTCTCCCAAGCCATAACCAAAACATCGACACTCAGCCCTAAACGTACACACACACTATCCTATTAAACCAAGCCTAATAGCAAACACAAGACTGTTTTGGGGGGTAATTCTTGTCCATGTTGGCAAAAACAATTCCAGAGGAAGTGCCGCACTGGTTTCAAGACCGGTCGTTTCCATCGAGCGAGTTTCAGAGGAAGTTCCTCCACGGCAGCAAGGGGAAGCCGCGTGCAGCCGGCCCACACAGCCACCACCCCCAGGTCTCAATCTGAGCAGCAGCTGCTCAGAGCGCTTTTACTGCTCTCCTGGGTAAGGATTCACACCCACAACTGACAACGCGCTGCCCTTTGTCCGCTGTGGAGCAAGGCAGCAACTGCAGTGCTATATCTCCTGGAAGTGAAAGATCCAGAGTTACAGTAAGAGCTTCAGCAGAGGCACCGGTTATTTCCAACTCTGGCAAATGCTGACAAGTAACTGCTGGTTAGAATCCAAGTTACTGTGACACTGCTGAAACAAACTGTACTTCAAGATTTCTGAGTCCATCTCCACGTGTTCCTCCTCTTCTCCAAGATGTCCCAGTAGCAGCAGCCTTCAGCCCACAAGCAGCTTCTGATCCAGCGCACTCGTTCCTGCAGGTCCTTTTAACTGGCCGCCTGCTTTCTAAGTACAGCTGGCAGGGCTCAGTTCACGTCTTGATCCATTTTTCAGGCAGAGAGTTGAACTAGGAGGTATGTCCGTGAAGTACAAAAAAGCTTAAATAGACCAATTCATATGTGCAAGCCCTTCAGGAAGACAGTGTGAACTACACTGTTTTTCAAAGCAAGTAGGTGCTGCAGCCACAGCACAGCAAGAAAGCTGAAGAGCTCAGAAGCACTAACACACATCCCGTCGGAAGGGCAGTGTTGTTCTGGGCAGTAGCTACGGGACGCGTACAGGTGGTAGCATCTGCTGACTTACAGGGGTTTGGTAGTGCAGTGCTGCATGTTTCAAGGTAGAGAGCTGCTCATGCAGGGATTAAACTTGTCCTGCAGAAATGCCATTGCCCCCTCTTCCCTCACAATCCCAATTCCTTGGCTAAGGAATGCTAAGTACTCAGGAATACTCCAAGGTTAATGTTTTTAAACACCTGACTTCACAATAAGGCAGTATGTAGCAAGTGAAGGGCACATGTCTCACTACCCAAGCTTTCAAAAAAGCACTGCTGCAAGGTGGGGGAAGACTTTTTTTTTTTTTTTTTTTAAAAAAAGAGTGGACAAACCAGGACCCCTGTGCAAGCTATATCACAACACTTCTGTTTACTGGACTCTTTGCTTGCTGAGGTGTGTCAGTTTTTGTTAAGGTCTTTAAGTAACAAATTCTGTAACTAAGCTATTTCTGTATAAAAGAAACTGTCACTGCTTTGCAACATATGCATCAAAATCAGTTCCCACTTCAAAGTGAAAGCTAGAAAACCGAATTCTGTGCTTGGCAACAAAGTCAGTTACCCCTTCCCACCCATTTCCTAGCTGACTTCAAGCCACATTCACTGCAAGAACTTTATCCTCCTTCTTAGAGTGATGTTAGGCTCCTCGTGGAGGGGAGATGCACCACAGACCCCACTGGGTGCTAAGCTAACGTGCTGTTTCCACAGCTTTAAGAGATCAGCAGCAATACTGAGATGCACTGAAGCCATGAGCCTGGAGGTTCTCTCAAGTCCCCCATAGTTCAGGGAGAAGTTGCTGTGTATGACAGATGTATTGAAAGCTTGCAGAGATGGATACGAAGTTTAAACAGTTTCTGGAGTTAAACTGAGCAATAAAGCAATGCTTTAGTAAATCTATTCCAAGGGTCATGCTACAGAAAAGATGCTGAAATGCTCCAAATTAATACTAAGGTCAGGAATCTTTCCCGAGGAACAGATGGCCTCTTTAAAAAGGCTTTTAACATTCAAATTCCAATGAGGATAAGCTGGAATCCAAACTACACTGAAATCATGGAATAAAATTGACATCCCTTTTTTCCCCTCTGTTTAAAGATGAATCATGCAGCAGAAATGAAAATATTAAGCGAGAGTTATAGACATTAAGTAAATCATCTGGGATTAAACTATTCCACCTTGCAGCTAACAGCATTTTAATCTCCTTAACGGGACAGAACCTTGCTAGTAGTAACACATTTCAAGCTTTTCACGATTTTACATCACCCCGTTACTTCACTAGGTAGACACGCACAACAACCCCTGCTGTAACATATTCAAGGTCTAAAAATGAAGGTGGACCTGAAATGTTCTCTGATGAAGGGGCTGAAGTGTGACAACACACAGAAGACACATGAAAAATTCAGCCTTAAAGTTTACAAGCTCAGCATTTCCCACAGATGGAGAAGGAAGCCCAGACAAGGTTGGTGCACAACAAAATTCCATAACTACAGAACATTAGCTACATATTAATACTAAGGGTTAATTAATATTGTTGATTGCTTCAGCCATCTGTAGGAACTGGTGCTCCACTCCCACTTCACAGCCCTCCAGACGCTCGCAATCTCTCCGTTCCCAATACAGGGGTTTGGAGCTGTCCTCTGAGGGGTAGGAGCATGGAGCGGCCGTGCTGGTAGGAAGAGCCACGGGACTGGCACCCAACTTACCTGCAGCCACTGCTGCTGTTACACAGCACGGTACCAGGGTTAACCAACCCCAGGCTTACTTGTACCAGAAAGCAGAGGTTGGGGCTGGAGGGTTGGTCTGCCTGCCATCTTTCTTCCAAGAAAGTCTGCCAACTCAGACCAAGCCCTGGCTGCTTTTCAGAGGTGAAGCTTCCCCAGAGCTCAGAGCATTATTCCAGAACAGCAACAAGCCAGAGGATCACGTTTTACTCTACACACGGTTTTGCTAGCTTCAAAACCTCTCCAATTAATTTCTGCATTGCAGTTAGGAATAGATTTTTTTTTTCCCAACAGTGTCACCACAATCCATTTTCTGTATATCTTTTTTTGTTTAAAAACAAGGGAAGGTGACCTTACTAGATGCTAGCAACACCTGTATTTCTTCCTCTAACCAAGCACTACACCAGCATTTTGCCATCTCACTAACGCCTTATTCTAAGTACAAGCACCCACCCATACAAACTGAAACAAGGTACTTCTAGGTGCACTACCACCAATCTCAGATGCACCCAGCTGCTGCTAATTACAGCCACAGCAGCTTCCATGAGAGCCATGCGGTTCCTCAGAGCTTAGCTCAAGGACATAGCCCATTTCAAGCCTTCACTGGATGTCATTTGCATGGAGAATTTTCATAGCATTATGCTGAGCAAGAAACAGTGTGTTATTAGAAGAGACGAGAACCTGTAATCACAGGTTTTATTAGACGCTGCATGTGCTGAATCCATTAGCTGGTCAACCCACACAGAAGCGATAGCTGTCTGCAGAGGTGTCAGCTTCCAGCTCAGGACAGTCTGAGTATTACAGGTTCTCCTTCAAAACATACCGCCCTGCAGCCAGATGACCACAGTTTAGTTAGTCTGAAGTTTTGTGGGGTTTTTTAATATCATCTGGCCATCCAGGTGTTCTTTTGGTCATTCCTCAGGGATACGCGACAGAAGAGAAACTCAGAGGGCAGTTCAGTTTCCCTCTATAAAAGAGGATGCCACTGTATCATATCCAAAAACAGAAACGACTTTAAAAAAAAAGCTATCATCTTTTTACATTTGGAAAAAATATTAGTCATAAGGGGAACTGTGTACAACCACTATTATTTAGAACAGATTGTAGATCTCTACACAAAACTAACAGGTAGTCATGAGCTTCCCCAGTGCATAATCTCCCTTCTTTTCCCTGCATGTTTACTCTGACATTAATTCACAATGAACACTGAGAAGAGATCGATACAAGTGGGCAGAGGGGAGTGAGGGAAATCTAGTGAGAGGCAGAATTGTTTCAACTCATTATTTTACTGTTCCCGATAAAGACTTTTATCAAATACACCAAACAACGCAGTCTAACTGGTACCTTTAGAGGGCTGCTGGAAATACAGTCTATAATAGCATCAATTGTCATCTCCTGTAACGACACACCACACTGCAAAGTAATAACAGTTTTGTTATCAAATACACCCAATTGGTGAATTCCTCGTGAGTCCATAGCAAGCTCCAAGGTACTGTTAACATTTCATTGCAGTTCTATGACCTCCATGCACCAAGGAGATTTAGGTCTTCCTAAACATATAAACATCTCAGCCCACTTTAAGAGAATGCCCCCCCAGCTAACCTGTTGTTTTCCACCCCCTCCTCTACTGGGGTTTTAGTATGCTTGTTACTGAAAAGCCCACCTTCTTCTGAGACTGATCCCCGAGGAGTCCTGTGAGCAGGCTGTTAGCAGCCCAACACTTTCTCTTTCACAGGATTACTTCCTGCTGGCCAGTTTCTTACTCGTTCTTCAGTTCTTCCAGAGTCATCCTCTCTAGTTACCCTGATTGGACTTCAGCAAGCATCTGATAAAGCCAAGCACAAGTAAATCTGGCTGAACTGATCTCCAGTGATAGCAGCCCAGCAAGCGTCTTATGAACTGCTTTTGAAAATCACTTTGTATTTCCTTATTACTTCCATGTCCACTTCTTTTTGAAAGTGCACAAGGCCTGCATGTTCGGGGCTCAGACTAATGAGCTTGCTGCTATGCAGAGCCTTCTTTCAAGCTGTTTTTGGAATAAATGTATTTGCTGTATTCTTTCATCATGTTAAACACGCTAACTCAGCCTGAGGTCTAGCGAGTACTTCTAAAGAATTCACAGGTTTTACATTCTTCCTTTTTAGAGAGCCTCAGCCTTGATTTACAATAAAGTCAAGGTTTCACGCCATCTTCGCTCATTGCTCAGCAGCTGTCCGGCTGCACACAGACCGTGTTGGTTATCCTCTAAATGGTTTCACACCCTATCAAGTTCTGCCATTTTATTTCCTACGCTTCCTGCATTCACATGCGCACACATCATTTCTTGCTAACCACACCCTAGCACTGCAGCTAAATTAAATATTGCATACCTGTCCTCATCAGTAAGAGCACTTTCTCCGATGTCCATTCTCTTAGCCATGGTTGTTTATCCATTTGTATGTCTTCATTTATCCTAGTTTCCTCTTCCTATAAGAGTCTAACCTGTACCACGTGTCTGTCCTGGCAGCAGAGGAACGAAGTTCCAGAGATATCAGATAAGCTTAGGGACTGTATACACAAAAACCAGAAGAGTTCTGTTCTCAGTCTCAGAAATCAGAACAACATGCAACTGTTTGGAGTCATCACCTTAGGGGGAAAAATAAAATAAGGTTTTAGAACAAAATTAAGGTGTACCTCCTTTGTTCCAGTAAGATACAGCAAAAAAATGAGAAAGAATCATAATTAGGTTCCATTGGATGCATAAGGTGAGCAAGTGACTTTAAAGGTCCAATTTACATTTTGAATCCTGGTACCTCCAGTAGAACAGGTTTGCTTTCAGACTACTGTTCTTTACAGTAACTTTTTCTTTAAAAAAAAAAAAAAAAGTAAAAACAGGAAATTCTTCCTTCAGCTCAGATTTATGACTTGTTTAAATCCCTACAGAAAACCACTAAATTCCTCGTTAAATCATAGTACCTAAACACCATGGGGCTTAATAAGTCCCCCAGGGCGGGGATCTTCTTCCCATTCCCGAGCAATGCCCCAGCACAAGAGGCCCTTGATCCAAACCACAACAGAAAGACCCCACAGCACACATCCCATATCACGACATCCAGTAACTCTAGGAGCTAAGACTTCCTTCGTGGGGTTTGAAGTGATGTGGGATACAAAGCACCTACATTATGCACCAAGGCACGGTTTTATATTTGAAAACCAAGAGCCACAATGCTTCAAAGGCCTAGAGAGCTCACACCATGTAACCTCCCCCAAAGCAATACAGCCATGGCCTGAGAAATCCCCAAAGCAAACACTTCATTTTCCCTGGCTTTACTGCAAGGAGAACACAGAATAATTTTAATTCAAGACAAAACCGTGCAGAGATGTCACTGAACCCTCAAGGATGCGGTGCAAGCGGGCACCGGGCACCCAGGTGACAAAGTAACTTGCCTGGGCAGGAGCAGCGCTGACAAAAGGAAACGGAGGCCGAGCAGGGAACGCTCCTGTCACCCCTCGGAGGGCAGCAGCACGGCTCCCACCCCCCCGCCGCTGTTTTTCCACCAAACCCCAGGGCCGGGGCCCCTCACGGCCGAGGCCCACAGGCGGTGCCCAGCAGCGGCCTGCTCCTGCCGGGCCGGCCTCACCCCGCGGGGCCCTGACGGCCTCTCGGGGCCTACCCCGGTGCGTGAGGAGAGGTAGAAGGAGGAGGAAGAGGAGCATGAGGCGCCGCCGCCCCTTCGCGGCCTGCAGGGCCTCGCCGCCACCTCACGGAGCCTCACACGGGCGGCGGCGCGGCCCCCCCCCCCGACCCCTCAGTACCTGGCCGCGGAGCCCCCCTCCCGCTGGGCGCTGAGGCGCTCGGCTTCGGGCTGTGGGGCGGCGGGCGGCCCGGCTCGGCCCTGCTCGGCGCGGCTCCGTGCGGCTGTGGCTCCCCGCGGGTCCCCGCCTGCGGCCGCCGCTGCCTCAGGCTCAGCTCCGGCGGCTCCGCTGCGCCCCCATCCCCGCCCGGGCCCAAGATGGCGGCGCGGCGCGCACGGGGTTTCCCCTCCCACTCTCGACGGGCTGCACAAAGCGGGGCGCGAGAGGCCGCGGCCCAGCCAATGGCGGAGCGCGCCGGGGGCGGGGCGGGAAAGGCGCGAGGCGGCCGCGCGCCCGTGCCCGCGCCTGCGCCTCAGTCCCTGCCCTGCGCCGGGAGCGCGCCGAGGGGCGGGGCCGGGCGGGGCGGGGGGCGGGGCCTCGCCTCAGGCTGCGCCGCCGCCGCCTCAGGTGAGGAGAGGGGGAGGGGCCGGGAGCCCCCCGGGTGCGGCGAGTTAATGAGGGGAAAAATTAACGAGGGGCACGCGGGGCTCGCCGGCAGGGCAGCGTCTTGCTCGGTTGGGGTCGTGTGTGAGGCCCGCACAAGGAATGAGGGGAACTTGTGGGGTTTTTGAGGGGAAAAGACGCGGTCCCGGGCAGCCCCCGGCAGGCAGAAAATGGCGGCAGGCTGCGGGCCGGGAGCGTGCCCGCCTCAGCGCTCACGGGCTGACAGCACACCTCACGGTTATTTTCCAATTTCTGTCCTTAGATAACGTCTCCGAGCCCCAAAATCAATGAATTGTAAAGAAAAAGACCCCGAGGTAGGTCACACGTTAGCTGCAAAGCCCACGTCTGCTGTCCGGTCACAGTTCCCACACACCGGCCCCGCTGGTGAGGTCCCCGTAGCCCCGGTGTTGGTCAGGACGAGCTGGGCAGCGGCAGCTGCAGAGATACAGAAACACACAGCACCCAGGCACCGAAACACAGAATAGTGCAGGAACTGAGAAAGCACTTTTTCTGTTTCCCATTCCTGTAAAATCCATATCCTGTCTCATTTCTTTTATAACGTCCCCTGGAATGCTTTAACCAGCTTGTTAATTTTAGCTTTGCATTTTTAAATGTGCTCTTTAAGCACTCAGTGCAGGCAATGCTAAAGAACTAAAAATATAAGATGCTGTGCAAATCTCGCAGCTTGTGGGATTAGAAGTGCTGTGTCTCAGGAGATGAAGAAATGCAGTAAAAGTATCATTACAAAGGGCTCTGTGAATCTCCAATTCCATAAACTTACCCAGGTGCTCAGCTCAGTTCACAGACTTTCAGCACACAAACACAGAAATTGTAGAAAAAACTAATGTTAAATGAATTCAGATGTTTGAAATTAAGCCGAATAACGTTCCAGACTGATTTTCAGATTCTCACTTTTTCTCTACATAGCATTTAATTGAAACTCCTACAAGATTGTCTTTGGAAAGCCTTAGGGCCTACTAAACCTGCCAGAGGCAGTTACAGCTCTGCAGAGAAATTCCTGCAGGGGCTGCTAGCGGGCAGCCACGCAGCACTGGCCGCGCTGAGGCAGAGCAGGATGCCTCCTCAGCTTCAGGGCACAAAAGCAAGCAGATGCAATTACAGCGAGCAGAGGGATTCTACTAACTTTAGAACTGAAAGTTAATTAAGGCTTAAGTGTGACTGAAGAGAGCTAATAGTGTTTCTTGCCCACATACATATTTGACACTGAATCTAAATAATGTAATCTCCTCCCCTAACAGATGACTAGAGGATAATAAGGGTTTGATTTCAGTCTCACATTATGGAAAACATCAACCTCTGCTGTGTCTCCGTGTCCAAGATTCAAATTGCACCTTCACATAAAGCAGCGTGCTGCTGCTATCAACTTTCCCATGGAAATATCTTTCCAGAATGGGTATTTTCCATCTCCTTTACTAATCCCATTTTCTCAACATAGCAACGTAGAGGGAATTCCCTGTTTTCTGAAGTGACTGCTTTCTATGAATCACCCCTTCCCTGACACATTACTCAGCTCCTACTGGGGAGGCACGGGATTCTCAGTTCCACATCATCTGGGCAGAAGGCTCTTACCAGGGTAAAAAACATGCACGAAAAACAACTAGTTTTTTTTTTTTTCCATTATATGTACAAGAAAAAAAAAAAACAACTATGAATAATGATACTAAAAAAGATCTCAGTAGAAACATATAAAATCTGCTGGCGGTATATGACTATTGTATGACTACTGACAGATAACTTTTTTTTCACAGCTGTTAGTATCAAGGTCTTAACTTTTAAATAGGCAGCACCGTGCAACAGAGCCATTTTAAAGGTTTGCAGTACCTTACATGGAGTGACTTTTACTAGAAAAATAGGTCAAAATGGGTCAGTAAGAATGATTTCCACAAGAGGGAGTCTTTAAACGGAAAATGATCTGATGGTTTTGACCCAGTTACAGCCTGTTTTTCTGTAAAAAAAAAAAAAAAAGTAAATTCCTTTAAGCGTTTGGCATTTTCCCCAATATTATTAACACAGACAATAACATTTCCTTAACAGGTTTTAAAATTATGACTGTTTAAAATACCACACAAAAATCCACAGTTTTTATTTAACGTTTCATCTTGGTAGTTAGTTGAACAGTGTTGGCTTTCATGTTTTCACGAGATGCAAGTCATGACATGTAGTGTTATCGGTGATGCCCTGGGAAGGATGACAGCTTTCACAGCCTGCAAAGGGTACGAGGAGCTGCCTTGCCTTCTATCTTCTTTTCCGGTGAAAACTCCAAGCAGTCCTGGCCCTTTTCACTCTGCAGACATCAAAAGTACATGAAGTTACCACAGAGTGCCCTGGGCTTTCCTGTAGGGCTGAGCAACACCATCACCCGGTTCAGAACTGCTTGCCTAAAGCAGGAGGGCATTGCACCTCCTCTGTGACTAACAGTGCAAGCACTACTCCTCTCCAGTGCCACAGGCATGTCTTCAGGATTAAGGCAACAACTCTCCAAATCACTTTAATCTGAGGACCGGGTTGTGGAGAACATACTTTAATCCTGAACAGAACGAAAAGCAGTTTTGGAATATAATTATTGTTATTTCTTATTCGCAACAAAGAAGATTAGAAGCCGTTATCTAACCAAGATGGTATTTTTTCATCTGAAACTCAAATTTCAGTGATTTACTCTCACACACATTTTATATAAAACTGTCATCATTTGTCAGATGAGCTAAGAGGCAATACAGATTTGCTCTAAAGGGTCTGGTTTTGAATCATTTTGTTTGTTTTTATCAAATACTCCTCTAAAGTTTAAAGCGCACAAAAGATGGAAGCAAGACAGAAGACTGGATAATAGCATCTATATTTCTTCTTTGATTCTTTTATTCTTGTGAGTGCTTGAAAGCTTGCAGCAGTTTTTCAACAACAGTTATTGAGAAAAGGCTGACTTCAGCTCATTCATTCTGAACATCTGGGCAGAACCTAACAACAGTAATTAAAACCCACTAAATTGGTAGCAATACCAAATTGCTGGAGATGAAATACTGCATATCGTCCCACCCTTCTTTGTGGATTTCTGCTAGGTCAATACAGCCTGCTCTTGGAGATCCATTTCTATGTGACTCTTTCTGAAGTTTCTGTCAAGAAAGAACAGCATCCAAATTTTCTGGTCACATAAGCATTGCTCTTGGATTTATTTTTTTTTTACCACAAACTCCAGGAAAAAGTAAAGACTCAGAGTTAATACGGCTGATAGGTTTGTGGATTCTGCTCTTTTCAAATTATATACAATAATCTATAATATCTGCTTCCTTGTTTCAGATTGTATCCTTGTTAAAATACTTTTAAAGTAATGATTAAATTACATGTTAACATTCATGAAGAACGTGGAACTGAACTGTGCAGAAAGTTACAGTCATTTCTTACTCCAGATACTTTCTTTATACCGAGGAGAGCAGTGAGAAGGCTTTCCAGAGCCACCTCCAGGCTGGGAAGTTTTGGTTCCCTCACAGCCTGCTCAATCCTTGAACAAGATGAGTTGTGAGCAACCTCAGCATCACTCTGCTATCCCCAGAGTCACTGGGAGCAAAACAGAGCTCTTGATTCTTAAAGCTGGCCCCAGGAAATGCAGACATCCATGGTCTTTAATAACTGAAGGTGCGGCTTACTTAGCATGCATATTTCTGAGACTGGAGGAAAAAAGCCACCGTACTGTTCTTCAGGACTCTAGCTGTCCCTCGTGACACAGCTCAGCCCGAGGACCAACGGATAATGAAAAATGAAGAACACTTACAATGTTTTCAGAGCAGAAGGGAACTGTAATATCTGCTTTATAGCCGTTCCTAAGAGAAATGCTTTGTGTTCCCTTTGCAACGTGCTGTTTTAAAATACTCCAAAAAGTGATTTCTTCTGCAAAGCTCCTCTGAATATTATATCCCTCCTGGTAAAAACTGTCAGCAATATATTATTTTAACCCAACATTAGGTTCTTTTCCTACTATTGTTCTAGACACTCTCTGAAAATGTAACATTACTTATTATATTTTCAAAATTCTCTACCTTAGATATAATAAACTGTACGGGATCTCCCTCTCACACTATGATTAACAGTTTCACCACTAATAGGTTTAATTGTTATATAATTCTGAGTAAGTGCTTTCAAAACAAAATGTAATTCACAGCATTCCTATGAAGGAAGGTATTATAATCCCCATACTACAAATATAGAAACTGAAAAAGAATTTGACTGAGGGCCCTGCCCTATGACACAACTATACCAAAGAGATGGAAATCAAAGCCAGGCTTTTTTCTGCTTGTTCAAATCTTAAGTATGCTCCCACTTCAGTGGGACCATTGCTTTAAACAGGTATCATTGCATCTCAGGCAATTCTTAGTTTCTTTGTTCAATTAGATTTTCACAGATAAAATAGAAAGAAAAAAAAGTCTGCAGTTGAGATCTTCTAACGTCCCTGTGAGGTGGTGAATTTATGCCATTACTTCCTGGATCTCTAGAGCTACAGTTCCTGGACTGCTCAGCTTGCACATGCACACAAGTAACAGCAGGGCTCCATGAAACTAGTGAGCACTGGCCTTTCCTTTGCAACCAGGAAGTTTTCATCCACTCACCAGCCCCCAGAAACATTAAGAGGCAGCAACAACATAGAAATGCAGAAAACAGCAACGTAGAAAAATAGGCAGACTTTGAAATGACAGAAGTAGGCCTCCAGTGTTCTGTATGCATGGAAAAAACAGGGGCTGGAATACTGTGCATGGAATAAAAGCTCGGCAATTTAGACTAAGAGGAAATGTCAAGCAATTGGTCACTAGTTCCTTATCTGCAGTCACAACAGCTGCCGTGAAGTCATAACACGGGTTCTTGATAGTGGAATTACTAACACAAGTTTGTTTAACCTACAAGAAATAGTACGTTGTACAGTAAAATAAATAAATAAATAAATAAAAATGATCCATAAACCACAACTAAAGGAAAAACAAAACAACCAAACAAACAAAAAAGAAAACACAGCTGACATTTATAGGACAACATGAAAGCAGCAGTTAGCAATAGTTAGGAAAATCTAAGTTATCCAGAAGTAGCAATGACCAGATGGTGAGAATTTAAACTCTCACATCACAAATACAGCCAATAAAATAGCAGCTAAAGTAACATATGTTTCTTTAGATGTGGTTTCTCTGTCTTTCTTCTGCCCTTAAACCCCAGCTTCTTTTTCTGGCCGTGTTCAAGTTTACATAGGCAAGTACAGAAAGAAGATGCAGCAAGGGATATTTCAGGAACTATTCTGCTATATAATACTTGTGTAAGAGTTGATCACATAACGTTGTATTGCTCTGAAATGACTAATCAGTCCTTTCTTGTATTTTAAGATTCTAGGTTCTTCTTTCATATCTTACCATTTCAGCTTTGTGGTGTCTGTAGAAATGTCTTTGTGGTCTTTTCTTTTTCTTTTTTTTTTTTTTTTACTTCCTTCTTTATCTTTTTTTAGTTCCTTCATCTCTTGGAAAACAGGTAGTCCCAAATAATTTTTTTTTTTCATTTGCACATACACAATCTCAAAGCTTCAAGTTAAGTTTGATAATAGTACAAGAATATTTGTGCCAACAGTAATTCTGGTGTTAAGTAGATGCAAATCAGCTGGATTCTCTCTGCTGAAGTTGTACATCACTGAAGGCAGTGAATGGAAGTATGAAATGGAAATTTATCCCTTTGCCCACCTTTCATTCAATGCTAACTTTCAAGAACATAAAGCAGCGGCTCCAGCTGACAGTGCCAGAGCTCAGCGTGACTCCTTTTATCCCAAAAACAAAGCTGAGCTGCACTGCCTTTGAGTTATTTAGGAGATCACATTTGAACTCTGATGTCTGGTTTACTTCTCCTTTAGCTTAACATTTGATTTCAGAGACATGAAAGTTGTGTGGTTTTCCTGGTCGATATGACAACGTACTTATAGGCCAAATCTTAAAAGTGGTGAAACAATGTGTGAGTCAATTGTCTTGCACAAATCAAGATTAGATCCATGCGGAGCTTCTCAAGAATAGAAAGCAATGTTTGCAGCTAGTAGCAAATACCTTTAGATATTTGTGCACCAATTTCAAACGGATGAAGGACAATTATGTAGTAGAACTTGCAGGTACAGAACACGGACTGGACACCCGACAATCATTTGTCTCACAAAGTATCTGCCCTTCTGTTGGGGCGAATCCCGAGGCTCTTCCTGACATCCATATGCTATCTTGATTCTGCTATGGATAAAATCCCACATCTCACTGGCTCTGCAGTGAGAGAGGTCTCTTCCTGTAAGGCAACAATCTCAGCTGTTTAAGTACTCCAAGATTACTTTTTGATACGGTCAACAACCCAGCAGTAGTTGCATTTGCAATTGAATATGTTTGTTGTGGCAACTGGGACCTAAAATTTCCATGGAAACATTACAATATGTATATATATTTTTCAAAATAAGTAAGTAAATTGAACAGCATTTTGTAAAAGTTGAATTATTTTACGTTGATCATATTTGACTGACAGTTCAAGAACTTCTGCTTTAGCTGTGTAATGGTTATGGCATAAATGCAATTCATATTATGCATTATGTCTATTTTTAATTAAAAACGGAATTAAACATTTACACATGGAATTAAAACACATTTTGAAAAAAGCAGAATTTCACACACTTTGTGGCACTAATGAACTAATTAGCACCCTTTGTAGCCCTAAATATACCTCTGCTTGATGTGGACATGGTGCAGAGCACCGAGTAGATAACTCGAGTTATGAAAAGAGGTTGTGTGTGACCATGCGGACCACTTTGTAATGTATGTTCCTGATTTAATGAGAGGCTCAGTACTGCCTGGCTGTGCACAGTTCTGCTAGATAGCACAATCAAAATGGCAGATAGTTTTCTGTCTTTCTAAAATATCCCAGATGATAATGTTCTCCTAAAACAAAAGGATAACAGCGATATTCTTCAGTTACAGCGATGACAGAGGAGACTTGGCTTTTGTCATTAACCCTGTCATTGTTACAGTTCCCTACAATTCCAGTGAAGGCATTGTTGATGGCATAGAAACTGTTCTTGTAAAAACCAATGCCAGGGTGGCACTGTCTCCACACAATGCTTCTCTCTGATGACACGATGCAGAGAGAAAGAAAAACAACAGCTGTCTGTGGTGTGCCTGCTGGCCTGGGTCATTTCCACAACTCCCTTGTTGTGTGTAGGAAAAACTGCCTTAAAAATGCAAGAAATTAGAAAGTTCAGTTGTTTCGGAGTAACACTGAGAACATATCAATGGCTTTCATGTGCATTACTGCATATGATAGCTCACAAACACTGGTTAACAGCAGATTGATTTTAAGGATCGTGTCCCTTTCTAGAGTTCCAACACAACCATGTGAGGGGTGAGTCTGCTCTGTATGACAGACACCAAACACGAGCCATAAAATCCACATCCTCATGCATGTGCAGTCATAGCTCATTAAGCCACTGTATCAGTGAGCTATGTTTGATTAACGACTGTATAATCTATTTGGGGACTGTGCCACTAGTTCCTTGTACATATTCTTTTGTATGGATAAACTGATACTTGGATGAAGTATATGAAAGCAAACAAGAAATCATAAAAGAAATAAAATAATTAAAACAATATCTGGAATTGGAGAGGTGGGGAGGTGTAGCAGAAGGAAACCCACTTAGAAGATCTTGGAGCAATATATTAAGGAACAGCGAGATACTTGCCAGTTAGTGCAAAGTTTTCCACATCACAAGCAAACCCCTAGCTAAACAGAAAAAACAATCACTCTGACTTGGGTTTATTTTTTTTTATGGGACAGGGACAAAGCCAGGAAAAAAGCAGTAACGTCCAGAGAGGAGAATGAAGCTCAGCCTAGCTTCAAGCCCTCAAGTGAAACGTGGAGAAGGATGAACCGGGGGAAGGAACTGCAGCAGTGTACAGCTGCTGAGAGGTGAGCTGGGCGTTCAGGGCCACGCCACGCATCGCCCTGCAGTGGCATTGGCCCCACGTGCACACAGCCCACAGTCCGCAGATTTTGAGCAGGTTTTCAGGAGGCTCCTTCGGCGCTCATTTCGCCTTCGCCTCCTGCTTTGTCCCCTGGCCCTGGCACTTCTCGGTGCAGTTCTGGGTGGAGAACAAAGTCCTGCAGCCTCGGTGCCTTGCCGTAGGGCACCGAGGGCACCGAGCCTCCCATGGCAGCGCGTGAAGGGCCGCTTTGTTCAGCGGGCTCAGCGCCGCCTTGTTCCTCCGGCAGCAGCGCGGAGGCCGCTGGCGGGCGGCCTGCAGGGAGGGGAGGAGCAGGGACACGAGGGCACCGCGCTGCCCCCACAGTGCCAGCGCCCCTCGTGCATCCTCTCCCCCTGAGATGATGGCTCCGTGCCGCGCTCTCCTCGTGCTGTCGGGGCTGGAGGCACAGCCTCTGCCTTGTCTAGAGCTGGGCCACCACCGGCCCGCGCCCCCTGGCGGGGACGGAGCCGGAACGGAGCCGGGGCGGGGCCGGGGGCGCGCCGCAACCCGCCCCCGGGGCTGCCCTGCCCTGCCCGGCCCTGCCCGGCCCCGCTCCCGGCAGCTGCCTCCAGCCCGGCCGCGAGTGCCAGCAGCAGGTAGGGCCGGCCCCGGAGCCCCGCGGGGACGCGGTGCTGGGTGGGGGGGTCTCTAGGGGGGGGGGTCGCCTTTCCCCGAGATCCCCCCCTGGGCGGAGGGGAACATCGGAGCCCTCGCCGCCGGGGGGCCGGGGGGCGGCGGGAGGGCTCCGGGAGGCTCCGGGAGGCTCCGGGAGGCTCCGGCACCGAGCGGTGCCCCCCTGTTCGCCGCCCGTCCGAGCTGGGCGCGGTTTTACGGCGCCTCCCGAAATCCCCGCGCCGATCGTGGCCCCCCGCGAGGAAAAAACGCCGTGCAGGGGGCGGGGGGCACAGCGCGGGGCCGGCCGCTTTGTTCTCGGCCTGGGGAAGGAATGCTTGAAAAGTCTGTTTGAACAGAAATGCCAAAAATGTAGACACTTAAAACGTATTTGAAATGTTTCCTAGGAAGAGTTTTTTAAAAAAAAAAAGTTATGGGGATGACTTGTTTCAAGGAGGCCTCATTAGTAAGTAGATCCTCTCTGAATAAAACTGCTTTGAATGTTTCTTGCTTTTGGATGTAAAAAATCCGACTTTGCTAACAAGGATGACACTAGCATCAGTTTCCCCTAAGTCTCCTTTTTTTTCGTACTGATCATTAGAATTCTCCAATTTTCCACTACCAACTTTGCATGACGCAAGTTTATCAGCAAAACAGTTTCCTTCGCTGGATTTATGGCATGGCTCAGCTTAGGGTATTCCTGCTCTGCCGTAAAACAGGTTTCTTAAGCATCTCTCATCCCTCAGGTTTCTCAAACTACTTTACAAAATCCTATGTAACATCTGCCTGGGCAAATGAAACGTTCTCTGGGTAACTGGGAGCAGGTCTTGCACAACCTTGGGTGTCACAAAGGGCTCCCCTCATCTTATCCATCAGCTGGTTTATTCCGTTATCCATACTAGGGAGTGCTGAGGGATCTAACTTTAACCCATCAGCTAGCAGGGAGAAGCAGAACCCAGCCCTGTTTGACGTCTGCTCTGCAGGATGGCTGCTGCGGGCACTGCAGCCGCCTCCTGCCCGTGCTGTGCCATCCTGCGAGGTGTGGTCCCGCACCCCGAGTTGTGCTGCACCGCTCATCTCCAGTGCGGATAACGAGAACGCTGCGCTCTGCACTCATGCACCAGTCCTGGGTGTCAGTGTTAGTTTATCTGTACCATCAATGGGCCCCATGGCAGGACTGGCTTGCTGGAGCAGCGGGAAGTCAGGCTCTGTGGGTTTCACTAGAATTCAGCAGGAAGATGGGGTAGGGATTGCAGTGACACCTCATCGGTGGCGTAGGTGGATGGATGGCTTCTGAAATTGTTTGTGTTGAAATGCACAGAGGGATTTCCCAGTGGACATCTAAGTGTTTAGGTACCAAAGTGTTTTAGTGAGCAGTGGATACCTTCGGTGTCCCTGGGAGAATATCTCCTGCCCGCAGAAGAATGAACGCTTTCTTCAGCCTGATGAAATTCCAGTGCTATGGGGAAAGTGCAAGGAAATTGAACCAGCAATCGATCTCTGGCTACTTTGGAATGTCTAAAGGGTGACAAAGCAAAAATGCTACCGTTAGTTTCAGGTTTGGTTTTACAGGCACCAATCCAACCTGTTTGTGAATGTGCTCCTTTTGTCACCGAAGCAGGGATGCGAGATAGCATTCCACAATCCAGTTCATGGTTCCGATAACGTTACCACCGGGGATCGCTGCCAGTTCCAGCTAAAAGGCTGGCTGCCTGACATGTTCCATTACAAGGCAGTTTTTCTAGATACTTTATGTACTTTGGTGAGTGCTTCAACCACTTCTTGAGTTAGCAGTGTGGCCAGCAGCCTCACTGAGGGGGGGATGCTGCTTCTGGGAAAAAGAAAAGGTAAGAGCCTTTGTACAGCACAAGAAGCAGCAGCTAGCTGTTTTCAAAGACCCGTGCTGAGCCAACGCTTCCCCAAGTTCTGATAAAAGAACTTCTTGTAGGCTGGCAGTTTTACAGCGTCCTGGTGGGAACTAAACCGCTCTTAAAATAGCTCTGTGACTTACTTGGTGCTGGGGATTTGTATTGGCTTTTAGCTTGCTTTACAAATACAAGCCTTCCCATTTAATTCTCGGCTCAGACATTAGTGTTGTTACTCAGTAACACATATGAAAGGAGGTGGTGGATAGGCACAGGGGACTCTGCAAACTATCTATTTCGCCCTTTTATTTGGAATCCTGACACCAAAAGAAATATTTTTGGGGTTGTTTTTTCTCCCCACCTTTTTTTTTTTTTTTCTTTCCTGTTTTAAATATGAGCTGAAGTGATCACGTTGCAGACTGGTTGCAGTAAAGCAGAACATGGTTAAACACAGACATGAAGTGGTGTGCTCACAGTGAGTAACTACTGTCTAGGAAGAAGCATCTGTTCTTGTTTTTTGTTCACTTTCACTGCACTTAGGAACTGCTGTATGAATAATTGAGTTCTGAATATATCTCTGCCTGATTGCTATCAAATGCTTTTCATGAAGCGGCAGAAAATTCTGCAGTGGGCAATTTGTCAGCAGCAAGTTGTGTGTTATACTTGTTGCTGTTGGTTAGTAGTTGTCTGATGCTCTAAGCAAGGTATTTGATGTCGCTTCTAAAAATTAAATCTGAAACCAAAACCATACATATTGTTATTTTGTATGTGCTCTTATAATCTGCTTTGAACCATTTTAAGCTCAAGACTCAAAAGATGCCTTGTGCAGTGGCTTTCAAAGGCCACTGAGGTATTACATTAAGCAAAAAAGTTGTTTTTTTTTTTGTATGTGTGTGTGCAGTTTATCACTTTGTGTACCTCTGTCACATAGTTTATTCTGCATCTCAGCATTAGTTAAAGTCCTTGTCTTTTCAGTCTCTTAATCATTAATTAATCACTGCAGACACTAAGAAGACTAAGGGAATCTGAAAGAAATGCTCTGGATGATTCATTCCGTTCCCATATAAGGAACGGAGTTGCCAGCTACAAGCTGGGCTGGAACCATTTTACCAGTATGGGACACAAACTAGGTGGGGATAGAGCACAGCCACAGAGCCCGCCGCGTTCTGTTAGTCTGCAAAGTATTTTCCTGCAGGAGGCTCCACGAAACAATGGCGCTGTGCAAAGGTAATGCAGTCAGATACAGCCCTCAGGGCAGGAGCAGGGAAGCTGTCACACTGGTTCATTCGTAGCAGATGTTTAGGCAAAGGAAGAGAAAGAAGTCTGCACGGGCAGATTTCCTTAGGTCTATCCTCGTAGCTTCTGGCAGTTGAAAACTGTCATGATTAGGGATTTCCAGAAGTGAAGGTTGCATCCAAATTATCGTGTTTAATAGTCCCTAATCATCCCCTCCCTTGTGAATTTATCTTATCTTTTGGATTCCACTTGTAGTTCTACTCCTGAGCAATAGTTTCAATGTTGTGCCTGCAGAGTACTCCTTTAGTTTTCTTTAAAACTGCTACGCAGCAATTAGGCTGTCCATCTAGAAACAATGCCTTGATGCACATCCAAAAAATAGAGAATTTCTGGTTTTAGCCCACACTGCTGCCTGTGTCATTGTTATGCCCAAAATGAAGTCTAGAGTTGGGTTATCTTCAGAGCCCAGACTGTCAAGAATTTGTCTCCCAGGAGCAGCTGTGGGGACTTACCACCAAGAGTGCTGTCACCACGGAAGTAAGTGACAGCTGGTTGCTTCCTGCCCAAACAGGAGGAATGGGGATGCTGCTAAACCACGAGGCAGACTGCAAAACCTGTGCAGTGTTTCTGTGGTTAAAGATCTTCTGTCTTCCCATGATTTTGTTTTTCAGTAAGGAAATAAAAGTAAATGAACTGGGTGGTGGGAGAGTCTGCACGGGCTGCATACGCAGCAGGCCCAGGTTTCCTAGGGTGTGTTTGTGCCCCGTCTGCTTCCGAAGAAGTCCTGGATGTTGGCACGTTTCCTGTATTTACACTGCATCCTTCAGTCTTCAGCTCGCTGATAGCCAAAGTTCAGTGGCTGCCCGGGTAGATTCACCAGGCCTTTTATGAGCTCTTTGGTACGCAGCAAGGTGATCAGTACACAGACCAGTGCGTCCGTAGCCTCCAGGTACAGCCGTGCTGCTGCTACTTGCCTGATCACGGCCGTCAGTGTTTTTCTTGCAGTACCACAAGCCCACGGCTGCACAGACACTCAGCGTACGTAGTCTGCTGATCCAGGTGTGTATCTAGGGCACCATCAGAGAACTGGTTTGATAATGTGTCACGGTTAAGGCCCGTCAGAGGTGGAATGAGATCAGACTGTTCATAAGCTGTCAGCTTTCAGTACTTCCCAACTGCTCAGTGAGGAAAAGTGTGATCTGAAAAATTAGGAGAGGAAGCAGGAGCCTTTCACGGTAAGCACTTGAACTAGCAGCAGGGTTGCCAAGTATTTAGCCCTGATTATCCACTGACGATGCACTTACAAGGTTAAATAGAGCTCAGACATTTGTGGGGTTGAATGGAGCGCCAGCAGCTTTTTCCTGGGGTGCTCAGCACGGCTCAGGAGCCGTGTAAGGTGCTGTGGAAATGCCAGCCCAGAACAGCCATGCTGGAGCTGATTTTTTTTTATTATTATTATTAAAACCAAGTTGTTGGCTTTTTCTGGTCAAAGTTCGGGAAAAGTTTAGATGGCTTGGACTCTGATTTTTTTTCCTTTTACTCATTTCAGGGTTCTTTTCCAACTGCAGGCTGTGTTTTTGATTTTTCCCTTATTCTCTTTTGCCCCTCATCCACCTCCCACTGAGAACCTGAAGAACTGGGGCTGCCCTCAGCTGGTGTCCCAGCACAACTGGAGGAGGGAGAAACAACCCTTTGTGTTGTTTCTAGTCAGCCCATGGGATGCCATCCAAAAACAAAGTTTAAACATATGTTATTTACTGAAAGTTTCCACACAGTAAAAATACAGCTACAATTCAAAACAGCATCTTGAAAACTCTGGAGGAAATGAATCATCCCAAATCTTTCGGGCTGGATGGAGGCCGCAGTGCTGAGAGCCGTCGCCGTTAGGACTTTCCCTTCTTGCAGGCTGCCTTCCTTGAGAACGCCTGTGGTTCCTCACCACCGAAAGCCTGAATCCCATTAAAAATAAAGTTAAAAACCTCTGTCAATCACCAGAGGGAGAGCTGTAAACACTCTCCTGTGAGGAAGGAGGGATTATGTTGGCGTTCCCGTTTATAGCATTGCCATCTTGTGGCTGCACGCCATGTGGGATGGATGATGCACAGTGCTCCTGCCAAGGCCGTGGTGCTCGCAGGCGTTGTGGCTTTGGGGCCGAAAACAGCCTTCGTGAGAAGTCGCTCTGCTCGAGCCAGGGTCGTTAATGCAGGGACCACATCTGCATGTGTTAGGAGAAGTTGAAAGGGGAACTCTAGTAGCTCTACATTGATTTACGTGGAAGTGGGTGTCTGTGGGGCAGACCGCAGTGTGAAATGGGGGTGTCCTGCCCCTGGCGCCCCGAGGAGGAGGGAGGTGGGGACGTGCAGGACTGCCTGTGGGGAGCAGCCATGGCAGCGCTAGCTCATCCCTTGTGCCCGTCAGCAGGTAAATGCTGGAACTGCAAACCTGCAGCAGACACAGCTCACGTTCCAGCCAACATCCCGGGGGCAGCAGAAGCGCGCTGATTTCGGTGAGCTGCTTTCTGTCTCCCCCCTGTGCACTGCCCGGGCTGTGCTGCCCCAGCAGCCAGACCCCTCGCGGGCCGGGGACGTGCCGTGCTGCACCAGCAGGGCATAGCACAACGTTCCCTCTATGTGCTTTTTAATCACAGCTGCTTTATCCTCAACCCCAATATTTGCATGTACTTCTCCTTATCTTTGCCGTCCGTGTAGCCGTGGCCTATTGCAAGTCTCTTCACCTGGTCACCTGGGCCTGCTGCTGCACTGGGAGGGCAAGGCCGTGCGTCACGCTTCCCTTTTGGATTTGTTTGAGGCTGTCTCTTCTGCTTTCTATCCTGTCCTCTCCAATAATGTATCGCTCTCTGCTTCTTTGGGTTAATGTTAATGAGTTGAGCAGACTTCTGTGCTACTGAGGAATGTGTTGGCTGCTTTGCAGGAGGAACACGACTTGCATAAAGTTGCAGATCACTTCCTGGGTACGCAGCCAGAAGCTGGTGGCTGGAGGGAGAACATCTGTGTCATGTCCCTGCAGCTGACCACGAGCATTTCCTCACTGTCTCCATGCGTGTGCTTTGGCTGTCACCACCAGATCTGTCTATGGGACGTAACATGGGGTTGTAGTCATGTTTTAATGCACTGGGTTATGTCTTAGGGGCTATATACACCCTCCTTTGAGATGTGTTTTCAGCACTGAATGATGATTTGTGTTTAAGTACAATTCAGGATTCATTTTTGCTCGCAACAGAAGGAAAGTGGCCAGCAGTTCCCACTGGTCCATACTTATCTCTGCTGTGTGTGTTTAAGTGCATGATTCAGCTCCCATGTATGCTCTTAAGGCAGGGCTTTTAAACAGTTGATTGTATCAGCAGATTTTCTCTGGGTGTGTTTCAACCAGATGGGAGACCTGCACATTATCCAAGAGTTTCTCCCATGTAAGTAATATTCCTCCTGATTCATATCAGTGCAACTGAGAAGAAACTCAGGCTTTTGTGTTTCTGGAGTTTCAGTATTTTTCTATGCACCAAGTTTTCAGCCCTGGCGCATTGGACTGAAGCCTCTATGTTTACTGAGTGGATCATTTTCAAAAGGTAGAGACCAGAATAGAGCTGACATGACTCATAATGCAAACAAACAGCTGGAAAAAGTGAACAATACGTAAATCATCTGGGTGTTCTGGTTTGCTAAAGTGGTTTAGGAGGAATTTTAACTTTTAAACGCAAAAACCTCCTTTGCCATTTGTGCAGATAATGCTGTACTTTGTGTCCTGGATGGTTGATTTGAGATCGTCTTGGGACCAGAGGCATGTTTTAAATCAAGGAGGAAGCTGCAGAAGGGACAATGCCAGTTTGAACTTTCTGGATTTGCTGTTAAGAATATCATTAACCATGCTGCTCCTCCTATAGAAGATTGAAATAGTTTATGCAGTCACTGTGGTTAGAGTAGAAGGAGGCTCTTCCATGCCAGTTTGCCTTGTCTCATGGAGCTTTGTTTACTAACTTCTTCTAGGGATGGGAGGAAAGGGGTTGTTCTTAGCATTATGTGTATATGAATTTAGCAATGTCAGGAGACTGAAAACTGATCTCATGTCTCATTTTAGATATTTTTCAATGTTTGTCACCGTGGCAACAAAGCTGACGTCCCACCAGATTTATTTTCAGCAACTTACTGAAAAATTAGTCATATATACTATTTTGGCAAGGAGGCTATAAAGAACGTAAAAGTATTTCCGTTTTCACTATGTACTGGCAGCTGTTAATACTGCGCTGAATTGCCTTCCTTTCTCTGTTTCATGCAGTGTCATGTCTTGAATTTCGTATTGTCAGAACTTGAATGATTCTGTAATATTCAATCTGACAATCTTCATAAATTCATCAGAGGTTTTATGGGTTTGCAAAGGATGGGAGAGAAAAGCAATGGCTGCGTGGGTAGTCAGGAAGTGCAGACTCTCTTTAAAGTGTAGAAACAGCTGTACCCAAAGCAAGCAATGTGATTTGGGGTATGTTTGATCTGTTCAGTGACATCCTCAGACAGTGATCTGCAGGATGCAGCTCTTGCTCAGCAGTGTTACTGTTGCACGTACAGCCTGCTGATTTTATTAGGATTGAACATGCTGGCAGTACAACTTTGGTCCTTGCAAAACAGAGACTCAGTTCTCCTGTCGTTGCTGCAGAAATGTGGTGATGATTTACTTCTCTCCCTCTATATAGGAGGTGTGGAATGCTAGGAGGCGAGGGAGTCTTGCTTTTCCTGAGGAGGTATATTATTATTTCTTTGTAGCAATCCATAGTCTCCAGGCAGTTTTTGACAAATAAATAGAAGAAAAGAAAACCTGGGTGGAAATGTAACCATTTGCCTCCAAGGTACAGCGAGGATCGGTGCACAAGAAGCGTTTTTGAAACATGAATGCTGTGTGGATGGAAACTCTACTAAGATTTCCTGTTCTCCCCACATTCTAGAAATTCAGACTGGACTTGACAGTTATTTTGATGCTGCGTAAGTATTATTCATCAAAATCAAATATTCTGCTTTTGCCAACTGGAAATGCAGAAATCGTTCCAGAATTACACAGCAGGTGTTTTACATACTCGGTGTTGTAATGTTATGCTGGCTGCAGACCTTCCTGTATGGGCCTTGTTACGCATCAAGTTTAACCAAATTAACTGAACCTGTTATGAACTGGACACCGGGGTTGCAAATGAGAACAACCACATGGTGATCTCGCCTGCCACTGCTTATTTCACAGCCTGATTCGATTCAGCCAGGCTTTCCTGAGCAGCCGCCCTGTGTGGGTAAGTAAGAAGGTCCAGAGTCCTCCTGATTCATTGTCGGCTGAACAAAAATAAGCATGCTCACAAGCACCATTTCTGTTAAACCAGGATGCCATGAACATAGCGATCAGACCTCTGGGTCTCTGTGTGTCATGTAAATACTTAAATTATCTCTTGCCTTTGCAACACGTAGACCTCTTTACAGCTGAAGCTATTAAACGAACCACTGCACTTATTTCTTTTTTTTATTGACTATTTTACCAGCAATTTTCCACCTCTTTTTTTCCAACTGCCCATATTCAGTAAGTAAGGATTCAGAAAAATGCCTCCAAAAGCTTCACTGAATGGCTTAAAAATATATGTGCTTTTTGCAGCCGTAGAAATGTCAGAGTACAAAGTGTCGTGAGGAAAGCCCTGTGTGCTAATATTTGCTATGTCATACAGAGGAACTTGCTACTAAATATTTACACCCGATCCTGTGTATTTAATCTCACTTTAGTAAATTTTTAATTATTAAAGTATTACTGCCTTGCACATTTTGTGGTCTGAAGTACTCTGGCAGTGCCAGAAGTCAGAGAATGTTTTGTCTGAGTGTGTGCATTCCTGCAGCTGTGGTGAGCTGCTCCGAATGTTTGAGGTTGAGGGGGAACCAGGCTGGAGCCTAACAGAATGAAGATTTTTCTCCTTTTTTTTTTTATATATATTCTGTGAGTTTGGACGATGTCGTCTTACAGAAAGATTCTTTAGGTAGCATCATTGCATGGTTTAAATGGAGGTAGGTGGGAAGATGTGACAGTATATTTGATGTGGAGGAACTGGGCATTAATTGTTGCCACTAATGGGTGTTGCTGTGTGATGGGGCAAAGAATAAGAGATTCTGGGCGCACAGGTGTGTCTTGACATGGAACAGGCTGCTCCTTTCTGTGTAGGGCTGGGGCCCTGCTGAAGAACCGGGCACATTCACGTCAGGAACAAACTCAGAGGGGAGTGAAGACAAACGGTGAAAATGCTGATGGCATCAGTTTGTGAGGGCACACAGCTGCTGTGACAGGGGAGTGGGAGGCACAGCCACAGAGATTAACGTGAGGAGCATAAATGGGAGTATTTGGGGAGGGAGGCAGGCAAAGAGAACTGGTTCTTACAAGTTCCAGGGTGGAAATCAGAAAGGGATTTTGGGTTGGGTATCAGGAAAGAATAAAGGGTCCTGAAGCAGTGGTGGTGGAAGCACCGGCTGTCGGGCCTCTCGCAGTGCAGTGACGGGGAGCGTGGGCTGGAATGGCACATTTGCTGGGCCCAGAGACTGGAGGGTTTCTCCGTCTTTCCTGGCCTTTCTTTTGAAGCAAGCAGCATCCAGCCTCTGGAAAAAAAATCATTTAAAAATTTCTTGAAGAAGCAATCTCTAAATTCTGCCATTGATCTGTGAGAGACACACGTAGACTTTTGGGCAGCGTCTGCTTCCCTGGCACACCAAGTCTCGCACATCATGTGGCAAATAGGACATGCAGCCCTGCAATTATTTCTGTAGGCCAGTGTCCATCTGAAGCCCTTCTCAAATCTGTCACGATTGCGTTAACTGCACATCTGGATACCATAACAAGCTGTTGTCTTCCACTGCTTGCTCAGAACATTGGACTTCTTTTCTTAAGTTCTTGTTTTTATCACTCTGCGGCCAAGTGTCACTTAAATGATCCATCTGCGCCGAAATCCCGTATTTCAAGCCCTTTCCTTGTTTTCCTTAAACAATTTTCTTTTGCATAAGATGCTGGCTCTGCACAGCACCACTTCTGTGACTAAGCCGGACACTTTTATTAACATCAGCTTGAAATCTGCCTTTTTTCCCATGTCTCCAAGAAGACATCCTTCTCAGTATGGTCCTGGCAACCTCATCTGGCACATGCCGTCGGTCAGACATCCAGAGCACAGATCTCTGTGGCTCGATTTAACAATGCCACATTTGCTGACAGAGCAGTAAGTCATACCAGCTGCTCAAGTGTGTTACCCTCATTCCCTTCTGACATGCTTCAGCTGAATCTTTACCAAGGAATATGATAAAGTACCATTTACTCAATATAGCCTTCTTTCCTTCCTTTGCCCACATTTACATTCCGCAGCTAATTGACAAGACAGGCTTGGACTCACAGCAAAATTTATAAAATGCCAAGTTGATTAAAAGACCACATCCATTCCTCTCCTCAACCCCCCAACATGTTGTATGTATATCCTTACAGGCACCTATTTGGGGATTTGAATTTACCCCAAAATGGGATGCTAACAATGAAGATGGCCCTAGGTCTCTTTGCCTTCAGCCTGTGAAGTGTATCAAAGCGTGGCACTATCCAGACATTTATTAATAAAAAGTCCAAAGTATTTTTCCATTTGGAAGGGCCTCACCTCTTTCGAATGTTTTGCAATCGGGTTGTCTTGTTTTGGGGATGCTGCAGCTGCAGGAGCCATTCACAGCTGGCTTCCTTGGAACACGAGGGCTGACCCAGTACACAGTTAGGCTTCCAAAAATTTTTTGCCAGTTTTTGGACCTCTGACACTGAATTTCCTTTGCAGAGATCAGAAATACCAGCGAGACTAAGGCATTGTTTTGATTATCTGTTGCAGTTTGAGAATTTGCAGTGAGATTTTCAAAGATACATTCACTAAACCAGAGCTTGCCAACTTGAGATTTCAGAACAAAATGCATTGGCTTGGGTGAGAGAGAGAGAAAAAAAGAATTCTCACGGAGAGAGAAGGCACATACAAAGTGGGGTCTGATCTTTCCATCCTGGAAGTCTTGTTGTGGATTTAAGCAGGTGGAGCACTGGTCCCCTATTTAAGCATCTTTTGAGAGCTCTTGAAAGGGGGAACCTCAGACTGTCAGTAAGTCTTCTCTGGATGCCTTAAAAGCAAAAGAATAACCAACAGCATTAACACCAAGGCAGCAGTTGCATTCCTCCTGTCTTTCTCATTTAGCCTTGCAGGATGCCCGTGGGCACACAGCCCGCAGCGTGCCTGCAGCAGGTCTCAGCAGCACAGACACTGCTCGCACCTCAGGAGCCACCCCAGCACCCAGGGACAGCACGGGGCTGCTCTGCGTGGGGCATGCCACAGCTGGAGGTGGGACAGAAGCTGTTCTGTGCAGTGTTCATACTGGGAATGTGCTGGATTGACTCGCTGAAGGGTAGGGCAGGCAGAAGAACGAGCTCCTGGCTGTCTCTGTCCCTGGTGGCAGATCACCAGCACGCTGCAGTCGTGCTATGTTGTACTTCCATTGGGCTGGAAGTACAGGTTTGATTTGAGGTTTGGTGAGGTTTGATGGCTGTTAAATTCCTGCCATGGGGGTCTTACTACACCCTCAGTAACATTTGGTTGTGGACTTACTGAGGTAGCTCTTGGTCTCTCACCCACCAGACCACCACCGTCCTTTTGCTAACACATGAGCTGAAACCCAGGGGTGTGTTTCAGCCCTCTCCAGGTTGTGTTCCTCTGATAGAGCTTGTGTAGATGCTACATTCAGGTGCAAGACTCACAAAACCTGTGCTGAATTTTGCTTCTTTCTCCTCTGGTAAGTTCAGAGAGATGAAGGCATATTCCCTCCATCCTCAGGGTATTCAGATATATGCTTTTAGTGGTTCTCTGTTCTTTTTCTCATTTTCAACATCTCTTTCTCTGCAGCCATTGCCATCTGGCACAGCCTTTCTGTTCCTCTGCGTCTCGTCAACTTTCCATTTATTTGCAGTTTTTTCAGCAGGCAAAATGTTGCCTTTGTTGTTGACATCTCTTAATTTCTTCCCCTCTATTTGGCCTTATGACCAGATATTTGGCTTGTTTGAACATAATTGCACCGTCGGCTGTAATGGATAGCGTATTGTCTTGAGTTCTTGCCTGCTGGGATTAAGCATCTGTAAGTGGCTGAAAGAGTCTCTGAGATTTCCAAGAGGACTGTGCACAAACACGTTACGCCCCTGTGGTGCTGGGGGGGTGGGTGTGTTTGTCTGTGATAAAAGATTGGCTCCTGCAGCGTGTCTTCAATTGCGGGAGGAGGAGGAGGGAGCTGGGACTCCCTACAGCTTCTGCAGGGGAAGGGAGAAGCCCATTTGCTGTTAGAAATGGGCAGACAGGACTTCGGTTATGTTTTTCTCACCGTTTTTTGCACAATGGCTCTGAAGCTCAACTGTGTTAGCTCCATGTCTGTTGCAGGGCTTGGATATGTTGTTACAGCAGCTGTTGTGCTTTCAGCTGTGGTAAGTGCCTAACGCCACAATTAAACATTGGAAAACTTTTGGGTTTCGAGTACTTCTAAGAGTCACAGAGTTCTCTAACTCTTTCTAAGGAGCTCGTCCAATTTTGTAGTGGGGATTTGGGAGAAATTCTCAGGCTGACTGGAATCAGAACATGGATGTTCGCTGTTTTCCGTCTCTATCTGATACCTGATTTCAGCATAGGAATCACTTCAGTAGCTAACTTGCTATTTTGCTTTCTAGTTTGTAACATTCTTTATTTCTGCCTTGGAAGCTGACGTATTGTACTCTTGTCCATCAGCTACTGTGAACTGTCTCCTTTATCAAAATACTGGATGCTTCTAATATAACCTTTTAATTTTTTCTTCCCTGTTATCTGATACCACTTAAAGGCATGCAGTAATATACAGACAAACTTCCTTTCCCAGTGCTACAGAAATGTGCTATTTCCTTTTGGTATTACAAAAGTGAATTGTTGTAAAATATAGCTATATGAAAGTGTTCATTGTGTTTTTTAAAATAATGGATTGTGTATTGCTAATAGATTATATTAACATGAAAATACACATCTTAAAGCAGAACTGCAATGTCCTTAGGACAGGATGTTATATACAGTATGTGTAATTCCTGAAATGGAACAGTTGCACAGAAATACTGAAGTAACTTGTCCCACAATTAGAAATGGAAGGTATATAAGAAACTTGTTAATTATCTAACTCTTTGATGATATTCACAACATTTTCCAGCAAGAGCTGGATAAGATTACACAAGCTGTAAGTAATGATAATTGTGCAAGATGTACAATGTACAGTGATGTGTTTATTTCCTGTGGTCTTGGACCTCATGCACCATCTATAGAAAATAATAGTAAGGGGACTTGACTTTTGCTTATGTTCTATAATGAAAAGTTAAAAATTAATATAGAAAATATATAAATAAAACCAGGAAAAGTAGACAAAAAAAAATGTAGAGCTGATTGGAAGTGAAAAGTAACAGTGATCATTTGAGAAAGATTTTATTTATTTGCACAGTTCAGTGCAAGAGGAAAAAAAAAATAAATAAATAAACTCTCCCCTTGTTGCCTGGAACAATAGTTAAGAGATCAGAAGCAATATAATTTAAACAAGGGCTTCCTTGTACTGTGTGTACTGAATAACATTCTCTGTCCTGCCCCTAGCCTGTCAGCATGGTGGAACACGCTGAGTTTTCCAAGGCTGGGAAGGAGCCTGGCCTTCAGATTTGGAGGATTGAGAAATTTGATTTGGTCCCAGTGCCAAAAAATCTGTATGGAGACTTCTTCACAGGAGATTCCTATCTGGTGCTAAACACCATCAAGCAGCGGAATGGGAACCTCCAGTACGACTTGCACTTCTGGTTAGGTAAGTCTGATGGGAGTGCTCCTGAACTGGGAGCCCAAAGCGAACTCTCCTCACTACTCCAGCATTGTCCAGTGTTAGCCAAGGAAGTAAGGAACACAGAGTTTTGGGTGCACATAGTGCTACTCAACTTAAATATTTGAAATGGTTTCTGCAAGAGTGAGTACAGCCATCTCTGTGCCTAGAAATAGAATTGTGTGAGCAAAAGAAGGGCTTTTCGGATCAAGATGACACAAGTCCTAGCTCTCCAGAGCCTCATGTCAGGCCCACAGAGAAGACGATCTCAGATGAAAGAGGCTGCCGAAATCCTTTCTGTTTGGAGGGATAGAAGTCAGCTGTTACCTTCCTCACTCAGTGGGTGTCCTTTGTCTCTGTGAAGTTTAGATCTCCTAATTGTCCTTCTGCAGTAAAAGTCATTGACTAACATGACAAGGCTTCTCCACATCCTGCAAAACCAAGACTCTTTGGCAATATTGTAGTTAAAGCTATGTAGGATACTTGCTTGGGGTTTGTCCTATTTGCCATCTCTCAATAGCTTTTCCATGCTAAAGAGCTCCTGAGAGGCAAACTGCTGGGGAACCGATGCCCTGCTGGTCCCTACAGTCTTCATAAACCATGGCAGTGTCTCCCTGCAGGTTCATCTGCTCATGATTTAGTCCATAGCAAGCTTCCTCCCAGGACAAAGCAAAATAGCAAAGGGCAAGTGCGTGATGCTTATCAAAGGTGCAGCTGTGAAGCAGTGGGGCTGCAGCAGATATGGTGGTATAATAAGCCTGACAGAAAAAAATAAGCTTTTTAATGCTCTTTGGGGTTGTTCTTAGAAAAGTTTGGAAATGGCTGTTCTGCAGACCTTCCTGAAAGCTAAGCTTTCCAGGAATCTCCTTTCTCCTTGGTGCTTGTGCAGTCGGATGTGGAGGCTGAAACCCTGTTGTTGCCTTTTCATTTCTTAGGAGATGAAAGCTCTCAAGATGAGCGCGGGGCAGCTGCCATCTTCACTGTTCAGATGGATGACTACCTTCAAGGGAAGGCTGTCCAACATCGTGAAGTGCAAGGCCATGAGTCTGCAACTTTCCTGGGATACTTCAAATCTGGCATCAAGTACAAGGTAGGTTATGACTGGATCTTTATACTGCCAGTCTGATTCAAGTCTGCAAGATATGGCACCCTGCCCACTTCTCAGAAGAATGAGAACTCCCTCTTTGCCAGTTGCTTAAAAACATTCTCAAACAGATGTTTTCAATGAGTTGGAACTGACAGGGTGGAGAACAGCAGATCCCAGTGGGAGAACTTTGGCTGAATTAATAATGCACAATTTTAGGAATCGGGGTTTTGTTTTTCTTCAAGAAGAAGAGGAAAAAACAGTCCCAAGATGTCTGGAATGAGTTTAAGAAACAGCAATCCTAGTTAATGGGAAACACCTACTCAGTAGACTTAATTTCTCCCTGATTACTTAACCGCTTAACCTTGCCAGTCCCATTTACTGTGCTCAGTCCCTCTCCTAACCATACATAATGTTTGGGTAAAGCAGATGAATAGCAGTGGGAGTTGCTCTTCAATGCCTGCTTCTATTCCATTTTACTTCAGTAGTGGAATTCCACGGTAGTAAAGCAACAGCATGAGTATGAATCATTCTTTTTTTCTTTTGTCTTAGGCTGGTGGTGTGGCTTCTGGCTTCAGGCACGTGGTTCCCAATGAAGTGACTGTGCAGAGGCTTCTCCAGGTCAAAGGCAGGAGAGCAGTCCGAGCAACAGAGGTCCCTGTGACCTGGGAGAGCTTCAACACAGGCGATTGTTTCATCCTTGACCTTGGCAGCGTAAGTACCATGCAAAAGATGGGTTTATCAGCCTTTCAGGGGCAGAAATCTGATTAGTTCATTTTTTTATTTTATTTATTTCCACAGTGTTTAAGTTATCTGAAGTGTTGAGCATTCTAAAAGATTACATAGCCAGTCTTGTGACATCTTTCGGTCTCAGCTGTACTGCTGTCTCCTTCAGAGAGGGCCGTGTTTGGATCCAACAAGTGTTAGCTGCATGATTTTTCTCTTCCCCCCCAGAACATCTACCAGTGGTGCGGCTCCAACAGCAATCGTCAAGAACGGCTGAAGGCCACTGTGCTGGCCAAGGGGATTCGGGACAATGAGCGGAATGGTCGAGCCAAGGTCTTTGTCTCAGAGGAAGGATCAGAGCGGGAGGAAATGCTTCAGGTTGGTCACTTCATCCATTTCTTTGTGCTGCAATGGGAAGGGCAGTATCTGGAAGAATGGATGCAATAGGTGGATAGGCTCAGTAGTGTGTGTCTTTCCATATAAAGTGCTAGCAGTATAAACACTCTCAATTCAGTGCAGACTTGGTCCTCTGCATTGCTGGGACATCAGAATATATTTTATTTTTGCTTTTGTTGATCTAGAAGTTTCTTCTACTCGTTGCTTGTGGCTGGAGCATCTGGGGAACACAGATTCTCTTCAGTTGGTTAGTAATGCTTTTATGCTTTTTTTTTTTTTTTTTTAATTTCTCTCTCAGGTCCTGGGACCAAAGCCCACTCTGCCAGTGGGAACTCCTGATGACACCAAAACCGATACAGCTAATAGGAAACTGGCTAAGCTCTACAAGGTAACAAGAAACAGATCCTGACAAATGTGGAGAATGGATTAATCTTTGCACGATTAGATGGAGCTGGAGTAGTGGAGAAAAGCTTATCTGATCTCAGTCAAAGAGCTTTTTATGCACTTTTTAAGTGTATGAACTTTGGTTGCTTGCAATGCATCCCCACGTGTTAGTCAGCAGTGGGGATTCAGCTGGGACTTTTCAGGAACTTTTGAGGGAAAGGCAGAGTGTGAAATGAGTGGGTAAAAGAAAGGGAGTCTTCCTTTGTGCTACCAGAGGTTGTCTTAGGAAGATAACAAGATTGGACTAGAAAGACTGAGCCTGAAAACCGCCTCTATCCTTTTCTACATCCAATGTGCACACTGGATGAAGCAGTGATTTGGAAGGTAACATTTGCCACCAGCTAATACAGGTGCAGAAGAATGTCCAAGACTTTTTGGGAGGAATCTCCTCTACAGCAGTCTCTGCTAATGATTTAGTGAATGTCTGCCAAGGTGGTTTGTAATGTAGGTCTTTATTCACTAGTAAGTACAGGATCTCAGACCATTAAACCCACTTGACACAGTTAGCAAGACAGTCCTCTCCAGTTGCTAGGTGCAGTTATTTTGCTTTAGAAAAATGTATGGGCTGGTTTTGCACCAAAGATATTTACTATTTTGGATCAATCTTAATTTGGTCCCAGCATTATCTGTGTTGCTAGAAGTACTTGAAAGCTTCAGAGTAAGTGTTATGCTTTTGTCATAGTGTTTCTGTATCAAAGGTATCCTGTTTGAAAAACAGTAGTGCCTGGAGCAGCCAGTGCATTCAAATTGATTTCCTTCCGCTCCCTGAGTTTTGGATCATTGCCATGAAGCTGGAGGAAAAAAAGGAAATGCCTTATCTAATCTCTGTGCTGTGTTATCATAGGTCTCAAATGGGGCTGGGAACATGGCAGTCTCCCTGGTGGCAGATGAGAACCCCTTCTCCCAGGCAGCCCTGAACACAGATGACTGTTTCATTCTGGACCATGGCACAGATGGAAAGATCTTTGTCTGGAAAGGTACCGTAGAGATGCAGGTGAAGCTGGTTATGCATATGTAGGATTTGCATCCCATTACTGATCCCTGTTTCTTTTGAGCTGGGTAGGGGAGTGGACACTTGATGATGGTGGTGGTTTTCAGGGCAAGTTCAGGTAGTACAAACAATCTCAGAAGAGCACTATCACCTGAAATGTTAGGTGTTAAGATACAGCATCTTTAGTGTACAGAATTAAACAAAGGGTTTTTGGAACCAGGACGAAAAAAAATGAAATGTCATAAGTAGAAAGGTGATTGTGTTCTCAGTCATTGCAAAAAAGGATATCAAACAATTTTCCTTTGCTCTTTGGCATCATCTTCTAGCTGGCAGGCTGGGCACTTCAGATGTTGCAAAAGGATGAAGTGCCTGGGACAGTTTTCTCTCTGGGTACACAAAACTTCGTAAAAGTTGATCCCTCTTCTCTCCATTTTCATTAAAGGCAGGAGTGCCAACTCTGAAGAGAGGAAGGCAGCCTTGAAAACAGCTTCTGAGTTCATTGATAAGATGAGTTATCCAAAGCATACCCAGGTAAGGATTTATTTATTTATTTTACCTTTTCCATGACCTCTCAAAATGGTGAAAAAGAGAAGGTATAGGTAAACCTGCCCTTTTTGCTCTTAAAGTGATGATTCTAAGGGTCCCTTAGTCTTCCTCAAAACTCACCTTAGACTGAGTCTGAATCCCATAGCATATTCTGAGACCCAGGCATAGTTACACCAAGGCTTAAAGATTGACTAACACTGGCATGGAAGAAATCAATTCTTTCAAACTAGTGGTTGCAAGCAGCAGAAAACAGATGGATTGTGATGTCTCTCAATAAAGAGACATCAAAAATTACCATCTATATGGTAATAACTGGAGATTTTATTGATAGCTGTGTCTCAGTGAGACCTGACTTGGCTCTTAGTACTGCTTCTTGGCACTCAGCACTTCACTGTTGTAGTGTCAGAAGGGTTGTACAAGGCAATTCTGCCAGCTTGAAACCAGAGCTTCTATGAAGCAAGGCGTAGCCGGAGTCAGAGCTCTGTGGGATGCGGGGGAAGGCTGCTCGTGATGGGCTGGCTCATTTGTTTCAGATCCAAGTCCTCCCTGAGAGTGGTGAGACACCTCTGTTTAAGCAATTCTTCAAGAACTGGAGAGACAAGGACCAGACAGAAGGACTGGGACAGGCTTACATTTCTGGTCATGTTGCCAAGATCGAGAAAGTTCCTTTTGATGCCGCCACTCTTCATACCTCCAAGGCCATGGCTGCCCAGCATGGAATGGAAGATGATGGCTCTGGCAGGAAACAGGTGAGCTGCGTCAGAATCCTTTTGGAAGGTTTCCAGAATTGTCTTTGCTACTACTGGAAGAACAGTGAGACAGATAGGACAGATAGGAGCCTGAGACTCACTGCGGTTTCGTAAATACTGAGGGAATTTTTAACATCAGAAATACCAGCAAGGTCTTGAGAGCCCTACAACCATGTGGTGTAGATGAGTTGTTATTTTCACTCCAAGATTGCCCTGAGGGCAATGTTTCACCCAATGGTGTGTAGCCAGACTTTCATATTCCACCTCCTCCTTGTTATTCTAGCTGTTGCCATCATGCATGGGATGGGTGTCTTTGAAGCAGTGGTGAAGATGGGTTTGAAAAGGCATCTGGGCTGGCGGTGTTAGTAGTTTGGTTGGCTTTTGTTCCAGTGTTTCTCACTGTTCTGATAAATCTGATCGGGGTTTGAGAGCTCACAAGGTAAGCTAAATGTGCCTTGCTTCAGGCCCGGCTGCAGGCTGTGGAAATCTGATGGGCGGGAATGCCAGGCTTGTAGTGGCTTTCCCCAGCAGGTGGGGCTGCAGGACTGTAAATTTTAGGAAGCCAAATTAGGGAGGAAAATGGAATACAAGCTCTGTTCAGGAAAGTCTGTTTATTTTGCTTTCATGTTTCACTCAGAATATTTCTGTTCCTTTCCCTTTCTGTTCTTTTTCTAGATTTGGAGAATAGAAGGCTCAGAGAAAGTGCCAGTGGATCCTTCAACATATGGCCAGTTCTACGGAGGGGATAGTTATATTATCTTGTACAATTACCAGCATGCTGGAAAACAGGGACAGATCATTTACACTTGGTAAGAAGGCTTTCCTGGTGCAAGTCAGGAAACACTGGGACTAAGTGGTGCTCTGAGTCTTCTTTGAAAATGGATCACTGTTGGTTCCCATTTATAGAGGATCCTTAGGGAATAAGGTTTCACTTGGGGTAGTATTCCCTTCCAAAACACTACGAGAACTCTGAAATGTTTTGTTTGAAATTTTAAGGGGTGGAATTACTGTGCTAACATCTTCCCCCTCCCCTTTTTTTTTCTCCCTACTAGTAGTTACTCCCTTCTTTGGATCACGCTCTAGACTTTTTGCAGAGTTTCTACATATGAGACCACTGTGACTGTCTTTTGTCATTTTGCCACCTTGGTTGGTGGCTTGAGACTCTTACAGTTCCCAGACCATACACTTAAAGAGGGCTTTTTCAGTGGTTAGTCTCACAGTGGTGAACTTCTTGCTTATCAGAGGGGTCACAGGCAAGCTCCATAACTGAAATCAAAAAGGGTGCGGTCTGTGTAGGTGCTGCATGTGTATTTCCTGCTAACAGTACCAACAGGAATGTTTTTAAGCCAGCTGCTAGAAGGATAATGTGAGCTAGGTGCGAAGGTACTAAAGAATCTGTGCTTATTTTCTAGAAAATGTCCCCATCTCCCCCTGTAATCAGTGTTACAATATAAGAGAGTGAATTTCTTCTTCATGTTGAATGAGGTGCTGCAGACTTTGGGTAGCAAAAGTTTTTCTTCTGCCTTTGTCTTTATAAGGTGCAAGTGTAGGGAGGGAAAGTGTTAAAAATACAACTCAAATTTTGCCTTGTCTTTCAGGCAGGGTGCTCATTCCACTCAAGATGAAATTGCAACCTCTGCATTCCTTACAGTGCAGCTGGATGAGGAGCTGGGAGGCACCCCTGTGCAGGTGAAAAAAAAAACACTAAAATCAACAACCAAACAAAAATCCAACAAAGCAGAAAAGTATACACTGTAGGAATAAATAAGATATAACTGGTTTTCTTATACCTTTTAAGTGGCAGTGAGCCTTCTGCTAACACCAGGAATTAACAATCTGCATTTCATACCAGTTAGTGCAACATGTTGACAGACAACAGAGCTTGGTGAGAGAAGAAGGAAACACCTTGGATATATTTAGCAATGTTTTTGCAAAAGCAGCTGGATTGATGAATGCAGCAAATTTCTGGAGTTAGCTAAGTTATCTATTTTTCTTCTTAACTTAAAGTGAGAAAAAAGGCATGCGACAGAAAAAAGCCCTTGGCATTTGAGAGAGGTGCAGCCTTTATAAAACAAGAGTTTTTTCATGGCTGTTACTTGTTACCTCTATGCCAGTCGATCACCCATCAATTAAAATGAAATGGCAACTGTGAGAGCTCAGTTTAAATGCTGGTCTGCTTTTGTGTGGAAGTTAATAGCTAAGTTCCAATGACCATCTGGATGCTATAGGAAGATTTTTGGCTGGAAGTATGGTGACAGAAGCCTTTTCTAGCATATCTGATGCTACTCTTCAGCAGCAGCTTAAAACTGAGTGGTTGTTTTTTTTTTTTTTAATTATTATTATTATTATTTTTATTTTCTCTAGAAACGAGTAGTGCAAGGAAAAGAGCCACCTCACCTGATGAGTATGTTTGGTGGAAAGCCCCTGATTGTTTACAAGGGTGGAACCTCTAGGGGAGGTGGCCAAACCACACCTGCAGAAACACGGCTGTTCCAAGTCCGATCCAGCACCTCAGGAGCTACTAGAGCGGTAGAGGTATGTGAAGAGCCAACTTCCATGTTGCATGCATTGGCTGTGATGGGGACATGAACCCTTTGACAAGAACAAGGGCCAGATTGAGCTTTCTGATGTAAACTGTAACATACTTTGAAACCTTGATAAAGTGTTAAAAGATTTCTCTTTTCCTATGAATAAGTAGTAATAATCATCACCTTCTAATTATTTCATAAATATCACCTTGAATAGGCTGACGTTGTTTTCTATGAAGTCCACAACAGATGTTAACACCTGCATGCAATAACACTTTTCAAACACTGTTGAAAACCATTAAGATCTGGTGCCAGATGTACTGTTGAAAACCATTTGGATGGATGTTGTGCTGGATGTTGTGACTTGTTCTTAGCCTGTGTGACCATGCTGCTAACCCTATATGCAAATAGAACCTGTGCCAGGACACAGGTTAAGAGCCCTACTCCTTTGAAAAAAAATGCACGCACACACAAAAACATGCAACAACAAAAAAAGGGAATGAACCCTGATCAACAGCTATCACAGAATCATATTATAAAATGGAGTGGGTTGGAAGGGACCTTAAAGTTCTTCTAACTCCAACCCCACTGCCATGGGCAGGGACGCCACCCACCAGATCCAGTTGTCCAAGGCCCCGTCCAGCCTGGCCTTGAACTCCTCCAGTGACAGAGCATCCACAACTCCTCTTGGCAACCTGTTCAATACTCTTACAGTGATGAATTTCCTCCTGTCTAATCTAAATCTATCCTCTCTTAGCTTAAGACTAGTTCCCCTTGTCATATCATTACCTATCTGAGTAGAGAGCCCTTCTCCATCCTTTTTATAAGACCCCTTTAAGTATTGAAAGGCTGCAATGAGGTCTCCCCAGAGCCTTCTCTCCTCCAGGCTGAAAATCCCCAACACTCTCAGCTTTTCTTCATAGGAGAGGTGCTCCAGTCATCTGATCATCTTTGTAACCCTCCTCTGGACTAGAGCTCCGTGTGAGGCAGGAGCACTGTTCTATGTCTGCAGTAACTTCCTAAGTTTCTAGTGTCATGATGGCATGTGTTTGTTGATGTAGGGGAAATTACATTAATGATTCATCAGCCTCAGCAACAGGGATGGAGCTCTCTGACAGGCTCCTCAGCAAATTCTTAAGTCTCCTGTCATAACCACGAAGACTGGCAAAATGACAGCTCCAACCATTCTTGCCATAGGTCATATGTATCTGTAGATTAAATGCAGAAACACAATTTATTTACTCTTCTCACATGACTAAGTCTAACTGATTACTCAGATATAGGCAAATATACAACGTATCTCCTAACTTTACATGCTTGTGTGGAATATCTTATTTGAAGTGTGTTTTAGGATAGATGCTGATTTTTATTTTGAAATAATGGGCTCTGCATAGGGAGTGATTATACCTGACACATGCAATATTCTTTCTCTTCAGCTGGATCCTGCTGCCAGTCAACTGAACTCCAACGATGCCTTTGTCCTGAAAACTCCTTCTGCTGCTTACCTTTGGGTTGGCCAAGGAGCCAGCAATGCCGAGAAATCAGGGGCACAAGAGTTGCTGAACGTTCTGGGAGCTCGCTCAGTACAGGTTTCTGAGGGTAGAGAGCCAGGTGAGGGAGATATGTGAAGTCTGAGATCATTTCTGTGTAGCTGCACTTTCTCAATTATTATTTCATGTATATTTTGTCTCCCAGAACAAGGAAATGTACACATACATGTAGACACAGAGTGGTTTCTCCAAGCTAGTACCTTCATTGCGTTTAACAGTGCACTCATGTTTGTAGGCCTTTGGGAATTTGACATAGACAGAAGAGTGCTTCAAGTCCTACCCAAGCTATACTGGCACTGTGTTTTCCACAAATAGTTGAAGCATCAGTATATCATTCTCTTTTTCAGAGAATTTCTGGGCTGCTTTGGGTGGCAAAGCTCCTTACCGTACCTCTCCCCGGCTGAAGGACAAGAAGATGGATGCTCACCCCCCTCGTCTTTTTGCATGCTCCAACAAGAGTGGACGCTTCACAGTGAGTATCTGGGAAGATAGTCAACTCAGCAGTCATCTGACAGAGCTGGGGGTAACTTCATCTCAGTCTGCTCTGAGTCAACCGAGGGGCTGTTATACCGTATCTTACTTTGCAGTGTAGCCTCCAGAAGGAAAGCAACAGCACCATTTTTTCTGCAGAGACGGCAGCTAGTTCTATAGCACTGTTGTCATCACAGCAACCTTCTGAACCATTAAACTGGTCCTCCCCTGGTTAATAACCAGCAAACTCCTCAGATTTTAACTCATGAATGTTTCTATTAACAAGAGGCAGCGTTAAAAGCCTTATGCATGAATTAAAGACTGTTTTATTAGGTAGACAGAGACTGATTTTGTGTTCTGTGGTGTAAGAACACTTCTGTAACATAGTCTGAGCTCCGTGGTCAAAGACTGTGCCAATGGTATGCACCTCATTGACGAGAGGTGAAGCCAGAGCCCACGTAACCTGCATTCTTCCTGTAAAGGTAAAGTGATGCTTGAACTATATTCTCATCTTTTAACTTTATATTTTTCAGATTGAAGAAGTTCCTGGAGATCTGACTCAGGATGACCTTGCTACAGATGATGTTATGATCCTTGACACATGGGATCAGGTATGTCATGTTTACCTCTGAGGAGGAAAGTAAAGAATACGAACAGTGTGGCTCTAGATTAAGAGACCCAAATTACAAGAACTAGCAGAGTTGTTTTACTGTAGAGTCCTTCCGCCTTCAGGCCTGAGAACAAATCACCTCACTAGCAATGTTGAAGAGAACTTAGACCCAGAACCTTATAAAAGAGCCCGTGTCTTGCCACTTCGTTAGCTTATGGGCTGAAGCAGACAGGCTGTTGTGTATCATATATACTTCCCCAGGCTGTAAACTTCCTGAGGGCAGTGTCCTTGTCCTGGCTGGAGGTGACTGAACCGTGGTTAGGATTTAACAATTTAAGACACAGACACGTTTTCTGTAATTGAAAACAGAAGGCTTGGGTTAGTCACTGCACGTGAATCAGCCAAAAGTGAACTTAGAGATGAATTTTGTGTCTGTTTTATGTAAGAATGTTCAAACATTAGCAATTTTTCCTGATGTTAAACCAGTGTATAATTTGTTCATGTATCTAGAATTTACTGCAGATAAACTGCAGTCAAAAAGCTTTTTGTCAACTACCAGTAGCTTTAGCCAAGTCAATAAGCCACGCACACCAGGAGGAATTTGTTCTTGTTCTGTGCCATACTCTGGTCAATGAGCCCTTATCCTCTCTTTCATAAAGATACTGACTGTTGCTGAAACAATTCACGTGATTATTTGTTTTTATTTTTTATTTTTAAATCTATAGGTCTTTGTATGGATTGGAAAAGATGCCCAGGAAGAAGAAAAGACTGAGGCTTTGAAATCTGGTACCGTTATGACATTTTATTCTCCGAAATAAGCGTTTGTTTTGTTTTCCCATTATCTGATCTTAAGGTAGAGAGAAACTTATCTTAATCATGATATGACATTCAATATTGTGATCAAAGAGACCACAGATAGAGAAAGGAGGATCCCAAATATCAGCGTAAAGAGGTGCAGCATTTAGACACACTGTGCTCAAACCCCAACAGTGAAAAAATACTCTTGCATGGATAAGTGGCTGTAGACTGCCACTAGTATTGGAGAATTTTACAATCCCAACATCTGCTTTCTACCTACAAATGCCACTCTTGTAACAGGTGTAGATAAAACCAGAGTGAAAGCTTGTTTTTTTTTTTTTTTTTTTTTTTTTTAATGACTACAGATACAATCTGAAATTGTATCTCTAGCATCCATTAAGCTGTAGTTAATCTGTTTCTTCTGTTGCTCCATAAGCTTTGGACTCCATGTGATTTTTCTCCTCCTTGTGCCTTTTACAGCTAAACGGTACATTGAAACGGATCCCGCCAGCAGAGATAAGAGAACTCCAGTCACGCTCGTTAAGCAAGGGTTTGAGCCTCCAACCTTCTCCGGCTGGTTCCTGGGCTGGGATGACGACTACTGGTCTGTTGATCCTCTACAGAGAGCAATGGCAGATGTGGATGTCTAAGGAACAGTTGTTTTTTTCTTTTGAAATGGAGCAAGTATAGTGCCTTCAATGCCTTCAAGGGCTACTTCTTCTTGCAGGCAATGATGTTAATAGCCAATTAGCTGTGCAATAAGTACCAAAACAATCGTGACCAGTCATATTGCTCTACTCCTTGCTTTGATTATATTTAATACAATAAAGCTTCTATGGAATAGAAGAAGAAAATGGTGGGCTTTGTTACTAAGAGGCAAACAATAACAGACACTGTAGATCCCACATTTTAACTTACTTGAAAAAAATACACCTTAGAAAAATAAACCTTGTTTGTGCCATTTCTTGCGAATGCACTTTTGGTAAATGTTTACAGAAAGGACGTGTGTGGGGAGGGAGGGGTAGAGATGGTTTGCTTTCTGCTCCCCAGGACTTTTGGCATTTAAGATCCTGAGAAATTCACAGTATCATTCTCTTTTAGAAAGTCATACAATAGTAAATAGCATTTTGTTTAACTCAGGATGAAAGGAAAAATCACGTCCCTCTCATCAACAAGAATTCACAGGGGTGGCCAGCAGCAGTGAGGAGATTCACTCATCCTCCCCAAGGATTAATGTCAAGCTGTGCAATAGTTTTGTTCCTAACAGCAAGTGTGTGAAAACAATGATGCTAGTTATTACATCTTTCTTAACCATATTAAATCCCCTGCCAAAAGTCAAGCTTATATTAACTGAAATACTAACCAACACCTGCAACTGGGTATGTTGATTTTCAGTAGAGAGGAGGAAAGAGAAGTTCACAGCAAACAGGCCAGTGACAGAACAAGGGCATTTAAATAATTGATCGCAGCTTTTTGTTTTCATTCTTATCTCCCAATAATTAAGGATCAGATTACAAACTTGGGTGATAGCGGTAGCCTAAAGAACATCCCTGCCACGCAGACTAATTCTTACCTCATTTTAATCTTTAATTACATTTACTGTACAGGTGCAAAATATGAATAAAGTTTAATAGACTTGTAGCTCAAGACTACATGAACTGAAGATTATGCTTCTGGTATGAAGTATAAGCCTTTGCATCACAGCTAATAGTACAAGTCTGCTCACAGCAACATCAACAGGTAAATCACTTGTTTGCTAAATATATATGTGGTACAGAATCTTCTGTTAAACAACCCCACTCTAATTAAGATACTGTATTTGCTAGGCTAGCAGGTTTTAGACTTGGATAAAATGCAGTGTTTCAAGTATGTTTAAAGTTAGGTCAAGAAAGGAAGTCTAATTACAACAGGAGTCACAATTTTGGTTATTTTTCTTTTAATCATTTTTTTGAGAAGATGTACAGATAAAGGCAGACACAGTGACTTTTCTAAGAGTTAAAAATCTATATAGGTACAACACCATAACAACTGTACAGCCCATCAGTAACTGCAAGCATATTGTATCCTTAACTACAGCATGCCTATGCCTTCCTGTGTGGCAGAACAGAGCTGGAAAGTTCCTTTTCAGGAACATTGGTTAATAATTGTTTCTCACAAATGGGGGACTGTCTTAGGGAGCATGAGCCTGATTTTTAGAAGTACCCAGTATTCACTCCTGTGTCAAATTCTCTTCTTTCTCCTAGTGTAAACTAGAGAACAAATTCGTATGACAACACTCAAGATGACTTCATCACATATAGCTACACTCTAAGAGAGTGCAGTTAAAGCTGTTTCACTTCTTTTACAGAACTACAGACCCTTTTATTAAAAGGAATACTTCTCTTTCCAAATGGTGGATCATCTCCCCATCTTCACCACAAATGCTTTTATATACTTGTTGAAAATAGGATTATAGAATAGATTATAGCATAATATCCTATAACAGATTATAGGATGTAGTTTTCTCACCTAGTGTAGTATGGATACATGTTTATGTAAGATCACAGCCTACTTTTACTAACTTGGAGAGATTTTCAGTTTCAAGTATTTTGATTGTCCATATTCATAAACATTGCATATGCATTTTATCACACAGTATAACAACAACAAAAGGGTTCCTCAACAAATCCCCTCTGCTAACATTGCCTTAAGCTGTAACACACGAACAATTCAGTGCTGCAAACATTCACTGTAGCAAAAGAAAAAGAATTCCTTCTTCTCACTGTATCTCTAGCCTCTTGCACTTATGATACCCTTCAGCAAGTCTATGGGCAATGGAAAGATGATGGTGGAGTTCTTTTCTGCAGCAATGGTGGTCAAAGTTTGCAAGTAACGCAGCTGAAGAGCAGCAGGTGACTCTGTGATAACCATGGATGCCTCTTTCAGGGCCCTGGAAGCATTCATTTCACCCTCAGCTGCAATTACCTAGAAATGGAATTAATTAAATGGAATTAATTAAATGGAATTATGACACAATGATAAACTATAAGTTTGTCAGATGACTTCAGCCTTAAGTCATAAATAAAAGATATAGCTTATCACTTTGATCAAGTGACCTCCCCTTACTGTCTTCTTTCATTGGTTCTGCCTTTTCTCTCCCTTAGATATAAGCTACTTCTGTTTGCCTTCAAGGCCCTGTATGCCTCTTTTCCATTCCATTTACAAAAATTGGCAGTGTTAAGTCCTGAAAATGCAACACGTTGAATTCGGTGTATTTTCAGAAAATCCCTGCTTTTATGCTTTTCAACACAGCCTCCTAAAAAAAGAAGGTACTCCCCATACATCTCTCTGAAAAGGGCTTGATGGTTGAATGGTGTGGTTCTTTACTGGGGAAATACCTTTTTATTCCCTCATTATTTTTTCAATATGTGCTCATCAGGAACAGATATGTGGCCGTGCATTTCTTCACAAGCAAGGCTCTTCTGCATTGGGACGATATATTCTGAGTATTTGTAAAGGACAGCTAGATAGTGAATAGCACTTTTAACAGGTAAGTTATTGAAGTTATTGGTGCATGTCAATGCTCAAAATTGTTCTGTTTAAGATGTGGTCTAGGAATGTAATAAAGAATTGGAATTCTGCGTTTTTAAATGATAGCCGCAAGTTCAACATGAAACTGAACAAGCACTTAAACAAATCCACACAAATCCTACCCTGCATTCCTAGTTGCCACAAACCACTTTCGCAGAGAATCTGCACTTTCCAAAATACCACATTAAGTTATTTATGAAGGAAATAAATAAATAAATAAATAAAAGTATTGATGTTATTACCTTAGCTCTTGCCTCCCGCGCAGCTTCTGCTTCTGCAGCCATTGCTCTCTGCAGCTGTACAGGTAATTTCACATCCTTGATCTCCACACGTTCCACCTTAATGCCCCAATCATTTGTTGCGTCATCAAGCGTAACCTATTTAAAGTATGACAATTAACTTAAGCCATCTAATTGGCTGCAAACAAATGTCCAAATTTGAAGAAAGACTATCAAACCACATGAACTGAAGAATGAGAATTCCTGGACTGTCTATTTAATGATTTTAGTATTTATGGTATGCTTTGATAACTGTAAAAGCATAACTGTTGTAAACAATTACTTAAAGGACAGCTTTATGAAAGGAATTTAAAAGCTTTATGAAAGGAAGTCTGTGGTGTAATTTCCTTCAACAGTAGAGTATAACAATCCAGAAAATGCTTCCTCTCATGAATTCCTCATTCCCGTTTATTAGCCCCACTGGTCCATTTTTCTTGTATTCACTCATTTGTATTTGACTGACTGCCATCCCAATAGCTGTGGATAGGGTTTTGCCTAAAGCTCCAAATCAAAACTTGACTTATCACTTATAAGGTTAAAAAAAAAAAAGTCCCGACATGTAAGTTATCCATGGGATTACTGTATAACTGATTGGGTAACGGATTGCTTAGATAAAGTTCCTCATACCTGCATGCTGTGTGCAATTTCTTCACGATCAGAGAGAATCTGAGAGAGATTTTTGGTCCCCAGAACATTCCTCAAGGTAGTCTGTGCTAGAAGACGCGTGGCTGAGCCGGCATTTGTGACATTTGCTACAGCAAGGACAGCGTCCTGAACTCTGTAATAAACCACTCCATCTACATTAACTGTCACAGAGTCCTTGGTCAAGATCTAAAAAGCAACGGGAGAAGCATATAATAATTAAGCATACACTTATTGAACATAATGCTAATTACATATTTATTTTACTGGGTAAATGCCTAGTTTTTTCCAGGGTAAAGCAATTATCATAAAAACCATAGGTCTTATACATGTATGGTACGTATAAACATGTCTACATACTGATGCACAAACCTTCCTGCACAGCTTTTTCAAGCTAAGACTAAATATGGTACTGGAACACTCCTCACTGAAAAATTAATTCAATTAATTTTCCCTTTACGTTTTTTCAAAGTCAATTCTCCAAACTCACAGAGGGATTTACAACTCGTAAGAAGCAAACAAAAAAATATCGATGAATAATTTGCATCAAAACATGTGCTTTTAGCTAGGCAATTTTAGCCTGTTATGCTGAAACTAACAATGTATCATATCTAGGTGGGAAAAAAAAAGTAAACAAAAAAACAAACCAAAACCACCCCATTTCAGTGAGGCTTATATCAAATGTATAAAAGTGGCAGATTGTAGAGGAACACAAGAGGTATGCATAATGTAGGACCAAGCTAACAGGCTCTAAGAACATTAGCAATCCAAAAGTTATTTTGTTTAAATGCAGAGATAAAAATACAGGACCATTCCATTCAAAAAGTGTTCAAGTACTCTAGTTAAGACCACACTCTAGAAACATTTTTGAGAGGGGCTCATTTTATGTTTCTGTACAGGGAACAATAGGCCAATAAGTATCATTGCAAATACAGGATATATGAGATCTTTACTTGTATTTAACTTCAGTCACAAGACTGAAGATTTAGCAGGCACATTTGTGCAGGTGTGTCAGCTTATAAAACAAGGGCAAAACAGGCAACCTGTTTAAAAAGCAGGTGAGGGAAGAGGAAGTGTATTTCAGATGTACTTTTGAAAGAAGAGCACACATGAGTTTTCCATTCTACAGGTGTGACTACAGCTGAAGGCAATTCAGTGATTATTCCATAGGAACAGCCAAGAACAGAGACTTAACACCGCCGTGACTGTGTAAGTTAGTTTATTTAATTGCAAAAGCTTTGTGAATGAAAGATGTCAGTGTATCACAAAGCCCAGAGAAACAAAGGGCCACACCCATGAGATATTTTAGAAAACACTGTAAGGTTTGACTGAATTATGTCTAGCTACTTAAAAAATTGGTTTTGCTTATCCAAAAGCAATACATTTCAGCTGCATGGCTGTCAGCCTTACTTCTACATTTCATTTGAAATGTTTTTATCTAGCAGTTCATTTTCCTTCTTGGAGGTGCTTCTGATTGAAATGCCATCTTACACTACTAAATTATAAGTGGTGATACGTGGTGATTTCTAGAAAAGTTGTAGAGAAAAATCAGACTTGTGAACATCCTCAGAGCTAGATTCAAGTGATTTATTGAATTTAGCACCTGCATGTTAAATAAAAGATGTACTTGCACAGATAAAGACAGATATTCCTGACAGTTTAAAAGAGGGTAAGTGACAGAAGAAGCTATTGTTAATATTAATTATATTTTAGTTTAGTTATAAAGATACTGAAATAATGCACATGACCATGAGAAGAGGTGTTCTAATTCTGTGTTAGAAGATTAGGATCTTGTTATTTGACAAGAGGGGGGAGTGAGATACTTAACCTTCAAGAGTTTTGTGCTTCCACAATCTATGTTAGCAGGCTTTTCATAATAGCATGTGAAAACAAAGAATGAGTAGTGTGGACAGAACTCAAGTACAAATAAAAATATATTTTTGCTTTCACCTACTGAAAACAAGCAAACCTGAACCTCCAAACATAATTTAATCAAGTCAAAAGAAAAAACGTAGAACTTCACTAATGGTACATCTGCAGCTGCAAGCACATTATGCCTGCCATTGATTAGGTTTCTACCAATTACCCTTTCGAGTATGCTATGACAGCTGCCATCTGTCTAAATCTACAACTAATGATGAGCAATAAACTGGCTGGCAAACACGACAGGAAACAGATGCACTAGACAGGTTGCATCAAGTATCTTTGTCTTGCAAAACATACCAGATACATAGAGGATACAGTTATAACAGAAACACACAATTGTTCGATGACATTTTTAGAAGGCTAGTGTTTTGTTCTTTTGCTATCTGTTGGCATCACTTAGTTCAGCTAGCTCGCTACTACTGAGAGATTCTGCTACGAGATTAAGATGTCCAAGTAAAAACAGGCAAGTAATGACAAGAAACTTTTTGTACTTTAAAGCCTCCAAACTGGAAGATACCAGATGACATTAGGTGTAGTCACCTTCATATGTTCCTGCATGTAGCAGGACACAGAAGCAGCGCATACACAAAACTCATGTAAGAGAGTGGACCATCACCTTAAGTTTCTATTATTAGCTTTCGGCAATAATTTCATGCCATTATTTTAGCTACTTCATACAACTAGAGTAATTGGCAAGGAAAAGATCACTGCTTCTTTTGGAAATTGTTCAGATTTTACAGAAATGACTAGAGAATGCTGCGTGAAGTCTAGCACTCCTGATTCTAAACCTCTCCCATTCTAGCTCTTAGGCAGTATTAAGTTATCTTATTTGCTCCTTAGAGGACAGCATAACTTGTTTTCTTTCAGGGATCTTCTCTCATGGCCTTTAGTAATACCACTCAACATGTATTCGTCACAATACATTTTCCTTGTACAAATAGAAGCAAGAAATCTACATGAAAACTACATGCTACCCAATACTGAGAGGGCAAAAGGAAAAACAAAGGAAAAACACTTTAGCAGATACAAAGGCAATTGCAAACTTACCTCTTGGGGTGGAATATCAAAGGAGATGGTCCTCATATCGACTTTGATGAAGCTGTCTGTGCAGGGCAGGGCAAAGAACAAACCTGTACAAAAAAATCCATCAGACAGGATGCAAAAATGGGTCATTAAAATAGATGGCACTAGCTACAGAAATAAGCTTCAGTCCAGCCACTGTAGCTGTACAGCCCTCTTCATAACGAGCTCAGCAGCACATTCACTGGTGGCTTTCATGCCAGGATAAGATTTTAAGAAAAGTATGCTGAGAAGCTTTAATTTATTCAGCTCTAACTTATTTAGAGAGCTTTAGCATTTTGAAAAAGAACAAAATCACCAAACACCAACCCAACCCAAAAAATAAACAAAAAACAAAAGAACTGCTAAGAGCTACTTTTCAAACCTTGTCCTACATAGTTACTTGCGGGGCCTAAAACTATCAACCTCCTTTTGTTCTGGTGGGTCACTATTTCTTCAACATTACAACACTATGAAAATATCCCAAAATCTAGATTAAAATGAAGGGAGAAGTTATTGCCCCTTTTAATCACTTTGAACATCAGGAGCAATAGCTGAAAAACACATTCTTTCTCATGAGAATTTTTAATATGCACAGAAAACTTTTCAAAATTAACATATAGTTTAATTGCTTCTATTTCTTTTGAAGAATGCTATGGCTTTCAACCCATTTTGGCTTTAACTGAAATGCAAAACTTTTGTTTTTAAAATGGCACACTTGATGCCGCTATTCCTCACTTGCTATTCTGTGCTTTTAATTCTACCTGAAGACCATGCATTAACTAAGGAGATCTGGGTAAGGCTCACAGATAATTAGCTTACTACCTTCCCCATATAAATAACGTATCTTGCCACTGAAGTTACAAAATGCTTGAGAAACCCATTCACCAACCTAACTCCATGTCTCCAGACAGCTATTATTTTGCCAATGACTCAATTAGCACAAATATTAAGAATGCTCTCCAGGACATACCCGGTCCCTTTGCTCCACCTCTGATGCGTCCAAGTCGGAAGATGATGGCTCGCTCATATTCCTTTACAACCTGTAATAAATAGTTGGATATCATGCAAGAGTTTCCAAAAGCTGCATCATGAATTACAAACCAAATATACAGCAACCTAAGACAGTCTTAAGTCTCTTATCTAATACGCATCGCATTTCATTTCTATACTGGCTGCTTTTGAGAGTTTTAGCCTAACCCTTACTTTTAAAAAGCAAACAGAAAAAGGAACAATGAGAAAATTGTTCCAGAAGAAATATTCTTCAGACTATAGCACCACCTGTCAATAGCAGAAGCAACAACACTTCATCTGGGCAAGACCAAGCACTGAAAGCAGCCATCGGGAATATCCTGGCAACAAGAAAACAAAGCGCAGTAGATGTGATCCAGCAGAGATTTTCCAATTCTAATTCTGATGGGGTATATTGGGAAAAACAAAGCAGGAGTTGTTCTCTCAGGTCTGGAAACATCAAGCTCGAGGTGTTCACAATGACACATTCTCTAAGAATCTGTCATGTACACACATACATATATATGCACATATTTATATACTTCATATGTACACACATACATACATAGAGATCTCCTTAAAACTAAAACAAACAAAAACAAAAAATAAAAACAACAAATAAACAAACAAAACAACAATCCTCCAAGAGTAATTATGAGTTCTTACAAATTATTCTGATATCCCAACTAGCTTATGTACAAATGACAACTGGGTAGACAGTAAAGATGCCCATGCAAAAATCATTTTGACTAAACACTGTAATAGCACTTTTCTCTTTGATTTGAAGATTAACATACAGAAACATTTCTGCTATAGTCCAAGAGAGAATAGATTCACTTGTGTTTAAAATAAATAAATATAATAGTGAACAATAATAACCACTGGTAAGCACCTGTATTGCTTAAAGTTTTAATCCAGCTTAGCAGTGAAAAATTTTACCTTGATGCACATCCAGATCGATATGGGAAATGTAACAAGAATTAAAATATAAGAAATTATCACCAGAATCCATCCACACGCACCAAGGCTAGCATTGGATTGATCTGGAAGAAAAGAGCAGAAATTTTCAGAGTTTTAAAACAAAGAATGCTTGTTAAGGAGAGCACCGACACTGGGATATTTACTTTGAACAGTCCTTGAATAAGTCACTGCTAACATTACTCTTACTGCCAAACTCATTAGGTTTAGATCAAGCCAAATTAAAAGGCAAATTCTGCTTTCGTTTGCACTGCTCTCAAGTTGCACAAGGTAGCAGAGGACAGGATGTGGTTCAAGTCACATTCATGCAGAATTAAGTATGCACTTTCACACCCACACCTGGAGCTAACAGATTTCAATACAAGCTTTCAAATGCTTCCTTCTTCCTCAGCATTCTCTAGCAGAATGACATACAGGCAGCAGTAGAAATCCTGTTCCTTTAGGAGCTAAAGAAGTCAGAGCAACACTTGCTTCATAATGAGTGAGCTTGAAATACCCTGTGGCCCGTCTAGCAATAGGACATTTAAAATTTGGTTTATATTCCAATTGTCATAGATGCAGATCTGAGAAAACCTGCACTCTCAGTATTGCTTGATCTAGGAAGTAGCATAAGAGGTAGTGAAAGACTACCTGAATGTGAAATAAGGTCTCTGTAAAAAATTTCTTGTCCAAAGACTCCTATTGCTTAGAAAATAGACACGCTAGTGCTCTGTCAGGAATGACACCGACTGAAGGTATTTCTAGAAGCACCAAACAAGAGCTAGTGGTATCAAATACTATACAGCTAAAAAAAGCAACGTGCCACGATCTGTTGTCAAGCATTCATGAAGCGATAGGAAGTTTCCCTTCCTGCCAGTTAAGACTCCCAACAGGCTGCCAGGAGCCCACTGCCAAGCGGGGACATCCCAGGGTGAAACACACAACGATCACATTCCTGCTACAGAGATACTGACATCCATCCTTCTCACCCCAGCTGCTAAAAAGCCAAAGGTACGCTGCCAAAAATATCCCTGCAAAGCTCAGAAACACACAGCTCACATTTAGATAAAAGAAAGTTGCTTTGGGGTCGCTCTTCCCAATTTTGCTGAACTGTAAATACACCTTTACAGTGCTACAGATATGTGATCATTATCCTAACTTGATCAACACCACAAGAGGTATGGAGTAGTTACCTACCTCACTGCATTCAGCAGCTTGCTTAGCACAGAAATTCAATTAACGAGCCTGCGAGTTTCTGTTTAGTTCTACCTGGAATTATACAATAAATTCTGCCCTGTACTCACCAGAAACAATTATAATTCCGTTTTTACAACAAAACTTGCCAATGGTAAGAAATAAGTAAGTCTCCAAGTCTCTACCCTAACAGTTATTCTGGGCAGAACCCATTTTGTTATAAAGCAAAATCTTGACTTTCAAAAATTCTAACAACTCCAGGTATGGGCACTTTGTGGTGCCCACAATTGAATTCAAACTTGGATGAAGAGGGAAGTGAGACAGATGAGTCATTAGATAACCCTGAATGCAAAGAATAGCAAATGCTTTGCAAATTCAGATCCGCAACACTTGACTGAAGTCACAGAAGTCATCAAAATATTTGGGAACCGATATAAAAGTTTCCATTCCTCTTTTTCTCAGATTGTGAACCTTTCTGCCATTGAGCCTTTCAAGTAAAACAGAATATGGAAGTGGTGGAAAGTAACTGTTGTCTCACGTGGTATCTTCAACTCGACAAAGTTACTCAGACCTGAAGGCCACTGGTATCTTATCCCTTTCACGTGCCAGTGTAATAACCCTCAGGGAGGCATGTCATGTTGTGTGTCACTTTAAAGTTCCTCTGTGGAAAGTTACCTAAAGATACTGCCCTGCAATTTCCTGTTATGTAATGGAAATGCCAGCTTAAAGGAGTCATCTCCAGGTTTCTGAGAAAGCCACAGAAATGCATTACCTGGAATACTTCACACCCATATGTACTGTATAGGTAGCTGTCGGCATTAAGCAACATCTATAAACTCACTACTGCAGGGAAAATTACCTCTTGCTTTGCAACAAGGTATTAGCTAACCTAAAACCATAAAAGGTCCACATTGATTAAAGAGGAAAAGTTTCCCTTTCTCTTGCATTTGCTAATTTTCATAAACCTAAAGGAACCAAGGATCCTGCTTCAGTTCTACTCTACAGCTTACCATCAAAGCTTCACTGCACCAATTATCTGCTCCCACTTGAACCACACTGTTAAAAGAAGTATTTGTACATCTGCTTCCCTGATGAACCCAAAGGTGGAAGTTACAACTCAAGTAATGTGCAATTTCAAGATCTCAAGTAAGCACATTTTACTGAGCAAAAATTATTGTCCAATCATCCAGTATATTTCACAACATGTGAAATGCTGTCTCGTGAAAAACCATATGAAATACAGGAAGCATGTTTGGAATCCACGCAATGAGCTTATTATTGCAATTCTTGAACATCTCATGCATGGAATTTGGATAACTTCAGCAACTGGCCACTTGTCAGCTGCTCTCAGTCAGGCCCATCAACACAGCACTCTACATAGCAGCAAGTTCAACAGCACCAAAATGAGACTGACAGGGACAATGCAGGTGGAACGCACAGCCTCAGATGCACCTCTTGTGCATGATGCATATCCCTGATCACCCAACCTACTGAAAAAAAAAGATTTTGCACAACACAAAGTGCTGGCTTACAGCAGACTTCCTCCCAGCCCTCCTTCGCTTTTTGCTTTCACCCGTTCCATACGGGCACCCTTCAGTGGAGATAAAATGTGTCTTTGTTTTGGCAGGCAGTGACAAGGAACAGCTCGGGTAGATGCTCTTTTCATAAAATGTCTGCAAAACAACTACAGAACTACTGAAGACAGACTTGCAGTGTATTTTGTGATCTCGAGGCAAAGCAACAATAAAAAGGCCTGTCTAATTTCCTAGCTGCACCTGTAGAATTCAAGATCAGCAAAAGAGAGCTAGAATGAGAAATAAGGAAAATTGGTTCTGTACTGGGAGTTCTGCTTGGGAACACTAAAGAACTGGGTTCTGCTTCTTGACAGATCCCCATGTGAGATTTCTGATACTGTTATATGATTAAACTCATAAAGGGGAGATGCAATTTACTCCTTCCAAGGGAAAAACAAAACAAAACAAAACAAAACAAAAACACCTTATTTAACATCACAAAGTCCTTTTTTTTTTTTTTTTTTTTTTTTTTTTTTTTTTTTTAAATTTCCAGTGACTCTAGCTTCTCAACTTGTCTTCTTTGCTGCTTGATTCTCCCAAGTGCTGAGTTATACGCCCCACAGCTTCAGTTCAAACGTTATCCACCTTTTCCGGACCCTAATAATAGTCTTGCTCTTTTGTTATCAAGAAACTCAAAACTCAGACATGAATTTAATCAAAGAATCCTATTTGTGGACAGTCTGCAATAAATTATGTATCTTTAGGAAATAAACCACAAGGAAAAAAAAAAAGAAAAACATTTTAATTGAATTAGCCTTGGACCCCTTTAAGGCTGACTGGAACAGTTACTGCTGCTGTAACCAGGAATCATCACTTGTCTCATCAAACAGTATTAGCAATTTATAACAATTAGTTCCAGGAACTGAGATGAAAGGGCGAAGTTCTCCTATTACAGCTTTAGGTGTGGCATGCCCTTCACTGGAGATCTATTCCCTTCTGCAGAGCCTGAGCACACACAAATGGAACAAAGGCATCCCTGTCCAATCGCAAGAATGTGTACGACTGCGTTGCCCAGGGATGTGGGGGAATCCCAGGGGTGTTCAAGGAAAGGTTGGACCCGTTGCTTAGGGACGTGGTCCAGTGGGTGATAGAGAGGCAGGGGGACAGTTGGACCTGAGGTCTTTTCCAACCTTAATGATTTTATGACTCCCAGGTGCTGTGGTGGGAAAGGACCTTCCTCCACAGCCGGGCAAACGCCACCAGACACAACAGAACGCACGCAGGGCTTGGAGCACCAGATGGGCACTTCCACTTTCATGCTGCTGCTCTGAAATCCAGGGCAGTACGAGAATGACTCAGTACTGTTATTGTGTGACAGTTATTCCAGTATTTGCTAATTAGCAAACAATGACCACCGCTTTCAGTGAGAACTAATCATTTTTTTTTCAGAGCATTTCAAAGCTTTTTACATGGGAAACAGCCAAAATCATTACGTCTTGTTAGCCAAAATTACATCTCTTGCCTGCTTGCTCTGTAGATACTTTATCACGACAAAAATAACTGCTGGCCAGCCTCAGCCTCCAGAACAACACAGCACACCACAGCAAGAAACACCGGCAGCAAGGCAGGGAAGGGCTGGCAGAGCCCAGATGAGGCTGGGGTCAGAGCAAGCTCTGCTTGGTATCCTAACCAACGTAGCTACGGGATGAAACGCGAGGCCTCGGCACGGATACGAGAATAAAACGTGTGCCATGAGGCACCGGGCCACAGAGACCTACGGGTATTTATACACCACTGACCGCCTAGCCAAAGCCTTTGTACGCAGGGGGATCTCACACATGTGCTTCCTTCTCCAGTTGCAGCTGACAAAAGTTAAATTAATTCACCCCTCTTCAGCAGCATGAACATAACAGGAAAACACTCCAGCTTTCGGTGAGAGAAAAACCACCAGTTGCATAATTTGAGTGCATCACCCGCGAGGCAACATCCTCTAGCGCACCGACACCTGACCGTGCCATAAAAACGCTACGGTTCGGGCTTTTTTTTTTTTTTTTTTGACTTCCCTGAAGAGAAAGTTGAGTGCAGCGCAGAGGGTTTACTAACGGGGTAAACAAGCCGTCCTCCGGCCCTCTGGGGCTCCTCGGGGACCGCGGCTCCCCTCCCGTGTGCCCGCTCCGCTTCGCGCCTCAGCGGCCGGAGCCCCGCTGAGGGGAGCCGGGAGCGGGAGGGCGCGGGGCCGCCCGGGCTGAGGGGAGCGGGGGCTGCCCCGGGGGCGGCGAGGCTCTTCTGAGCCGCTAACTTCGCGCTGCCAACTTCGCTCAGCGGCAAACGTGAAAGAAAAAAAAAAAAAAAAAAAAGTAAAATAATAATAATTAAAAAAAGAAGCAGAAAACCGAAAGGGGGCCGTGCTCCCCTCCCGCCGCCGCGCCAGTTACCTCGATGCCGCAGCGCCTTGGGCACCGACCCCATCTCGCAGTCCGCCATGGCCGCTGCCGCCTCTCCTCAGCCCGGCCCGCCCTGTGCTGGGGGTGGCCGCCACCTGGGTGGGGCCGCGGCGCGGGCGGTGGCAGCCGTTGGGCCGCGCGCTGCCGCCTCAGCGCCGCTCCCCGGTGCTGTGAGGAGCCGGGGGGCACCGACCCCAGCCCCCGAGCCTTGGTTCACCCTGCCCGCCCCTCACAGGCAGGGAGAGGGGGAATTGAGGGGTGAGGAAGGGGGTGAACGGCCCCCGGAGGCACGGAGGGGAGGCAGGGGTGTGAGGGAAGAGGGCCAGGGGTAAGGGGTGTCCTGAGGAAAAGCGGGAGTCCTGAGGGGTGGTCGCTGTGGGGGGAGGAAGGTTTGAGCCCGGCCTCGCGTTCAGGTTGAGGTGGGAATGGGAGCCTCTGGTTCCTAGCGGGTAAAGGTGGGTCTTGTGTGAGAGGATGAGTTGGGAGTAGTGTGCAAATTCATGGTTTTTTGCTTTTATCCGCTCCTTTTAAGGAGTTATGCGCTGGTGCGTTCTGTGCCTCTTTCTGAGGCCCAGCTAAAGCGTGTGTCCAAAATGAGGAGGGAATTGAAACACTCCTAAAGAAAATAACCATTTCTGAGAAATACACCTCAAGTTTCAGATATTACTGCGGTTCTGACCTGTGTCAGGACACTGACAGTTTCCCGACCTATTGCAGGACACTGGTGGAGAGTTTGGAGCTTGAGTCCCCTTTCTGAAGACGCCGAAGCTGTGATCCCTGCTGCTGTCCCGCAAGGCTCATCCCACAGGAACAAGGTGTGTGTAGAAACACGTCGTTACGCATATGGTCTTACATACCAGTAGCGACAACAATATTATATGGAAGATGAGGGTGTCATCATTTTTCTCTCTCTTGTTTGCTGACCTTTGGGTCTTCTGGCAAATAGATTGCTTAGAATGCCTCAGAACGATAAAGAAGGAAGGATGCATTTGAAATGGGAGGAACAAGTTCTGTGAAATCACAGAGCAGATGAGCTTTGGTGAACTCTTGTCACCAATGCCAAATTTGGCACTAGAAAAGTCTAAGCTAGTGCCAACAATAAGATCAGTGCTTTTAAAATTAATATGAATTGAGCATTAAAAAAATGTGTCCTTCTTGATTTACTTTATTTCAGCAAAGAAAAGGAAGCATCTGTTAATTTGCCCTATCATTAAACTAAAAAGTCTGCAAATAAAAGGCCTTTTATCCTACATGAAGCTGGTAACCTTGCTTCATTGGAAGCTCCAATATCTCAGCAACATGTTGTGTACTTATGTACAAATTTATGTTGGCATTTTGCTCAAAAAAGAGAAAGCCTTCTGTCTAATTTTAAATAGGCTCTCATTCCATTTCTTTTGCTGTCTTAAGACGTTTGCCAAGAAAGTTTGAAAAAACACAGGGTGGTGGTGGGCTGTGATACTGTTCTGTGGTTTGTTACTGCCATCTACTGTTTTCTGCTGTGTGCTTCACACAGTATTTAATGCAATTTAATTAGTCTTTCTGTAAATACTGAAGTGAAGAAAAGGATACAGGATTACTGACAGGTAGGTAGTAACTCATAAGTGCACACAACAGTGAGATGAATCTGTGAATCAGTGTTAGAGTTAAATTAGATACGTTCTGTGGGCAATGAAGGCATGTGAAATACTATCAGACAAAGCCTGAGAAGAAAAATATGAAAAAATACAACCTTTACCTAATAATAGTATCTGAATGTCTTCTATCCTCCTTGTAATTTTTGTTTCAATAAATAAAGGAATTAGGGGGATTTGATTTTTGTTTGGCTAGAAGACAACAGTGGAGTTGAAAATGGATTTATTAATCTTTAGGCTTTATGAAGAGAAACACTTCCTTGGATTTTGCCTTTATCATTTCTGTGAGTAATTTTGATTTCAAACACAGAAGTTCCAGTCAATAATAATTCCTCAGTATCATTCCGTTCATTTACATCATCTTTCCTTGAATTCTAAGGTATCTGTAGACTGTTAATTAAAGCATTTTTGTGAGGTGTGCCAGCCTTGGAAACTCCAGTTCTTTGTCTTGTGTGGGCAATAGCTGCAGCTTTCTATTAGTCTTCAGAAGGGAAATATGGTACACAAACATACTGATTGTAGACTGAGTTGTTTGTAAATGTGATTTTTGCTTTCTTAAGGTGCAAAAACTGAGTGGTTTACAAAGTGACCTGTAGATGTCAGCAAGATACTAACCACAACTGCTGCCAATGGTAGTCTTTTTGAAGCATGCAGTCAGTGTCTTGATTTTTGTCATCCCGGGCTTTTTTTTTTAAAAAAAAGAAACTTCCTTATAGAAATGCATTAGTCCATAACTATTATGAAATCATATCAGAGGCTTTTCCCTTAAGTGTCTGTGTGACCTTAAAGAGATGCTGGATGTGGAATGTTTAATTTACAAACCCCATTTGGTGCTGCTCATACTATGCAGAATTTCATGGGAAAACTTAGTTAAATGCTCGCTCTTCTAAGCTCATGAAGTGATGTGTTGTCAGCTTACCACAGGGATTACACATAACAATTTGGTAATGAGGTGTGTTTTTGTGCCTTTTTTGCTGTGTTTTTTCCCCGTTTGCAATACATTTGTAGGGACACTTACAGGTGTTGTTTTCCATTGCCGTTTATCATGCAGAGTTTTTAGGAGTGAACTTAATGTTAAGTATGTTAGGACATTGACTATATACTTAGTTACATATGTGTTTAAATACTCTGTTGAATTTTGAATTGGAGCTAGGTCTCTGGAGGACTTCTATTTTACTTCATGTAATATATTTGCAGTAGGTCTGAGTACATATGCTTTAGTTTTATTCTGAAGAACATTAGTTTGAATCAATTTCTCCTAAAACATCTAAAACTAAGCAAAACCACAATACTAATTCAGCAACATTTCCCACGTTGTAGAAGTCTGTGTTTCATTTAGTTGCCTATTCTTATATCATGGGATTATTTGTTTTCCGTGGAAACAGAACATTTATATGCTGGAATCAATAATCCCAAAATAGGAATCTGTTAAAATCAGATTTCTTTAAACAGAATAATTTTTCCCACGTTAAACAACACATTGTTTAAAATATCCTCGAGTCTGGGAGGTTAATTATCATTATGTTGTTTACACTTACAGAATACATATAAAAGAACGCTCAGAGCAAAACTTGTCCTGAGGGAATCACAGAATCATTAAGGTTGGAAAAGGCCTCCAAGATCATCTGGTCCGACCGTCCCCCTCCCACCAATGTCACCCACTAAACCATGTCCCCAAGCACCACGTCCAGCCTTTCCTTAACACCTCCAGGGACGGGGACTCCACCACCTCCCTGGGCAGCCCATCCCGATGCCTGACTGCTCTTTCTGAGCAGAAATGTCTCCTCATTTCCAGCCTGAACCTCCCCTGCTGCAACTTGAGGCCATTCCCTCTAGTCCTATCCCTAGTTACCTGTGAGAAGAGGCTGACCCCCAGCTCCCCACCCCTTCCTTTCAGGCAGTTGCAGAGAGCAATAAGGTCTCCCCTGAGCCTTCTCCGGACCAAACCCCCCCAGTTCCCTCAGCCGCTCCTCACAGGACTTGTGTCCCAGCCCCTCGCCAGCCTCGTAGCCCTTCTCTGGCCATGCTCCAGCACCTCGATGTCCTCGTTCTGAGGGGCCCAAAGCTGGACACAGTACTCGAGGTGCAGCCTCACCAGAGCAGAGGACAGGGGGACGATCACCTCCCTGCTGGCTGCACTGCTCCTGACACCACCAGGATGCCGTTGGCCTTTTTGGCCACCTGGGCACGCTGCTGGCTGGTGTGCAGGCAAGCATCGACCAGCACCCCCGGATCCTTTTCCTCTGCACAGCTTTCCACCCACTCTGCCCCCAGCCTGTAGTGCTGCATGGGGTTGTTGTGGCCAAAGTCATAGCATACAAAGGAAGGATGAGGTTTGTCTTGGTGTTAATGTGTTGTAACGGGAAGAGGAGAGGGCTGCAGCAGGCTCTCTGCACTTGTTTTGCTGCTGGCAACATCTGAGCTTTAAATCAAAATGATATGTAAGACTGTATGCATAGTATTATTTCTGATGTAGTATGCTTTCATTATTAAAATATAAAGAAAATTTGATCAGCAAATTATTTAACTGCCAAACTATCTACAAGCATTATAAATATTTCAGAATTCTAACAAATCCTACAAAAATATATCCCTTTAAGTTCTCATATACATGTACATCCCATTAAGGGATATTAGGATCCACAAATACAGATCCAAAGGAGTCAAATTGTCTTTGCTGATGATATTTGCACTAAGATAATATCCTGGATTTTTTGATGTTCTGGAGCATTTTTTATGGTTCAGAGAGGTTGAGGCCTGAGTTTTTGCAACTTGCTGGCAGTTTCACATCTCACGTCCTGGCCCTGGAGCCTGGTTAGAGCAGGCTGTTGCTCCTCACACCTCACTTCTCTCATTCTTCATCCTGATGCTGTGCACAGAGTGATGTAGGAGCCAGCTTTGGTGTTGTGCTGAACTTCCCTTTCAGAAGGAACTATCAGCAGGAAAAAAAAAAAAAAAGAAAGAAAAAATGATGTAACAGTTGGTTTTAACGTTAAAAAAAAAAATCCAGCTCCACATTTTCTTATTGTACTGAATGAATATATTTTAAAGCAAGTAAAAGACACTGAAATTTCCCAGTGCTCTCAGATAAGTTTCTTGTGAAACCTTTTTCCTATTCCCTGTGCCATTTCATATGCTAGTCGTGTGTGCAAAAGGTTTTACTTGTCATTTCTGGTCTTACCCAGAATTCAGCTGGCGAGCCAGTGCTCTTTTTGAATTTTCAGTATAATGATTTCTTTGCTTTTGTAGGTTTGGCGAAAGAAAATTCGTGTTTAACAAAACAGAAAAAGCCTTAGGTAACAGGAGGAAAAAAAGACCACTAGAACAAGTTGAAGTCATCAAGGTGCCGTTAAAGGAGCAGTGGAATGTCACTTTAGACTTCAAGAAACCCAGCCTCAGAAGAAATCCTCCTGTAGTATGTCACTGAAATTACAAGTTTGTCTCGCAGTCAGATGGCCTGGAGGTGTTGGCACTTGTAGCTACTGCATCACTAGAATTTAGGAGCAGAGCTGCATTTCCAAGCAACTGGCATGCCTGAAAGAGTTACTTACAGAATAAGAGAAGATGGTGTTACTGAAAAAAAGGATATTGGTGTTGCACGTTTCAGTCTATTTAATATATATATTGAATAGTTCTGTATTTTAAAATAGAATAACTGTGTAAGATACTGAAAAGATTTCAGGACAAATCTTAATCTGCTGACAAAAGCAGCGAAGCCTCATAGGACTTCTGTTGCAAATGCATTTCTGACAGCAGTGATTCAACTGTATGGGATTCGTAAATGAACTGACAGAAACGTTAAGGAAACAGAGCTAAACATTTACAGTACTTCACTCGGTGTTCACACAGAAAGTGACTCTGAGCAGAGGGTCAGTGGCAGGAGGATTTGGTGAGTGGTGTTAGCCAGGTTGACAGACTGCACAGCGGTGCAGGTGGCCGTAGTTGTTTCATACAAGCACCCTGTACTTGTGGGCTTTTGTAGAAGGAAACCTGTGACAACAGCACGCAATATGGGGTTTTTGGAAAACTTAGGTCATCAGTTTTACATCTTTTTTTTAAACACAGCATCATTCGTCTTCGGATTTTTTTCATATATAAATATATGTTTTAATACAAAATAAGATCATGTCAGAATATTCATAAAATGTCCCAGACCTGCGCTCATCATGTGCATGGCATCATTTTTTCCATAGCCAGGGTTCGTGTGAGGCTCAAGCATCTATAACAACCTTTGATACAAGATTTTAAGTCAGATGGGACTTGACTGACATTCAGAGATTTCCACAGATTACCAAAAAATATTATTTTTCTGGTTATTCCCGTGTCCCTGGCAGCTGTTTTTCTCTTCCCTTTTTTATTTTCTTTTACAAGGCTTTTATTTAGCAAGGCAGATCCGTGCCTCAGATTCACACTGCAATTAGAAATAGTCATGCAGGTTTCCACAACTAAAAGCTTATCATCTCACCAGAACAGCGGTGACATAGTTCAGATACTATCCTTAGGCTCCGGGGAACATAAATTCCGATGTCTCAGTCTAGATGTGGGCGAGTGAAGTCAGTGCCCTTCTTCCCTTTCCATATTGCTCCTCCACCTCAGACATGCCCTGTAATGCTGAAGTTGAACACGAGGAGCTCGCTGCGACCGAGCCGTGGCTGAGCTGTGTCTGGCTGTACTTCCTTTACTTAAAGTAAGCACAAAGGCCTGGAAGAGCATTAAATAGAAAAGAGCTAATTGATATTTTTGAAAATGTAGCATTAAGTAAAGCTGAAAGTTTATGAACAGGTTTGATAGAGACCCGTGAGACCCATGATGTGTTTCTATGGAAACTACGGTTTAAGGTTTTTATCTGATGAGATTCTAAAAAGAGAACAATCTGTCTCTTTTCTGATTTGGGTAGACAAAGTATAAATACAGCAAAATCAATCGCTAAGTGGTCTTTGGAAAGATAGCTAATGAAGCGCATCAGGATGAGAACTGCTGTGTAAATGTAAGGTGACATTTCTGTCTTAATTATTGCCGTTAATTATGTGATTTTTGGGACAGATTGCTGATGAGAAGCTGCAGCTTAGCAGTCAAAATATTTGTGCATGTTTCCATTCAGTTGCTGTTGTTGAATTATGCGATTATCTGTACTTGGTCTGAATGTGAGAGTGTAACACCCTGCTCGCGGTCGCTCATGGGTTGTGGGAATCTCTGGGGTGCATCTCTGCTGGTTCCCAGCCCTGGCTCCTCGCGTTTCTGCTTTCCAGTGCTGGGACTGGCCTGGGCCCGGGCTCTTCTGCGGTGGTGGCTGGGCTGAGTGGCACCTCATATTCCTCGTGGCGTCAGTCAGACAGGCTGGTCAGAGCTGAGGGCTGTGATTCACCAAGGCATTGTGCTATTTCTGTCCATGCTTCTCGTATGCACTTTGATTTCACTTTCTTAATCAGCACAGATCAGTTCACAGCCACCGAATTCATTACATACAATCTATTCATCCCCCCTTTCCACCAGGGCTTTCGTAATTCACGACGGAGACTGATCCTCACTTAATCAAGTTTTCACCCAAAGTCAGCGGCACCTCATGCCAGCGGTGATTAATTCCTTCACAGTTCCACAGGCCATACAAATAGCTTCATTAGGAAAGTAGCATATGGTCACGTGGAGAATTGGCTGAAGCTGAGACGTTTCCGTCTTTGATAGTCTTCTAATATCGAGTGCAAATGAAATAACATACCTATTTGTGCTCTCATTGTAATGAAAACAAATACTGAACTGAGGGTATCTGAATACTGATCTGTAGGGTCTCGATGCTCTAACACAGAAGGAATCGTTCCCTTCTGCATGGTGGGGGTTTCATACAAAGCAACAGATGGCTGGAACAAAAGCCCTGAGACTCGGCTCTTACCTTTTGTGTGTGTTGCTCCTTCTGTATGTATTGTAAACTCTCAGTAGAGCTAAGGTGTCTGTAGAGGTTATATTAGTGGAATAAATAAATTTGGAATACAGTGTAGGTATGCAGAAAATAGCCCGTTTTACTGAATCATATAAATACAAGCAAATTATTAAACAACTTGACCAAAAATGTGAGGGAAACTTTTTTTAAAAAAGCATAAATGAACTTACATTTTTTCAGCCTCAAATTAAAATAGGAAATAACATATTACACCAAAAAAAAAAAAAAAAAAGCAAATGGAGTACTTGGAATTTTAGAAAAACCCTTCTTGAGATTTGAAGATCGTTGTTACAAATCTAGAGCGATGTGGATGGTTTAGGGAGGCACTCTAAAAGCCTCTGTGTCTGTGATTTGTCATTGGTTTTAGGGAGGTAATTAAAGCCACTGTTGTATTCGCAGTTCAGTTCTGGAGTAGCTTAGCCTGATTAGGAACTCACCTTAGCCCTTAGTTTCACAATAAATACAGATTCGTCCCTGACTTGATGCTTAAATCTAAGAGTAATACAGAAAACAGTAGGAACTGGTTTTCAGTTTAAAGACTTCTTTTTTGCCACTTCCTCACAGAACTCGGAGGTGCCTGCGTTACCTTTCCTCTTGCTTTGGCTCTTCATCTTTTATTGAGCTGCGTTTCACGTTTGCTGTTCTTTTCCTGTGGGTGATATATGCAATATTGTTTCACAAATATGTGGAAAATGATGCAGAGAGCACTGTTCCCTACAGCAGCTGCCAGGCAACCCTGAAGTTCAGAATTTTTTATTCTGACACAACTTCTTGATATTGGAAGCAAAATGTTTATGCTTAGATGAGTCTGACTTGCTACTGTAAACTTACTGGCTGCAATACACCAGGCATTTGGAGCTATAGAACAATATAAAAGGATTAATTAATTTGTCTGTAGATAATTTTAAAGATCATGACAGTGGTTTATTGGGAGAAAAATTTACTGTTTCCATTGTACAAAAGCAGCCAGAAATAGGCTGGAGCCAGCAGTTAAACAATGTCTGTAAAATAAGGACGTTGCATTAGCTCTGTGAGACTGCTTAAGCTAAACGACTGAAATTATCCCTGGGACAGATCCACCATTCAAAAGGAAGAAGCAAACCCACACGAGTATCGTGCATTCCTGGCTTTCATGATTCCATCCTCAGTCGACTTCTGTACGCCTTCTCCCCAGAATTTAGGATACCTGTCCTGGATTCTGGAAAGTTAAATTGCTGGCAGGGGGCTTGAACATGATTAATTACCACAATGAGAAATTGGAAGAGATTTTTTTTCTTCCCTGAGTTATAATGTGATTGCCGATACAGAGAGTTTAACCAGTAAAACATCCCATACGGTTGTGAAGGTACCAAGGGCCTCAGGTAATTCTTGAGAAAGAAGAAAGCAAGGAGCCGGAGTAGAAAGCAGGCGCAAGCTCCCAAACCTTAATCTGTGCAGAGTTTCTCTGCTAAATCTTTCTCTGCAATTAGCATCTCTGACATGTTAAGACAGAGGAAGAAATCTACCAAGTGAGGCAGTTGCTTTTCAAAAGTAATTTGCTCAATTACTTCTGCCAAATCAGTTAAGAAACTCAATAGACCAGAAGCGGAGGTCATGAATTATTTCACGGGCGCTGGAGGAAGCATGAAGGCAAATGTAAAGGTGCAGCAAGGGGTGAAATAGATAGCTGAGGTAAAGTGTGAGGATACATTTCATTGCCGTGCAGAGAGAAACAAACCTGCACAAGGATATGTCCTGTCACAGGATGCAAATCTGTTGATAGAAGAGAAGCGAGATTCCTGACATTTGTAGGAAGCAGACTTATTTTTTAAAGAGAGTTTTAGAATTAGGCAACAAAGGCTTTCCTTTCTTGTACTTCTGTGTGCTTTTTAGCTCTGCTGTGAAAGAGGAACCAGTGCCAGATTGCTTTAAGAAAAAAAAAAAAAAAGGTTACTGGAAGTCAGATTTAAATGACTGGAAGCAAGGGAGAAAGGGTTAAAGAAGGATTTTACATTGATTTCAGACACCTACTACGAATTACTGACAAGGTTGTATTAAGCATATGTTTTAACTATCCCCCATGCTTTACACCTGGCAGCTCAGACCTTGCCTTTTGATGCAGGGTACAGCTCCTTAGCAGCTAAATCTCCCGTGTTCACCTCAGCATGGTGTAGGAATGGTATCTGCACCATCAGGACGGTTAACTACAAGTCCTGAGTGAGCTGAAGTTGCGACAGTAATTCCAAATATATTGCGTGCAGTGTTTTATAGCAGAACAGGAGAGTTGTAACAAAATGTTTATCCCATGGAGCCAGCAAAACATTATTAGAAAGAAAAGAGAAATGATTAAACTGCCATGGCCTCTGTCTGACTTGGTTGACAAGATCTCGTTGGCTAGAAGGTTAGATAAATGTGATGACTATGTTTAAATTACTAGATATGAGGATAAAGGAACTTATTAAGGGAAATTGATGTACACAGTGAATCTCTCTAATAAAGCACTGCTTCTGGAAGCCCTAACACAAACTTTCTTTGGAGCTGTCAAGTTGGCTCTTTAGTCAAGGACTTTCATTGCTTGCCTCTATGCAGTGTTTGTTGGGCAGCTGATTATGTGATAACAGAACAGCTTCCAGGATGCTATGTGAAATAAATATTTTACTCTTATTTCTACTGCTTCAGCAGGACAATTTAATATTGATTACATTTGTTCTTACTAGTTGTAGCTACAGTAATGTGAGGAGGCCCCAAGAAGCTATACGCTAGTCAGATTTTGTCTGGAAGTTCTGTTAAAGATATATTGCTTTGTCTGATTCCCTGCTGGCCTGATTTGTGCCATTTTCTGAGACTTATTTAGAGGAAGCTTTCTTTTTTTTTTTTTTTTTTTTTTTTTTTTTTTTTTGTGTGTGTGATTATTACTGTTAATTATTTCACTTACAGTAACAAAAGATGGTCTTCGCATTTACAGCGTGAGAGAGGCTTGGTGTGTACATAAACCGGAATGATCTGACTTGAGTGCTATTTTGGCATCTCGTTTTTATCTTTGGGTTGAGCTAGATGAATTGGGAGCAATTATTTTGTCTGTAATATGCAGTGCAGATGTTCCTGGAAAGTGGCTGTTTCTCTGTGTATGATCGCATTCCTTGCATTTCGCTTACAGCATTTCCCATATTCTGTGTGGGCAAGGCTACTGAAACTATAGAAATTGGAAACTGAGCTAACAATAAGTCCATTAAATTTCTCATTGTTTGGACCCTACTGATATTCCACATTTTTGTTCTGTTTTGATGCCTTGTATCTAGGAAGTGGACATTGGTTTGCACGTCTCTTCTTATACAGCAGCTGAAGCTGTTATTTCCTCCTAAGCCTGCAATCTATTTTCTAAATGACTATTTTTGTTTATGGAGCCAATTTGCAAAAGACTTTAGGTCTTGTTCTTTATTAAGTTGTTGGTAAAACTCCCTCTGCCTCTGGTTAGAACGGAGTCAGCACTGACAATGGGTAAAATACCACTGCTTGCCTCTCCTTTCATCTACGGGACTTTGTCTTCCTAATGGGTTGCAAGCTTTCTCAGCAGAAATTGTCTAGCATTTGGAAGGGATTTATGTTTCCATTTCCTGTTGCATAGATTTCTTCTTTGACTTTTTCATGTAGGTTAAAAATATGCTGGAACCCTGTGCACAGAGATGCCTTTTACACTGCAGTAATTAAAGTCGTGCCAGTGTTTCCACTATAAACTGCATTTCTCAAGGTTTTATTACCCAGCTTCAGTAGTTCATTCTTGTAAACAAGATGTACACTCAGACACAAATTGTTTTGAAATGTGTTTTAAATGTCCATTTGCACATTTTTTGAGCTATAAAAAAAAATGGGGAGAGACCTGAACAGTCAGCTGACTTTTGGTTGTCATAAATCAGAGAGAAATGTGAAATGGGGCAGTTTTTACCTAATGAGCCTCACTGCTAATGCGTGTCGTTGTCATTGGCTTAATATTTGGTTCTATTGTGATTGCAGAGAACTATGAAAACGAGGAATTTTTCAGATAGACTTTCAGCTTTGGTACCTCTTCTGGCAGCATGTGTACCAGGATGTACTTTAAAGTAACCTATGACTTTCAGCCCCCCAGCATACTGAATATCCCTGTCTGATACGTATTTTCCAGTTCAGATTTTACAACTTGTATTTTTTGCTTTGCTTATAGTGTATCTGAATCATGGGTATGCACCATCAGATTTTCAAACTACTTCAAGCAGTCTGCAGAACGCCTAATGATCCTCACCCAAGGTTAAATATACAAACTTCCTAGTTAGTGTACTGCTTAGAAGCAACATGCTCATACTGCTGTGAGAAGCTCTCTTTGCCCTGGACACTTCTGAACTGAGCTGTTTTGCCCAGTTGGCTTTGCCCAGGAGTGAGGAGAGCAGCTCCTGTTTCGCACTGGCTACACATATCTGTGCTCAGATTTTTTCTGGTAGCCTCCTTGTCTGCTGTTTTTTCAACTACAGTTGCCTACAACAAGAAAAGTACTGTGTAATTTCCTACTGTAACAGAAACATGCATTAATAGGAGAAGGAATCAAAACATGGAGCAGAATTGTAACCTAAACTTCCAGTGCATGGTAGAAAAGTAGAAACAATTTCAGTCTACTGTATGCACAGTCACATATATACATACCTAGATAGCTTTGTTGTGATATCCCATAGTTTACCACCTCCTTAATTTGAAGGTTTGTAATCTCTTTGTACTTGTGCTATTTCTGCCATACCCAGTAATTTAAGGAGAAGTCAGTCAGGAACAGCAATTAATTAGAGCTTGTCAAAATCTGGAAGGGTAAGTGTTTGTTAAATAACTGAAATGATGCAGTAGAAAATACCTGTTAAAAAATGCTGTCTGTTTTTAGGTGCATCATTCTGATGTTCCAGATCCTAGCAACCCATGAGCAAGCGTGTTGGAACAGTGGAGAGGATGCTGATATCTGGCATGGAACAGGAAAAAAGACTCAGGAACGAAGAACGTGAGCTGATGGCACCTTCGGAGTTGGTATGTTACACGTTATCTGTGCTATGAAAGCTGGCACAGGCCTGCAGTAAGTGCTTTTGAAAGTCTCAGTATTACTCTAGAACAAAATATATTACACAGGAATTGTTTCTTCTGCTTTCCGTAAAGCAAGCTGTGTGCTCTCTTGATATATTCTTTCTATTGAGCTGTTGCCAATACTACTGGGAAGAGACATGAAACACCATCTTTACGTACAGGTACTCAGTTTTCCTTTCCTTAAGGGTAAGTAGCAACTTGATAAGAGAAAAAGAAAGTCTAATATAGGCACCTTAAAGTAGAATTTTTACAAATAAATGAACATACATTCAAACTGAAAAATGTCCAAAAAAGCCATATTCTGTGGTTTTCCTTTTAATATTGAGTAAACCAAACTTGGTTATTCCTGTCCAATCAATTCGCGTGTTTTAGATGCTGGAAATAAAAAGGAGGAAGCCTTAGAGAGTATGACAAATACTGTTCTTTTAGGGAGTAAGAAAATGTATCAATAAAGGGAACCATGATGTCTGCATGTAATTTATGAACAGGATACAATCTGAAAGGATCTGGATACCTTCTGTTCTTTTATTTGTTCATATTGCAGAATTGGTAAGCATGTGCTTATAGTGCCCCTTGCCCATAGTTGCAACAAGTGCTGGATTGTTAAGGAAGAAAAGCAGTTGACTTCAGTTGAAAAGATTTGCAACAAAGAGGTCTAGCTGTACTGGGATAGCATTTTGACTGCCATGGCCTTGGTATCTTGTTGATGGTGCTATAAAGCTTCATTGTTAGAAGTGTCTCAAATGCTCTTTTTATTTCTTGAGCTTATTCTTACATATAGGCTTTCAACACCAGTATTTTCTGAATGATACACTCTGGTTTGTTTGCCTTTGTATCTTCTGTATCCATCTCTGCCATCTCATAAAATGTTCATTATATTTCATGCAAAACAACTGGGCTGAATGTTCATTAGATGATTTGAGCTGGTCTCCAGAAACAAAGCACAAGGATCCAGCGTGCTTTCCTGATCTCACAGCTTTAAACAAAGGATTGTAACCTCTGTGGTTCTGTAGTGCTCCTCTAATTTTTCTATTTTTTTTTTTTTGAGACTTTTGGATGTAAAACACTATGTACATGTATTGTTTTGTTTATTTTTAGAAAGTAAATATTTATGCTTGTAGCTACCCAAATATTTTAAGAATTAGGCTGTGGTGCATCATGTAATTTAGCAGTGTGTACGTCTGAGATTAACAGTTTGTGGTTATTTTGGGGTACAGATATAAAAAGAGGCTCTTGAGGAAATATTTTAGGTGCTGCTGTCTATATCATATCTGTAACTATACTACCCTGCAGGTTGTCTCAGGTGGGAAAATGATTAATTCTTTATTTGTATTTCTGTTCATTGTTAGTCTCTCTTCGCTTGGTTTGGCAGTTAGGACAGTGCAGTACGTTGCCATGTTTCCTACAGTAGTTTGCTGAAAATCCACAGCAACAAATGATGACATCAACTACGTTTGGAACTAATGAAATAAATAGTATGGAGTTCCTAATATACTTCCATATATTTTTTTTCTTCTATAGCAACTGTTGGGTTCTCTTTAGAGTATGTTTTCTCCTTTTTGTGTGTAGTGTATAGGATCAAAAGAATGTAAGATATGACTCAGGTTAAAGGGGACAGGAGGGGGGGGTCTCTAATCCAGCCTCCTGCTCGAAGCAGGGTCAGCTGTCAGGTCGGCCAGGTTGCCCAGGGCTTTATCCTGGCTGGTATTGAAACCCTCCAAGGGTGGAGACCACACAGCCTGTTCTGGAGTAGACAACAGAAGAAGAAAAGGGAGAGATTCATCCTGCAAACTGCTGTGGTTTCTTAAAAAAAGGATTTTCTCCAGTCACCCACAAGAGGGAGTTTAAGCTTTTTCTGTAGAGAAACAAAAGGTGCTACAATGTGCCATTGGTGCTGACTGTTTTCTGAAGATACCCCAGTGACAAGGGCTTCGTGCATTCATACCCCTCACCAGAAGTCACACGCTGAGGGAGCCGGTGTCTGCCTCATTGCTGCACATTAATCACGGGATCAGTTAAGAGAAGCTGTTTTCTTTATTTTGTCTTCAGGACAAGGAGACACATTTGGGTTCTCTGTTGTAACTTAACTGGAGTTGTTGCTGGTAAGTTGTGCATTGAAGCAATGTGGAATGAGAGCAAGGTCTTGTGGTGCTGCAAGTGCTGGTCTGCAAAGGCTAAGAAGCCTCCCTAACACTGGTGAATTTGGAACTTTTACACTGGAGGCATGCACCAGCTGTTGTTCAGGTATTTTTTCATCCTCTAACTAGAGAGAATCAGTCCAGAGGCTTAGCTGTGTCACAAGGAAATACAAGGATGAATATCAGATTGGTCTGCGGCCTTGAACTGACAGCCCGAGTGAATGATGCTGATTGATACTGAAAGGTTCGGCTGCAAGGAAGCCAGGAATGCTCTCGCTGCTCACCCTATAACTGCAGCTGTTCCCCACGTCTGGGCGCTTCCAGAGCTCGCCGTGCTCGAGAAGGTGAAAAGTGTAAGGGCACACTTTGAAAGTTATTCTGTGCAATAGCCTGGGTAGGTAGGGTTGCTGTTCTCCTTGCAAAAAAAATTTTTACAGATAGCAAGACAGAATACAGTTCTATCATGCAAGCTATCTTTTTCCAGTTCTGAGCTGAAAATTGATAAAAATAAAAATGAAGAAAACAAAGAGCCTTGAAGTTTAGTGAATTTAAAAAAAAAAAAAAAATCCTCAGGATGAAAGTAAGGAATAAAGAAAGAAGTCTGTCTATACTAAACTTCTCTGAAGCATTAGGTCCAAAAAGGGGCTTGCATTAGTAAAAGCTAACTGCTTTTAATCTATTGTAAGACTGCGCTGTTACGAAAAAGCTTCTGGCTGAATTATACGTTCACTTATGTTTAAGCAGAAAATCCATTAGAGGCATAGAGGCCACAGAATAGATCTTAATTTCAGATCGGATAAAAGGAAGCCAAGGCTGAGAAACCAAGAATATGTGGTAGAAGCTTAGAAAACTAAGTCAAGGGAATCAAATTAAAGAATTCAAAGAAATATGGAATGATTTGAAGGCCAAAGGAGGGCTGACATGAAAACCTTATGTTTCTGATGTTAGTGAAGAGAAACGACCCATGCAATGTTGTGCATTTACTAGTTTAAAATATCAAATACATTATTTTCAGGTAACAAGTGTGATATGGAGAACAGAGGTTTGATAGCAGCTGTGTGCTCGGGAAGGCCTTCACAGCAAATGCTCCATTTCCACATGGAGAACAAGCAGTGCTTTCGGCTGAGTGCCCTTCCTGCTTCAACAGCTCAGCGTTGATTTAGGAGAATGGTTATTACATATCAAATGCATGCTCCTTGAGATCAAAACCATGTTCCTCTTGAGTGCAGATGAGTGTGGCTTACTACTACTCTACAGGGTAAATCTCACCATTGGTACTCCTGTATTTATCTGAGGCTCTGCTCCGTGGAAGGGATTGTGCCCTCTAAAGGGGGCTTGTGCAATGGGGTTTGTTGGCATGTCAGAAGGATCTGGCCTGTCTGAAACTTTTGCTTCTGTTCTGATGACTCTTTCAACAGCATTATATATATGTATTTTTTTTAGTTCTTTCCATTTTCATATTTTTAATAAGGGAAAGTAGTACACAAGCAAAAATAAATGTATCTAAACAAATTTAGGAATTCTTGTTTTGAAGCATAAAGCATCGCTGTAAGTAAGTTTAGAGAAAAACCAGAAAAGCCAGCACAGATTCTGTGGTAAATCAGTTTATGAGGTTTGTCCAAAGCATTCTGTAACCCTGCAGTCAGTGTAACTCAACATCTATTCTCTTTGTTAAAGGGAATACTCAAATCCATTAGTTAATTCAAGCTGAATAAACTCTATGGTGTTTTCCTGCCAAATACTATAAAAGGGAATATTGAATTGTTCCTTGGAAAGGCCCCTAGGATCTGTCATGTCTATTCAGTTTTTTTTTTAACTAAGATCAGATTTGCTCCTGCATCTTTATGACCCATCATAATCTGAGGCTTGTTCCGTACACTGAAGTAAGAATATGAGCCTTGTGCTGCTTCAATTTACAAAAATGAGTGTGGTGAATCCAGCGATACAGCACTGGAGCCTGTTTCGATTCAGTCTGATGGTCATGTACATGTACATGTGCTTTCCCATGTACAGATGCAGTTTTGTGTATTTTCCCTGTGCACTGCTGTTATCTAGTGCAGGTTCCTGGTCTCAGCTGCTTTGCTAAGAGGGGAAATGATGAAAAGTTTTACAGAGCACTATTGGTGGCTGACCCATGATACAGTTGTGCTCATTCCTCCATTGGCGTGCTACATGAACGTGCTTGCCCTGCTTCAGCAGTAGTCTCTGGCAAGAGTAGCAAAACATGACCCACCTTCTCTTGCAGCAGTCGGAGGATTTCATTACCATTGGAGTTATTAATGACACTATCACACTAGCTCATTTAGGTGTCACTTGAAAACTATGTAATGGCCTCACCAGGGAAAGGTGAACATATGAGAAACCATGCAGGAGAAAGGAGCGTCACTGAAAATGCTGAAGCCTTAGAGTGTCCCAGCACTGAGCAGTGAAGCAGCGCTGCTGTGTGCTTCAGTACACAGGGCTTGGCATCTGCTTCGAATGGCAGAAAACAGATTACCCAAGCTATTTGCTCTAGCTAGTTAAAATGTGGTGAATGGCTGGAATATGGGCCAGAGAACATTTTGGGACATGCATGAAGGAAAATCTTGGCAGTGGCTATTATACTGAGGCTGTCAGAGCCGATCAAGCAAGAGCAGGATAACACTTCTCTACGCAAAAGACACCAGAGAAAAATAAAGTGCAGCGAATACGGGAGGGTGCGCCTCTGACACCTGTAGCCTCTGGTATACTGTGAAGCCGTGAGGTGAATATTGCCACACGTATCATATAATCTGTTTGTAGAACAAATCTGTCTTTGCTTATGCTTCTTGTTTTGTATGTGTTCTGTTCACTATGGATAATCAGCACATCACAGCACAAAAGTTGTCCTCCAAAGCAAAGCACCAGAATAATAAATGATGGGTCTTCTTTACAGGGTAGCAGTGTAGGGACGTTGGCACGTATATGGAGAAGAGCTAGGCAACTGTTAGAGCAGTTGCTGTACAGTACAGTACATCATTTCTAAGCATAGCTGTAATGAGATTTTACAGATACAATTTCTCCGCATTTAACTTATGCTGCGTGTATTCAGAGAGTGAAAGATCATCCAGGGAGACCTTTTTGCCATTGGAATAGCAATGCCTTTTCTTTACAGCCTTCTTCTTTGCCTTTGTCCTGTTTTGAAACTTTATGCTCTTTTTCTATAACTGTGTGCTATCTTTATATAACCCAGGTAATATTTCACAAGCATTTCAATGGACAATGGTGCTGTCAAGGACTGTGGTGCTGCTTCCCACATTACATTGCTAAGCAACATACAATATAGCAGCATGATACCCTGCTGCTGGTAAGAAGTCAAGCTCCAGTGTTCAGTAAAATTATTCTGATCTACTTTCCCATCACACAGGAATCAATTGTTTCAGCACATAAGTAAAGATTTGTATTAATAGTAACAAATTCATACAAAAGTTAGATTTTTTTTTTCTAATTCCCAAGTGCTAAGTACATATACATTAGTATTTTTTTCCTACTCGGCCCCAGAGAAGTTGGTCTTTGCCGTTTTGCCAGTTAAGCAGCTTTCACTGACTTTGACAAGACTTGTTTTAATCAAAGCATCAATTAAGTAAAATGCTTCTACTTGGAAACAAGCTTGTTTTGCTCATCAGCTTAAATTACACATGCTCGAATGCCTTGCTAAACACAGGTCAACTTGAGAGCAGCAACTGGATGTCAAGTCTCTGTTCAGAAGCAAGCCAGATAGTTTCATGTATGACATTTCATCCTGGAGATCAATTTTGCCAGCTGATATCATCTCTAAAGAAACAGATGCATATTTCAGTTCCATTCTTCATATTTTTTGAAAAAAAAGTAAATAGGATTATCACTCAAAATGTTAGCTCCTTTTTGAAAGGATGATGTCTATCTAAAATATTTCAGTAGATCATGAGAGGAGAATTCACTTGCAGGTTCAATAAAGCCTTTCCTATCAGTTGTTTCTCTGATGGCTTTTAAAAGACATTAATACCAGTTATGCTTATTGTGCCTGAGTGTGGAAAACTTTCATGTTGTTGCTATCAAGAGTTGTTTCAGCATTTTACTGTTAGCATTAGCCACTGATAGGGATCAAAGTAGCTATTGTATTATTAATTTGGGATCTGAAGGAGTTGGAACACAGGTCAAAGTTGGCCTTATCTTCAGTAATGAAATCAGGAACTGTGTGATGTGGAGTGAGTCAGTGTCAGCGCAGACAGCACTGCGGCACAGTGGTTACTGCTAAGAAGGGCTAGGCTGGTCCTGGGGGCGGGAGGAATTCTGGCCCACCGAGAAGGTATTTCACAAGAGAAAGCTTGTTCAGCATGGGGATGGTCTCCCCTGGCTGGGTGTGGAATCTTTCTGTGAATGCTGCTCTTCTGGTAGCCAATTTGGTGTCAAGGCCTTTTCCTTCTCCTGTGTGCCAGCATGCCTAATGCTTTACAGCTGCCTGGCAGTGAGAGAAGGCCCAGGTGTGGACATCTCTCTTTTCCACAGACTTCTGTTCCCATGTCTTAGTTTAAGAACAGACAACATTTTAGGAAGATCTGTACCTCTGGAAGTGTGGGTTACTGCTCTAGGTGACGTATGAAAGAAAATACAGGCTTGGAGGACCCTAGTAGTGTGTATGGGGTGAGACAGAGCAGCTTAGTGTGAGAGAAATGGTCTTAGTTTGAACAAGAGCAGGGTAAACAGATTGGCTGATAATGCTGAATACCATGCAATTTCCTTTTAAATTACCAGATGGGGAGAGAAAGGAATATAAAAAGAAGTGAGAGAAAAGGCAGCTAATGTTGAACTGGAATAAAATGTTGCCAAGACATCACGAGAGAATGAAGAAAGGGAAATGAAGGGAAATGAAATTGTCACTTCACACAAGAGCTCAAAGAGCTTTGAACCCCCGACTCCAGTGCCTAAGGTGCACTTTATGTAATCCTGGGAGAGTCTCGGTTTGCTGCCATGCCCGGTGTGCCTAGAGAATCAGAAGTGGGGAGGATCTGTTTGATGATGACAGACCCGCAGCAGAAGAGAAGCCTGATAGAGGATATCACAGCCTGTGCAGACTGACAGGCATTTCCTAGAATCAGGCAAAGCTAGCTTCATCTGACACTAAAATTATTCTATCAAGTGTTGGGAACTGATTATAGAAATCTGTTAAATCTCCTTGTCAGAATAAGAAGGCAAATCAGGACACTGCTAGATCAGATAAACTAGGCTGCCAAAAAAAAGGAGGAAAAATGTTCTTTAAGTTCTTCTAACCATTCTAATAGTCTCAGTTACTTTAACAAAGCTAGAAGAGAGTCTATTCTATAGTGTCTGAAAATGATAATTCTGCTCAGGGAGAGGAGTATATATATGTCTGCAGATGATGCTGAACAGTCGGTAGGATCAGCAGCTGAATCTTAATGCAGTTATATACTGCAGTAGGTCAGACTTGGTAATTCCAGTTAGATACCTGCCAATTATTGCATATATGGTATTCACAGGGCCCTGTGTTCGCAGAAGTAGCGTAGAAAGGCTGAATGGAAGAGGTTTGCTTTTGAATATGCTTGAAAGCATGCAGAGATATAATAGATGTTTACTAAAAGCTAGCACATCTCGAGTAGTGTTTCCTAACCTGTGTGGTCCGTGGACTGTTCATGGTCTGTAAACTAGTAGAAAATGGTGTGTGAAATAATAACAAAAGACAAAATTACAGCCAAAGCAACATGCACCTTCTCCTATATGCAGGTTTAGAAATGAACAAATGAGAAGGAAAACAAAACCATAAATAAACACTGAATGTTTGGATCAAATTTTTCTTGTTTGTAAATGAAAACTGTTGATTGGACTACATAATTTGGTCCATAGTTTTTTCCAGAAAGGCTACGTCTTCCTTAAATTTCAAACAGATTGTGAAGCAGGGATCTGAGGGTTACTTACATAACTAAACACTGAAATTATTCTTTTGGCTGGAGCATTAGCAGTCTGTGCTTTAATTGTCCCTGGTAATTTCTAAGGCATGTGTGTGTGTGCATAAACATACGTATGGCTATTACATGTGGCCAGCTCTCTCCAGCGGGTAGGTTAAGCTTGTTTCTTGCAGAGCTGGAACCCAGGCATAGATGCACCAGGGCCGAGAGCAGAACTGTAGGAGCTTACTTCAGCTCCACCCCATGCATCTCTGGTGCTGTGGGTGACGGGGAGGTGACAGTCACAAAGTGGTGTAGACCTCTCCTCCCCATCTGCTGCAGGGCCATGTGTGGCCTTCCAGCACACGCTCTGGCCTTTGCACAGGTCTCAGTTATCTGTGTACGAGTACACAGGAGGTCAATCAAGCATGATTAAGAGCAAAATTCCTGAAATATAAAGGGCCTAATATGGAAAGCAATCCTAGAATCTCAGATGCATTGGAAGTAGAAAAGAAAGAGCATCAGGTAAGAGTGGTTAAAAGTAAATTAGAGAGAAAAGAGGTGAAGTTTTGGGAAGAGACAGTTGTTTGCCTTGTGGGAAGTGACAGTAGGAATATCAATAGAGGGGTAACCTCTGCAGAGTGGAAAACCACTGGCTTCTTTGATTTGCCTGTGGGCAAAAATATCTAGAAAGTATGTATTTTGTGGAGAAGGAGGAAAGGGAAAGGATAACATAGACAAAATGAGTAAGTCTGAATGGGAAAAGACGACAAAGCACTGTACACCTCACTGGAGCTTCTAGAGGAGATTAGCTATAAAAGAAGATTAGTTATAACAAATACTTTACTGAGTGGAACTTGAAGTGTAAGCTATGCAGAAAGTGCCTGTATGTGAGAAAAACAATTATCTCCATCATCTTCACACAAGGAGAGGCAAACTTTTGTACTTTATTTTTGCTTAAGTAAATTAGAATGATTTTCTTTAATTTCTTGGCCAGTGTCTTTGTAGCTGTGTTGCCCAAATTGCTGCAGATAGATGTTAATTCTGTTTTACCTTAATCTGTACTGACTTGAGAAATATTTGAGGGTAAGTGGAAGAAGCATTCCTCACCTGAGGGCTAATCTGTGGTGTACCTATAAACCAAGATAGTGGGAAACTGTTGTAGTTTCCCCACACATTCTGTAGATAAAGCAAAGGATAACCCTCACAGGAGCAGCATGGACTGATTGGAGGAGTATTATAGGGGTCAGGAAAGGAAGAGAGTACAGATGATAGATTATTCAGGAATTTTTATTCATCAGAGTAATGAATAGCAGGTTTGAACCTCGCAGTCTTTTGTCACATGCCAAGATGAGTATTTATTTTCTGCCTTTTCACTTTACCCTTGCTGTTTCCGTTGATTTCAGTGAAGTTTCTCATTTTCTGTCTGACTCTGAAATGAGATTTGCTGTTATGTACTTCATACCCACACCAATATCTCAACAATTCCATGGAAACCTTGGGTTAAAAAAAAAAAAGGTTTATCTATGTCATATGGTTAGATCTATTTCTGAAGTCTTAGCTCAGGCAAAACTAATTGAGTAGGAACAGAGACCGTATTCTCATACTTTTATTCTGCCTAAAGCAAGAAAGAGTATTGAAGAAGTGAATGTGAAATCAGAAGTTAGCGGACAACAAAGAGGTAGAATGACAATAATATGCCAAAAAAAAAAGAAAAAGAAAGAAAAAGAGAGATGATAGAGGCCTATTTTATCAGAAACAGATTAGAAACATGAGGAAAGTATAAGATGTCATTTATCTTGTGTTTCTCTCTTCGAGTGACATAGAAAGAAACAAAAATTAGTTCAAAATCTTTGCTTTTTGTTGTGTGGATTTCACATAAAGCAAAAGACCATATGGAGTAATTTATCCTAAAAAGCTATTAAAATGAAGAGGCTTCTTGATATGGAAGGACAACAATTAGCTGAATCCCTAAACAAAAAGGGAGAGAGTGAGGAAATGACAGGAAACAATACGGGAAGGAAAGAAAGGAAGAACAAATAAGCTCAGAGCAAGCAGCCTTGACAGCCTTTGAGGACTCAGAATATGTCTCTTTCTCAGTGCAATAGCATTTTTCATGTGCCTGTTTCTGTAGATAACTTGCAGACAGAAAGAAATACATATTTTGATGCAATATTTCTATGCTGTAACTATGGATGCATGGGAAAAATCTACTGATTTGCAGAAACCAAGATTTCAGAGGAAAAGATCTGGATATGGGTTTTTTCCCCAGTTAATACTCAGTGTGACATTAGTATTCATCTTTACGGGTCCATTTCTTTACAACATTCAAAGCCTTATTCATGCCATTTACCTTGCTTGCATCTGTTTGGAGATCACATAAACTGGATGCATCTGAATATTGTACTTGCTTTTTGTAACCTTTCATATTTTTGTAGGATTTTACAAACTTAGAGCAATGGATAATTTACTACAAGCCCTAGGTAACAGGGCCCTAGGGTCCAGGCTGGAGAAACAAATATCAGTTAGTCTTTATCCCATCACATCCAATGCAGAAATAGTAGCAGAGCAGCCCACTCTGAAAGAGAGATTATTTTCAGTATGTAAAAAGAGAATTATATATTTTAAGTGCTCAACCAGGCCTATTTTTCCAATAGATGTTGTTAAGGATATATTAATTTATTTTGTTCGTATTTTATTTTAGCCTGAACCTTCATAGAAAACTCAGATGAAACTTCTGTCCATGTTTCAAGAAACAGCACTTCATTTTCACCATTTTGCTGTTTGATAAGATGCACTTCAGAAGTTGTAGTCATTATGAATTTTGTTTGATGCAAGGAGGGACCGTGTAACTTTTCAACATCTTCTCTTTTAAGATTCTTATCCAATGTTTGAGCACCCTCAAGTATCCAAAGATTCTGCTAAGCATTCAAATGTTTGTATTTCTCTGAATTGCACTTTCCATTGCTACTTTTTGTCCAAGTTTTTATTAATGATATATCATTATGCCAGTTGCTATTGTATTACATTTACATAACATGGTATCAAAGAACAACCCATTCTTTAAGGCCATCCACTGATTAAGGAAATATATGTTGGTTAGTGAATGTGAAGAAAGCTGTTGCAGACTTTTTTTTTTTTTTTAAGAGCTGAGAAAACAGAGAATGCTTCTTGTTCCTGTTTCTAGGAGACAACTGCAAAAACATAGTTAGGAATCTGTAAAGTCAGCTAGGGCAGAATCTCAACAGACAGCTTGGTAAATTGTGCACAGAACTCTGCCTGTTGTAGACCTTTTGTTATTTTTGCCCAGGAGTCCGTTTAGTTTTATTTTCCTCCATTAAACTGCCAGGAGGATTTTACTGAAGAAGCTCAAAGATCCTTGCATCAGTTTGAAGCGTACAGTAGCAAGAGGTAATGTTATGTTCTGGTTACTGTGAAAGAATGTCCAAATAGCATTATTCATTTTTTCGGTCTTAGAAACATTGACTGCATTAAATTGATTGTTGGCATATTTCATGGTAGAATATTCAATGAGTACTCCTTGCATAGCCACAATTTATGGTTAATGTGTTTTCTAATCATGATTACAATAGAATCTGCAGCTCTGAACCATTTTGTTTGGTAGTTTGTGGCAGTTTTGAATAGAGATATAAAGCTCAATCTTTTCAGAATCTGAAGAACTGGCTTGTTTTAAAACTCTTGGAGCCAAAGATGGTTCAGTAAGTTACATGTTTTGAGCACATATCAGATACTGAACTGCTCGTGTCCCAGAATACATCTTACAAACCAAGCGTCCTAATGGTTCACAAAAACACAGAGAGCATTGAAGGGAAAGATGTGACAGACACAGCCTCTTGCACTGAAATCCTAGGGAATGTCTTTCACAGACTCTTTCTTCAACACAGGTCTTCCAGCATTTCATGCTCCATTTAATTGTTACACCTTCTGTTTTGTTTGTTTATTTATTTATTTATTTATTTTATTTCCCTGTGGTGGGACTTTGCTTAGTTCTGGATGAAAAGTTGCCACCTTACATGTGTGATTACGGAGCATCACTTTCTTGAGAAAATTGGGGTAAAACTCTGGTGATTTAGTAGTATAAATTTCCATCTCCCCAAATAAAGAATCCTTAGAGAATGTCTGTCCTGTTGCTCCGGATTATGATTCATATTCCAAAAGAGTACCCAGCTGAGAAAAAAGGCTTCCTTATGGCTCTGGATAGCTCAGCAGACAAATATCCCTTTAAAAGTTGTTGAGTACTAAGCTTAAAATAGGTTATAGTCTTCTCTTAACAAGACTTGTGCTAGCAGGAACATTTGCATGGATAGAATGGCATGGTTAGAATTGGCAACTGGGGCTGCCCTGCTACTGGGGCTTCTTGAAGATCCCAGTTATAATCAGATTTGTTAAATTAAATGGTTGAATTGCTATCAGTTGCTGCTGAGGCAGGGGAATTCTTCCTACCAACATGAAGTAACCAAGGATGTATCATTTTTCAATTTGTGCTTGTGTCATCTACAAGCACATTTCAAGCAGCAAAACAGCACAATAGGACTTTGGCATGAACTTTTGGAGTATGATCATCTCTGCATTTGCTGTCCTGGGCAAGATAAGCTGCATCTCAATGGGAACAGACCCAGCCATGAAGAGTGACTTTGAAAACTTGCCAGGTAAAGCCAAAGAAACTGTGAGGCTGGTTACTTGGTATGAATTGTTATTCAGCCTCACAAAAGAAGAGGCTTTGACAACACCCCCAGTAACCTTGGCAGACTGTTTTGTTAAGCAGGTCTGTGCTTCATTGGCTTTTCAACTTGCATGCATTCATTGCTCCCTCCTACATATGAATTTATGTTTCAAAGAAGGATTGTATGGTGGCGGGCAGCTGTGGCATCATGCTGATCTTTTACACTGGCTAGCAACGACTGCATCAAAAAGCAGGCAGCATAATGTACCACGCTTCCGTTTCTCAAGTGGAAAAGCAACTGAACCTCTTCTCAATTCTTTTTCTAGATGCACAGCCTAAAATGTTTTCTCTTTATTTTAAATAATGGAGATCTTTCCATTTCCAACTTGGTCCTCTCCCATAGTGTGACACTGCTGAAGTGACAGACTGAGAAGGAATCCACAGGAATTGGTTTTGCACACGTACTAGCAACTAAAGTGTAACAGATGAAATTTTTTACCTGCTTGTGCTCTAACAGACTCACTATAGAACTATTAGAACTTTAAATAGTTAAGGATCTTCCAGTTTTTGTAGCTTTCAAACTAAGTCACAATCATGATTGCAAAGAAGGTGTCCTGCAGCTTTATGTTTCTGTGTCTTTATTTAAAATAGTGGAGTAATCATGTTTACTTGGCACAAGCAAGACATAGTCAAAGTTATGACGTACTTCAGGGTTGTCCTGGGGCTGTTGGAGATAACACATCATTTTGCTAGCATAAGGTCTATCAGGAACAAAGTAAAAATTATACCAACATGGTTTTCTGGATGAAGAGTATGTTGTTTTCAAAATGTGCTTTGACTCTACTTATTTATATATACAGGTATTTCTACTTACCTTTTCCTAGAGATCTTTAAAACATCTCTTAGAAAAGAAAGTAGTTTTCATAGTCTTCTCAGTTGACTGTAATTCATTGTCACTATGCATAAAATAACAAAACCTGGTCCAAAAAGACTTAGGAGACAAATCCTTTCCCTGGAAACAAATTGAAGTTATATCCCCAGATCTCTACCACTTCAAACTTAAACTGTATAGCTTGATGCAGAAATGTTAACATACTTTGTGAAGAATAACAAACAGGTTAAATATAGATTCATGTAGCTGATAACAGAGAGATGAGCTGATTTGCCCAGAGTTTTACAAGAAGTTAATAGCACACTAAAAGCAAGTAACATCTTTCCTGTTTACAATTTCAAGTTATGGCATGAGCTAAAGGCAAATGTGAACTAAGATTCCCATCTTTACTGGAAAGAAAGAGGAGTTAAGTAGTAGTAGCTACCAATTCCTGTGACATAAAGTCTTACGCACTGAACACAGCTGGAGTATGGCAGGTAGATGGTGTTAAAATTAACATCATGCAGACATTAGGCAATTAGAACGTCCTTTTTTTGTCTCATAACTGCCTATCTAGGGGAATGCAGAGATGCTCTGATTAGACAGAAACAGAGTACATTTAATTTCCACTTCCTTCCAACCATTTCAAAATTCCTTCCTTGAAGAGTCAGCTTTCCCAAACTCTAAATTTTGTGTTCTGCTTAACCTCATAGGTATTCCAGAGAATATGCTAGCTAGACTTCTCTTTCCACACTCATTAGTTCAGTGTGCTTGGCTCTTTTCCTAGGATTTGGTCTAGCATAGCCTCTGACCATTCAGGCCATTTGTCTGAAAATCATTTCCCTCTTTACTTCTGCAATTTTCCATTCAGTGCCTGAGCAATTAAAATCCCTAGTGATCAAAGCCCTGGTCTTCCAACTGTCCCTTTCTCTTCAAAATCATTGCATGAGCTACTTTTCTGATGGCATGAGCTGTGCTCAAGCAAAGAGTGCATGACAATAGCTTGGTTGTTAGAAACTGTGAGTAGTGCCGTAGCCAAAATATTGACATCATTCTGACTGGCACATTAAAGATTAATTTTTACTAGGACTGTAACTGCAGAGGAGCAAATCATTTTGATGACATTAAAGTCAAATCAGTTCTCATATAGAGTCATTGAGGCCTAAATAAGTATTATTTCTCACTGTTCCTGTCTCACTTTCTTGGTCTTGGCTGTTTGGTTAGCGTTACCAGCTTATTCTTGATTCACCACGAGGAAGGATTTCACAGGTGTTTATTCCTTCCTGGTACTAAATTGTCTATGAAAAGTACATTATGTATCCACAGTTTCTGTTTCATGGAAAAATACAAATTCTCTCTTTATACGATTCCTGTCAATTGCAATGAGCATTACAGCACTCTGTACTGCTATACATGGATGAGCGCGGAGCTCTCAGCATCTGGAGTTCATCTCCTGTGACCTAGGCAGGCCGTGTTAATGAGTCACCGTGTGTGTGTTGGTGCAGTTCCAAACCCTAGGATGCAGGGTAGCCAAATGGTTGGGACTGCTCGCTCCCAAAATTAACCTAAGACCCTTTTATTCCAAAATTTCCCCAAGTCCCTTCTATTCCTACCATGGTCAGTTTTTGTTACGTCAGACTGGAAGGATGTAATGTGTGTGTGTCAAGAGTTAACACACTTTTTTCTCTCATGTACTAAATCCTAGACTGTATATATGACCCCGAACAGGTGGAGGGCTGCAGGCAGACAGAGTGCCGTGTTCCTGTAGTCACAGAGTAGGTGGCTTTGTGGGGAAGGTGGAAAGAGGGAGGGTTTTTGTTTTGTCAGTGAGGGGGAGAAGTAGTGAAGTTGTAAAGAACATAGGGAGCGTAGGGTGCTAGGAGAGAGAATATAGGGTTTGCAGCACTGTAATTTAGACCAAGGCAGAGATCTCAGAACATTATTTAATAGGGACTATATACTGAGCAATACTTAAACTCATTTCCATGTATTTGTTTTTTCTTCTATTAATATGGCATAATTCTCAAGAACAGTACTAAAGTGTTTTTGTAAGGTACAATTACAGCAGAGTCATATCAACCTGCTAGGTTAATTTCTCCATACAGAACTGCATGTTTTTCTCCCTTCAGCCAGCCATTCATTTGTCCGCCTACAGCTTGTAGCACCAAGCATGAATACTCAGCTCTAAAGCACAAGTTACATGACTCTGTAAAGAGTGAGCTAGTAAGGCAGAAGCATTACCCAGGAGCACCAAAATAGAAAACCCTGCGCTCTGTTGTCTGCCTCTGAATCCTGTGTCATCATCCCTGACAAACCTAAAATGCACTAAATCTGTTGTAGGTGTTTAGAGTGATCCTTGCCTTAGATTTAAACAAAAGCTTTTTTTTTTTTTTTTTAGCGAGATAATCTTAATGCCTTTGCTGGAGTATTAAAGAAAGAGTTTGAATAACACATTCAAAGTAATATTGATCCTGAAAGTCTGGATTTGGAGAATTTTTCCAGGGTTGTTGTAATGGCATAACTTCACCTTTCAGAGAAACACCTTGGTTTATAGTTGCACATTGATACTTTTTTTTTTTTTTTTTTAGATGTCTTCAGAGAAAGTAAAATTATGTATTTCTCAGCTAGGTGATGGGATGGGTCGTCTTCCTCAGTCCTGCTTCTGTATCATTTATCTGAGAAGTTCAAAGCAGTTAAAGTTGGGAACTTTCAGCTGTATTCTTGTGAGATAAGGCACATTTCAATGTCTGTTATAGGAAATTGAGGCACAAAGAAGAGTTCTGAATTCTGTGAGGTCTCAGGGACTTAGTTAATGGCAGACCCAGCAGTACAACAAAGGTGACCTGACTCCTGGTCCTGCGACCTAACCGCCAACTAATATTATCTCTGTTTTGAGGGTCTGTAGTTCCAGAATCTGGTGTTGTGTATTGTCTGATTCTGCCAGAGCCAGTGCTTGCCCCCAGCTCGTTTGCAGAAGGTTCCCAGAAAGCCAGCTTAGCAGCAGCTCCTGGCTTGGCAAAGGAGGGAAATGCGGGACAAGGTGCCCAGCAGACGGCTGTTGCTGCAGCAAGTTGCAGCTGCCCAGCGCAGAGTCCCCGAGCTGCCTCCCTGTTCGGCAGTGGCTGGTCTATTCATTCTGCAAACAGCCTCTTTCCGTTCCAAGACAGCCCTAGGGACACAAGGGAATGGCAGAGTTTATTATAAACTGAGTAAAGGAACAGACTATTGCTGGAGGAGATCCAGGGTTATAAAAGATTGGAGCGGGGAGGAAGGGGAGGAGGGAACAGGACATAATTTGTGTTTGTGTGGGAGGGGGTGGGTACTGGTGGCTTCAGAAGGCATTCCCCAAGCCCTCAAGACCTTTGCTGGTTTTGGTGCGATTTTCTGCAGTGCGTACCGTGCTGTGTCAAACCCCACTTACTTTTTATTGTATCAGTCATTCTATTTATGCAGCAACACGGATCGGAGAGCGCTTGCAGGTCCTGTTCTGAATGAGCTCCGCTCTCTGCCAGCTCAGCCTAGTTACATTGCTGTAACTTATTCTGGGGGATGGGAGAAAAAGGTTGCTGCTACTTTAAATATAATGCATTAAGAGGATGCTGGAAAAAGGCCTGCATGCTGTAATACCCAGCCATCTAGTTGGAAAAGCAGCCAGATGTAATACAAAAGAAGAAACACAGCCTCTTATGGATGCAGCACTAATTCATAAATCAGGTGAATCAGCTTAGGCAACTGCTGTGTTTTTATGCCTCTGCTGCATGGAGAACTGCATGTTGGATGCTTTTATTTGAAGTAATGGAACCAGATAATCCCTTGGACCAGGACAACTCCAATGGTAAGAAGTAGAAAACATAGGAAAGAGGAAATAAAGGATTGCGAAAGAGCGTCTGAGTTGCACATCCTACTTAAGGCACAGGGTTAGGCATGTGTTTTTACTGGCTTCTGCATGGATCAGTAGAAATGAGTGCGGTAATGTGCTTCACATTATCTTAAAAATCACTCTGTTTACAGGGTTTCAAGATAGGCATGTAGTAGACAGATAGAAACAGGGTGTTGTAAGAAGTAATCCAGCAGGATTGGTGCTCTCCTCATTAACCTATCTCCTGGGCAGTCTTTGCAGAGAGGAGAGTAACCTATTTATTTTACTTTATTCAGTTTGGGGGTCTTTTTTGCTAGTGAGAAAAGAATGTAACTTTATGCTGTGTGTCTGTCAAGCCTAGCATTTGGAAACAGTTTCTTTATCTGCAGAAAGCTTTCCTAAAGGCAGTTGCAGTGAGTAATTTGCTTAGAGGGATATATTTAGCTGTGGACCACATAAATTCACCCTGGAATTAAAGTCTGTGGTTAAAACTGCAGCTATTCCTTGGATTTATAACATTCCACATGCTGATGTTCTGCTATCTGGTCTGTTAGAAGACTTACAAAAGGCATAAATTGGGGTGAAAAGTTGTTTGCAATTGCAAATCTTACCTTTTTTTTTTTTTTCTCTGTTAGTAAAGTGGATCAGCTGCATTGAGGACAACAAATTGTTTACATTTTTAAAAACCATTTAAGATTGTGTTTTTTGGAATACATTGATTCTCAGCTCTTTCATATGTATTTAGTGCTATTCGGTATGCGGTCTGAAATCCACAAAGTATTCCACCTTTACATAGATAGGGTTCAAGAGCTACCTCTGGAATTCCTGCAGCATATTTTCTGCTGATAACCCGGAGCTCTTAGTACAACGTAACTGCAGTGTTAAGATCAGGGTAGACCTGAAGCTGTGCGGAAGGAATGTGGTTAAGGGAATGAAGTAACATTGAAACTATGTGAACAGTTGACTGGACAGATATAAGTGGGCAGCGCTGCTTTACTTCGGGCTCTGTGCCGTGCTGAAGTTGAATTATATAAAATAATCAAGGACAGAATTCAGTGTTTTTCAGATGATAATATTTACCTGAAAAAGTTAAGGTAGAATCACAGTTCTTTTATTTTTTATTTTTTTTTTTTATGTAGTTATATTAGTTTCCCTCTAGAACAACAGCATCTACCTCTTGTGTCTTACACCTCCTCTTATGCCACTATGACATAGAATTGAAAGGGTTTTTTTTTTCTTTATAGCAGCAAGTTTCAGCATTATCAGAGAAGTGCATGCATATTTTGGACTGATGTTAACAAACATATAAACAACTATCTTTGCCTGTCCCAACATTAGAATCTGGATTTTAGGAGTCACAGAGAGAATATCCTGATTCTTTGGGAAATATAAGTGTAACTTTGCTTTCTCAGATTTGCTAAAATGGCTCACTAAATTTAGAATGTATATTTAAGATATAGAACTTTTTCACTCTTCTCCCTACAGACATGTGAAGTTTATTCTGTCACATTCTGTAGTAACTTGTGTTTCCTACAAAATATTTGAATAAGTAGATAGGCACTGGAAATGTTCATATTGTGAGACGTGAGAAATAAGCACCCATGGCACCAAGGACCAGAGAAGAACTTCCTGTGATTCCCCCTTCCTAACTTTCTAAATCCCTGGCTTCCTTTTAGATATATATATATTTTTAATTACTTTGATTTAAACAATCCCAGGGTTTAAAAAAAGGTTGAACCATTTGTTGGCCGGGTCAATTGCATAAGGTGTTCTGCTGCTGGAGCCGCAGGAGCAATGTGCAGAATCGATGCGTTAATCTGCTGTTATGATATACCATGCATTATTTTGCATGAATTCATTAAGTAGAAAGTTCTCAAAAATATGCCAGCAGGGTGCTGGTGAGAAAGGTTTTCTCCTTTGAGGAGGTTTTCTGGTAGCTGTCATTCATGGAGCAGCCCCTTTGTCCCTTTTATTATCAGACAGCAAATGAGCTGCTCTGGCCACACGGATAACTATTGTGTTTATCTTACTGTACTGCCCACGTGACAGACACGAACGCCCTGGGAACAGACTGTAACTTGAACTGCTTTCTGTAAAAGTGCCTTTTTGCCTTCAAGAATGTCAAATCAAATTTCTTCTGCTGGCAGAATGAAAACTGTTAGTTCATTTTTGATTTACCGGGTAGTCCTTCCTGGTTTGCTGTAGACCTTATCTTGGAATTCAGTGTCAGTTCATTCTTAGCTGGTCGTGACCAGCCCAATAAATAGATCACTAATGATAGCAAAAGCTGTTCTGAAGGATATGTGGCAGTAATATACTTCAGATTTGCTCTTTTTGCCTCTTGCAGCCCTTTCATTTGCTTATAGAGATGTATGAAATCATCTAGAAAGACCTTAGTGGAATATTCAAGACCGAGAAGCTGTGTGGCTCATTTTTCTACACAGTTTTTTTACTAATCATATTAGGTTGCCAACCTTTTGTGGAGGATACCTCATGGATTTATTACTGCTTGTGACTGGAGCAGGGGACGAGCTCATTTATTTGTGGGCCTGCAATGAGATTTCATCTGTGTTAGTTGCTTTGACACAAAAGACCTTGGAATAAAATCATAACCTGTGGGTGAAACGGTTACAGGGTTATTTTCTATGACTCCTTGTAGAGCTGTGGTACTTGCGGCACTTTGAACACCAGCTTGAGAGATTGCTATCCATTTTGATGTTTGTGAAAGGAGACAAAGTTCTGCAACTTTTCTCCCTGTGTACCTAGGATAAAAGCTCACATAACGATACAGGTTCTTGTAAGGCTTTAAAAAGTCATTACAGCACCCCCAATATTTTATTTCCATTTTCTGAAAAGTGGGAATATAAAGAAAGATTATTGTCATTTTATGGTGGCTCACAGTTCTGACTTTTTGATGTGTTCTTTTTAATGTACTGAATGAATTTACTTGATTCTTCTCTCTCTTTCTGTTACACACACAGACACACGCGCACATACAAACCCACAGCCTTTTCTTGGAAGAAAAGTGCTGAAGAATGTGCTGATTCGGAAACCATAACCCTAAATTACCCATTTCAGAGGTATGACATATCAGAGCTGCAGATTTCTCTTTGTGCTATAGCCGCTTGCAGCTATAAGAGTAAAAGACAACTCAGCAGTTTTTTTGTGAGCTGGCAAAGATTTATGAAATGCTGTTTTTGTGTACAAACTCTTGAGTACAAAATATGTGTGAATTGTGCATTCATTGTGTCTTCTAATTGCTTAGAGGACAGTTTTGTCACTACAGTGAACACTGGTATCACCTCTGAGTTTATTCTGGTGTGTAGCCTGACAATATTTCTCTGTGAGTTACTTATTAAGCTTTTAGAGGCACGGTGGATTTAGAGGACTTTCTGAACAACATTGTAGAGCAAATCTCGTCTACTGGTTTTAGTGGAATCATATTCCTTACACAGTGAGGGCGAATCACAAATGCAGATTTTGTACCACAGAGGACTGGAGTTAAACCATTGTGCTTTGATAATACAAGAATTATGGCATGTGTTTTTCAAACTCTGACGTACGTAATCAGCCAGGAGGATTGCATGGATGACAGCCAGGCCTGAACTTTTCCTGCTGTTGGTAATTCGGATTCATTAAGCAATGGTCTAGGGAAGTAAGGAAACCCTAACATCAGCACCTCGACGTGCATTAAAGATTGCATTTGGTAGAGAGGAAAGCAGAAGCAAGGACTGGGAAAACAGAAGCTTTTCTAGATCAGAGCTGAAGTTTAATAGCAGAGTTGTGCAGGAACCTAAGACCAATAATTTATGGCTGCTGCAGGTGAAGAGTGAGGTGTTTTATTTAGAGAGAGAGAACAAAGATCTGCCATAGAACAGGTGAAGGCCATGAATGTGGCTACTGGGCTGCATCCAGCAGATGCCCTCATTTGGGGTACCTCACCCAGCACCTCAGCAGACAGAGACGAGGGCTCATCAGCTCTGTAGGCTCTTCTGTTTCATGGCCATGAAGTTTATTTCACTGTGTGGACAATATATGTATGTTATTGACCTCATATGATCATCTTCTCAAAAGAGGATTTCCCATCATTGTCTACAGGACCGAAGACAAATGCTAATGCATAGTGTGGAAATTAAACACGTTAAACTATCATTAGGTGATTAAGCAGTTCTGTACTGTGGCCTGTGGCATAGGTCATTTAAAAATGATGCCTTCTTCATCTGCTTACCTCAGCCAGCATTTATGTTGTTTGCTTGTTTGTATAGAACTCCTTGGATTCAATAAGTTAAAAAACCAAAGTGTATATTATTAGTAGAAATAGTTATATGGTTACTTAGAGATGTGTTACATAAGCAAGGTCTCTCTTTTGATTAAATAGCAGTTATTTAAAATCATACTTTCTCATCATGAATGTCAGTTTTCAAGGCTGAGCTAGCTGAGAACTATAGAGCATTGAGACATTTAGCCATCATTCTTCTCTTCTTTGCAGTCCTTACACCATGTCTATCTTCATGGTTTCTGAGAAAAGAGAGGTAAAGGAACATGTGCTTGATGGTAGGAAAAATTGGAAAGAGGAAGACAAATGCCAGTGTAATACGTGCAGAAGATAAATGCAGATTGAATTCCTGATGAATTGTGCATAAAAGCAGCAGGCGTATTTTGGGTGGCAGTCCTTTTCTTACAGCATGCTGTAGTTTTCTTCGTTTTACCTATACTGCATTCAGGTACTAACTATAACTCATATGTAAGATGTGCTGCACTGAAGGGTAAGACTGAAAGGAAAGGAGTGAATGCATTTTTCTGGAAAAAAAGTTTTAAATCTTGGTGGGCAAAGACAAAGTGGAATAAGAAATACTGCTGGCAAATTCAAATATGTCCTACCTGAGGGCATTATTTATTGGTGAAAATAGCGAAATGCTGAAATAGTGACAGCTTACCCCTGGAGGTAACATTAGGCCACTGTTCCACGTTATTTGCTGAGGAGCCTCTAAGTTGTATGACCAATATGAGACGTACGCTAAAGATATGATCCAAGTATGTGTAGTGATCGTTGCTGGAAAAGAATCATAAATAGTCTGCCTCAACTGGCAGTGAGTGTGTGGCGAGTAGAGTAAACACAGAGTTTAAAATAGGTGGGAGGGTATAATTGAATTTCTTTATTGTCCCCAGAACTTTTTGGCAATGAAGAGAAAGATTTAAAAATAGATATAAGCAATATCTGGAAACTTGAGTATAATTTACAGTATGTGGTGAAACAGAGAAATCCAATAAAGCTTTAGTGAAGTGTCCAACAGTATCAAAAAGGCAGAAAGCTCTGGGGGAATAGGAGACCAAAGATTAACAAGATTACTATATAATGATTGGTAGAATGCATTCAACAATTTCCAAGTTTATAAATGAATAAGGAACTAACTTTGCACCCAGTCTCTTTCTTGCTCTCACTACTAAAATCCATAGAAGAAGGTAGAAGAAGGTCAAGCCAATCAAGGAGCAAGCACCCCACCAGCCTTGGAGCCCACAATAAAGGAGAAACATCTACATGAAAGTACCAAGGGGCGTTAGATGAACAGGGTATAACCACCCATACTTGGAAACAGTTTAGGTAGCGCCTTCATTTTTCATAATGAAGAAAAGGGGCTTTTCATAGTCAAATATTTCCAAAGCCTCTTTTATTTTGCTTCCAAAAAGATCAACTCCAAAGCATGGCCTTGCAGCAAAGCCTTCTAGTTCTCTCTCTAAAGAATGACACTGTTGTTGAGTCTCTCACAGAACTTTGTACAACGGATTTTTAATGTTATATTCATGTGTCTGATTTGGAAGGACAAGGGATTTCATGGAAGTGGAGATGACATATCAAGGTATTTGTAGGTCAGAAGCTTTCAAATTCACAAGATTCTGGGTAACAGATAACAGAAACTGGAGAAGCTGCAATAGAAATGTAAGTCTTCATCGAGACCTTTTCTGTGACCTTTAAGCAAGGGTTGCTGTGATCCTGTACATGAAGCTACTGAGGTGTTGGACAGCAGCCTCCTGTTCTGGTGGTGCCCAGAAAGGTTGGCAACAGCTGATGCTTTACATCCATGTCTAACAAGAGTGCTGTGTGCTTAGGGATGGAAAAAATAAATAGGTGCTTACCTTTGGCCACTTCACTGCAATGTTCTTTAGTCTGGTTGTCTGCTTTGGATGTTTGTCAGGGAAGTTTCTTGACACATCCGTGCAGTTATCGTGTCAGATCGTTATGGTAATAAGGTTTACATTTAGGGATGCTTCCCCTCTGAGCATCTCCAAGGAACTAGCACATGCAAAAGATTTAATTGCAAAGCATCGCTACTGCTGATACAGACTTGGAGGCCGACCAGCTGCCTTGCTTGGTGAGTCAGTAGTCAGTGATTTTGGCAGCCCCAGAGCTTAATGCAGCGATCAGAAAATGTCTGCCAAAATAAAGTTTCAAGTTTGTTTTTCTACCAAATCTAGATATGCTGCTAGTTGCTTTACGCCTTTAAATACTTTTCTAGAGGTAGCTGGGAAGTTGGTAGACAGCTGTGGCAAATGCACTAACACAAGGCGTTGTTCTTTGTCCTGTGGCTCTATGTGTGGCCTTGTTTGCTTAGCCATTGGGTGGGCATGGCGTGGTGTGTGGAGCAAATCGATGCCTCCGAATCCGACGGTTAATCCAGGGTGGAGAATTCCCAATGCTCAGTGTTTTGAAATAAGGAAAGTAAGATGTGAATGGAGTTCTCTTACTTGTTCCAGAATAAATAAATACATATATTTGACTTAAAATAATAATAGTAAAAGTTAGACCAGAGTTCACAGTATTTCATTGTCTCTGCAACTGGTCTTATATTTTGCAGAAGTGTTGTTAGAGTATTACTCATGGCACAGAGAATATCCCTGAAGAGTTTTTCACAGTTCATGTGTCAGACAGGAATGCAAAGGATCAATTTACTGCCACAGACAAAGATCTGAAAATATCCAGGGGAACCTGGGAGAATACTTCCCACCCCAGATAGTTCAGCTGATTTAACTGACTCCACTTGTCTGACTGCAGTGTGTTGGCCAACCCAGAGTTAATTTCTGGTGGCAGCAATAAAGGCATTCTATGTAGACTGCAGTGAGAGCTGGCACAGGAACATTAAATGCAGCGTTATCTTCTTAGAGTCTCCTCTGCTGTAAAAAAATAAAGAGAATTTCAGTATGTTTTGGAAGGCTGACGAGGGCAGTACTTTATTCTAAGGAGAAAACTGTCAGTGCTCTGCAAGTCTGCTTCCAGGAGTAACTTGCTTTGTTTAGCAGCTCATCCTTTACTACTCATTTGCAGCTGTCAAAAAAGCCGGACATCAAATTGAGCAGTTGGATTTAAGAGTGATCCCTGGATGAGACAGTTGCAATGGTGTATAAGCTAAACAAAGCAGTTGGAAATAGTTTACTGTTTTGGCCAGCTTTTGGGTAACATAGTTCCCCTGAAAGGTGGGTGGTCATTAACTCATTTGCTTCTTAGATGTATTTGTTTTATTGTAATTTAAACTTTCCTGGTAAATTTAGGTAGAGCTAGTGGAAATATTGAGAGCTATTTATGTAGGTTTTCAGCAAGAGATGGCATGAGGAGCTTCATCGAGTTAACTGGGAATTGTTTGTCTTGAAGAAGATGCACACAGTTCATGCTTTTTTGACTCTTTCAAATGTTCGTAGTGTTTAAGACTGAAGAAAAAAATGCAGAGATTTAATTCTTCCTGTGACTTCCAACCCAAGATTAAGTTGACAACACAAACAAAAGATACAGAAAATGTAATCAGCATTTAGGATTTCGGGAAAAAACAGGTGCATTCAACTCGAAGCCAATGCTTAGTATATTCGGGTTGCTGAACTGCCTGCCTGTGCCTCTGACTGGGAGAGAGGCGTGTTTTATTTTCCCTGCTTATTCATTTTCTGAGTCATTCATCTTGTGCTATAGCTATTGAAAACTGTAACAGAGTCTGGGAAGCGCTTGGCTTTTGAGTGCTGCCTCCTGATTGGCCTAGGGAATGCTGCTGTTGGGGAATAATGTGTGAATACCATCTGCTCCGAGGAGCTGGGAGCCTCAGTGAATTTTGCTTGGAGAGGCACCTTTAGCCAGGACTACATGCAAGGGGAGCAAGCTTGCTTTTGCTGTTTGTTAGCCAAACTTAGTTGTGCCTGTATTTCCTTTCTGCTTCCCTGTTAAACTTTTTTTGTGCATTGCTTGAGGGTGAAGCTGAGGTGCTCCTTCTGTGGGTTTTGGGGTTGTTTTTACTTTGCTTTTTTTTCCTGCATGGGATTTCTTCTGGGGTTCAGCATGCACACAAAGTGGGGGAATAAATCAGCAAGTTTTGCAGCTGTTTATTGCGGTGCAGCAGTCAACATGGAATGTCTGAGCTGCTTTGAGATACTACTTCTAAAAATTTGACCTGCTTATAAAAGGTAAGCAATTAAGGACTTCTGCATTTCAGGGACTGACTTTTTACTTACACAGAGGTTTTGTTTTGTTAGAAATGAATGTCTGGTTTGAAATGTACAGTTGCCTTGTAGCAATGCCTGAGATCAAAAACTGTGTTTTGTCTCAGAATGCCTTTAATGAGCCTGAAGAAATGAGCAGAGTTGGAACAATGCTTGTCTTCTTTCTTTTGTAGGTTTTTAAAACAAAGTTTTTAGGTTTTAAAAACAAAGTTTGTGCAATGAGAGTGTAATTGAAATTCAAGACTGCATATACATTTGGGTTTGCATTTTTTTGGAAGAGAGCTCTCCCAACTCATGTTTCCCTGAGTGTTATCTCAGACAAAACACAGTTATTTTCCAGCAGTCTGGATTTGCAGTCAAATGGTGCATTCCACTTCAAGGAGACAAGATATAGTTTGTGAGCCTATTAAATCCTGCGCACTAATGACCTGCTGGTGTAGATTCAATCACTGGAGAGAGAACTGTAGGCATGCCTTTAACCTCAAAACAACAGGCCTGCCACAAGCAGACTGCTGGCCACCACTCTCTCCCACCACTAATTAGCACATACTTAACTTTATGATATTGTTCTAAAACATTAGGTGGTTTTTTTTTCCTAGAGGTGACATTTCAGTCAGACACTCGTATCTACGCAAGGCAAAGTTAGCTGGAGGAGCACATGAAATACTGCTATTTTACAAAATGCTAGCCTGCCTTCCAGTGAGTCAGATTATTCAATTTGCTGTCATCTGTTCCAAGGAGAAATCTGCAAAGAATATTTCTAAGACCTTATGTTTGCTGAAGGCCTCCCTGTTACTTATTTTTGACAAATACCTGGGTTTTAGCTTTCTCTTCGGTGTTGATATGTTAATTGTAACTGTATCTAAACTAAATATGTAAGTTTCAGGTCCCTCTGTGTATTCTAAGAGAAATATATGCAATAAATAGAGGAACGGTGAATTTATATAACTGATACTTGATCCAACCTAAACTTTCCATATTGATTCAATTTTAAATAAACAAGAGAAGAGCCTACATCTAGCATGCTTTCTTAAACTTGAGCCTCTTGAGGTAGTGCTCTTGTAATAGAAAAAAGATCTGTAGCTGTCTCCAGTTTCACTAAAAAAAAAACATAAATAAAAAATCAGATTTCATTTCATAGGATCCTCTAGGTTGGGAAAGACCTTCAAAGTCATCAACTCCAGCCATCAACCTGACCTGCTGAATCCCATCACTAAACCATGGCCTCAGTGCCCCACACATCCCCTAAATACCTCCAGGGATGGGGATGCCACCACCTCCCTGGGCAGCCCGTTCCAGTGCTCCACCACCCTATCCACGAGGAAATTCTTCCTGATGTCCAACCCAAACCTCCCTTGAGACCTTTTCACTTAGACATTTTTGTGGCAAAATGCCAGATCATCAGAAATTACACTTTTAATGAGGAAAGAACCTTCTTTGGTGAAGCCTGAATCAGGAAAATAGTTGGAAGCCAGAAGAGGAACACCTGAAGCACAGAGAGGTGCTACAGCAGTGCAGGCTGTTGGCTGGTAGCCACTGTACTTGCTTAGGGCATAGGATATAGGATTAAGGTCTTGCTATGTCTGGTGCAAGCCAAGGGTGCCTCTCTCACTTTATGTACATTTAGAAACCTTGAAAAGTCTTGCATGTACCAGTGCAAATGACGTTTTCCAGTAATTGTCACACTTCTGGGGATAGAAAAACTATTTCTCATTCATTGCTGCTGATAATAAAAATAAATGCTCACCCAGGTCTTTTCTGGTGGAATTATATTGGCAATTAAAGATTTCCCAGGTGCCCTTTATTAATCTGTCATTGGGCCAGACGTGATGATGGTAATGAAGGGGCATGGGGAGTAAAATCCTGACCTTTGAACTTCAGGGGTGAAGATCACTTCCATTCCAGGCATAGCTGAAGTTTTTTAGCTCTTGGCAGCAGAGCCTCAGGAGAAGCTGTAAATGATAGCATAAGGGACAGTGCAATCAGAGCTTTTTTAATTCAGTGCTATGTTCATATGCACATGTAAATCAAAAAATTGCTGCCAATGAGGGCCTTTCCTTTTTGCTCAAAGTGTACAGGGGTCTTAAGGTTTTCCTTCATCAAAAATAGTAGTTCCTTGATTCAGTGGTCAAACTGTGCTCTGTGTGTTTTCATGGGGCACAATTTATTGTTTAAGGACAGAACGTGCAACCAACCCTTTTGTAGAGGGTTGCTACTAGATCCCTCAGCAGAACCCTCCACAACTTACTGCTGCTTAATATTTCCCCTGAATGTGATTCTGTGCAGCTGCAGAGCACTTCTTGTTGGCCTTCCTGTTGCTAGTGTGCTGTTATGAACTTGAATGCAGCAATTTCATCTGCTTTTCAGTCTCTAATCCAGCTATCCTCATGCAAGTTTAAACGTGTTCTTGTTATCCCCTTCTTGTAAAGGAGAGCTGAATTAAAAGTGGCTTGCTCACAGGCGTACACAGGGAGCTTTTAGCGTTGCATTATTGCTGTGTTGTAGCTCCTTAGCCCATTTCCCTTCCTTCTCTCTTCTCTCCTTCTCTCTCTGTCACCTCCATAAATAAATAAATAAAAGGTAATTTGCTGGAGACATTTGTCCTTTTACTGTGGAAAGCAATATCCACCTGACATGCTTATAGGAAGTTGGAAAATCTTAGTGCAGTTTGTAACCAGGCCGGAGTTTTTGTTTCCTTGAAGATGAAGATTTGTCATTTTCAGTATAGGAAAGTGTTTTCCTGGTAAAGTGGCAATCTGCCAATGCAAAAACACAATTGTGTATTTACAGCTTAATTTCAGGAATCCACATAGACTGCGTTCCTCTTTCCTCCACTGCAACTGCTCCTGCCAGCCTTTGTTGCCAGACTTTCTCTGGGAATTCAGCCTCACTTAACTCACAAGGAATGTGGTTCCCTCTTCCATACTTCGGTGCTTGGAGTCAAGATTTTTAGTGAGCTTGGAGCAGAGTTTTAGTAAGCTTCACAGATCTGACCTCCCTAGAGTAGAGGCTGCCAGGCTGCAGATGTGAACCAGGGCGTTGAGGTGCAGTCATTAACATAAGAACTTTGCATGCATCAGTGATAACTATTTCTTTTGCCTTTTTATATAATACAATTTTCCTTTGCCAAGGAAATGTAATAGGAACTATTTTTGTGTTCTTCGGAGTATTTTTGCTGGCTCTGAGCTCCCCTGAATAGATGCCGCCTCCTGCTATGATGTCATTGCTGCTGGTGCTTGCCAGAAGACTATCCAAATGCAAAAAAGAGAGAGAAAAACAAGATAAGGTAACAAAATCAAGATAAAAAATGGCTACCTTGACTTCATTTAGCACAGATGAAGCATAGAAACCAGTGTTTTAAACAGAAAAGGAACAGCAAGCAAGAAAGAAGGGCTCCAGAGAAACTGGAGTAGTCTGGTGGCAGGCAGGGTAGAGCGGAGAAGTCCTGGTCTCTGTTTCAGGCTCCGTGAAACCATTTTTCAGAACAGCTGTGGAAGTGAAAATCAGCAAAAGTAGGTTTGATTTGGATTTTCCTCTTGGAAACGTTGAAAGCCATTCCCTCTTGAGGTCTTTAAACCTCCATCCACTCTTTTCTCACAGCCCATGCCAGCTGCCTGGCTCTGGGGTGTATTGCCCATAGTTCCCTGACCTGGGACCCCGACCACTTCTGCTGTGAACAGGGTGGAGTGGGGCTGCAAGTGGAGGGCTTCTCTTGCCTTCAGCCTAGGGAATTTAGTTGTGAAAAAATACAGCCAGAGCTGTATGTGTGAATGGCTTTAGAATAATCAAAATCTGATTTTCAACTGAATATATTATTTTCCAAAGAAAATTCAGCTAATTTCATCTATGCCTTTGTCCTTCAAACGTGTCTTTTGGATAGTATCTCTTTACAAAGCTGCAATGTCTTACTCTTTGACTTTTATGATGTCTAAAGCAGTGCTATTCCTGTTATATGGCTCAAAAAATAAAACAACTTCTGAGCTGTTAAAAGAATATCAAACAACGGTGGTATTTCTTCAGTTTTATTAGTTTGGCATTTAATTCCCTGGAGTTAATGCTTTAAAATAGTTAACTGCTACATTTAAATCAAACTCAGTCAGAACGGGAGCGAGTTTGTATGTGTCCTTCTGCAAATTACCAAGAATAACAGCGCATTGTACTGTGAGCTGGAAATGAATTCCCCAACCTACTCCGTGCTACCTGCTGGCCTCCCGTGCTGACTGGCTGCCCTTCCTGGGGCTGCCGTGCTGGAAGCAGAGGGCTGCTACCTGACCTCCAAACGCCGGGTGGGTGCTGTGCCAGGAGCTGCTGTCGGAATAACCACAGAACCACAGCTGCAATCCTCTCAGCCGTGACCCAGGGCCGCACACTTCCTTTATAAGAAGTCGTTCTGGCTTCAGGGCCCTTAGTTCTGGGGTTCTCATTACTGGGAAGTGTTACTTGGCAAGCTGCTGTGGTAACTTGGCGTCATATGCCTTCAGCAGGCTGAGGACAAAGCTGAAAGAGCCATGGGTACTTTCATACAGGCCTGTAGAGTAGACAGAAATACCTGCAGGCCAAGTAATAAACGGTAATGTGAAAGGGACAGCGTTCAGTAGGAGGACAACATGTGTATTTCCAGGCTTTCTTGTGGAAACCATATGCTGCATCTCTAGCTTCTGATCCTGACCTCGGCTGCTTCTCGGCAGGAGAAGGAGGTCCCTTGGTTGGAGATTACAGCTTTTACTTAAGTGGCACGGAACTGGAGGCAAAGAATATTGCCAGAATATTGCCACCGAAAATGAGTCTCGTACGTCTCTTCACTTTTGCAGTTGCAGTTCTAAAAGAACTAAGATTAAATGGTTTGTTGACAGCGTAGGAATACTGAAGCTCTAGTTTAAAATCAAGGTCTGAAAATAGGTGTCTTGAGAAAGAGAAATGTTTGAAGAGAGAATGTTAATTATCTTAATGAAAAACGTGCACATTTCCTTTCGCTGTGCATAGAGGATGCGGTTTGGGTTAGGGCAGTGTGTTTTTCAAACTGCAGTATGTGAAATGGCTGCTGGCTATGTCTGGAGTTTATAGATTTGCACAGAATTTCATGATAATATTAATTGGAGAAATGGTAATTATTAATAGGATTAAAACAAAATGGAGAATACTGATAATATATGCAAGCTTGTGCTTTTAATACAGTTTGTGTGGGTGAATTCAGGGGGGAAGCAAGAAGGAGCAAGTCTGTTCTTTAAAAAGAAATCCTTACAGAAAGTTTCATACCTTAGTACATATGGGTTTGTCAGTTTTCTTGTAATTTTGTCCACATGGTTTTATCTCTAAAAGCAGAGACCCTGTCCTCTGAGGTGTCCCCCCCAGAAGAAGCATAGCTGCTGGTTTCAGAAGATGACACTAACTTTCCTTCTGACAGTGCCTGAGGAAGATGGGCAATAAGGATGTTCTGACAGCCAGGTATTCAGGGCAGTGAAAAATACCTTTGTTTATGGGTGGAATTAAAGAGTCAAGAAGAAAGAACAGGTTTACATCCTGCTGGCCTGCTTGCCATATTGTCGTGCTAAAAAGGCGACGGTCTCTTGCAGTGTTAAGAGCAAACCCCTTCCAGTTTTCAGGCCACGGGGCTAACCAGCTGCCTGGTTTGGAAAGAGCTGCCAGTGTTCAGGTCTAAGACACTTTCCTCAAGGGAACATCCAACACAAATTTGTTAAAATCTCCAGCTTTGTGACAAGAGGTTTTTCCTTCCTTTGTAAAGAGTCTCCAGTCCAAATAGGTCATTTAGTTTTCTAAAGATATTTACAAATTATCAGGGAAAGACTTCAGCCCTTGTATTACAAGTCTAAATTAGATTTGGGGTAGGGAAAATAAATTTGCGTTGAGCTTCATCCAGCATTCAGTCAATACTAGAACAGTCCAAGAAAAAATCAGCTGGATTGTCTTATTTTATGTTTTTCATTTATGTACATTAGGGATGGGAACGGAACAGACAGTAGGGGGAAGTGCTGTTCTCCAGTACTGTATTTTTGTATTTTTGGTGAAAAAGGACAAAAAGGCTTTTGTCAGACCCCAGGACCTAGATGTTTTGATATCTGGCTGCCTACCACCTTATTTTTGGCCATCTTCATTTGAGTCTTTTCCAGTAACTCATCCTCATCTACTTTGTTGTTAACCCTTGCTGCTCTCTAGGCCACATAGCACAAACGACTGAAAGCCATGGAGCTTTTTTTTTTTGCCATTTAGCATTGTCTGTAAATATCTTCTTGTGATGCCACAGTCCTAGTCACTGTTGTTCTGGCTTTCAGTCGTAGCTTTTAATTCAGACCAAATTAAATTCTATTACGTGAAGCTTATATTTGTCACAGCTTTCTTGTTGATATGTGGGATTTCCACAGGCAAACATCTGTGCTTGCAAAAAAACTGTGAACAGGCACCTTAACTGCTTTGCGTCCTGAACAGGCATGAAAGCAAGAAACAAGGATATGTCTGCAGCAGTAGGGACACGAGCTACTCAGGAAGTAGGGACAAGGCATTCCTTTTTCAGATGATGCAGTTTTGCTTTGTGTTTTTGTTTTGTTTGGTTGTTGTTGGTGGTTTGTTTTTAGCTATTGGTAAATTACATGGATAAAGATGACTGATTTCTCTTTTACTGTGTCAACGTTTTCCATATATAAATATGTCCTGAGGTTGTGGATAAGCTCACCTTGTTTTTTTTTATGAGCCATTTTATGTTTGCTGCCTGACTTTTTGACCTCTGGCATTTGGTGCATCTAAAAGAAATGGTATATTTTTTATGCTCCCCCTCCTCAACATTTTGTGGATGGCTGATCAGATTCGTGTCCAGCTCTCATTGCATTTGCTCTCATTCAAACCCTGCTTTTATGTGCAGTGGAGTAGAAGTGATTTTGGGGTGGTGCAGATGGGAGGAGAACCAAGACCTGCATCTTCTTTATTTCCTTGCAATCCCATCTGCCCAGTAACTAATCCAAGTTGCAAGCCTCAAATCCAACAAAAAGGAGAAATAAAGTCATGGAACACCAATGATCAGGGCTGACTCTATGCAGAGCACTTCTGAGAGCTGCATGGGCACCAGGAGCAGGCAGAGCACACAAGGAGAGGTGTGCTGTCCCGGCTCCTTCCTCTGCCATGGCTGCTGAGAGCCAGCCTGATGAGAATCTCTCTCTCACCTGGAGAAGTGCTAATGCCCGGCACAACAGCTACACCTCTGGCTCGTAAAACAAAAAACTGGTGGAACTCATGCAAACGTCTACACAGCCCATTGTTAGTGTGAGTTCACACAGCACTAACTTGCTTTTTCTTAAAACCGGGAATGTTCCTTCTCTGGTAAAGGGTCCCATCAACGCTTCGGAAAGGTGTTACCATTGTGTGTGGAATTACAAGAAAGAAGTCTGAATTTCTTTGCTATCTTTAACCAGGATGGCCAAGAGGGAGTCATTAATAAAAAGAAGCAGAATTGCAGAACTGTATTTTCTTCTTTCCTCCACGAAGAAAATTTTCATAGAAGCTCAGTTCCTTGGTGAACCAACAATTTAGTGTTTGCATTTTCTCTGCTCTTTCTCACATTACTGTGTTGTTTAACTAAATTAAGAAATCATCTCAGCTAATAATGTGCTCTGATTTCTTCAAATGGAAAGAGTTCGTATGAAGTCTGCTCATGTTTGAAGAAGTGCAATGTGATTTTACTTGATATAATTCAGGTTGAAGACCTTGTGTGTTGTCAACTTGCCAATATTGTAGAGATTTGTAAATTAATCAGATTGCATACTCTCTACAGTATAAACATTTTTGCAAACATGGGTTCTTTGTCAGTAAATCGTTTCAATTTGGTCTTGGTGTTCAGTATCATATTGCTTGCAAATGGATCCCACATCAAAAAAAGTTCTTAAATATTTTAAGCTAATTATATATGCACATATTTTGGTGAAGGATAGAGATGAAATACAAATCAAAAACCAACACAGAGAGCTACGTTTCCCATTGGATTATGATTAACTTCCTCCTACCTTAAAAATACTTGTATCCAAGTGGATGTAACATGGATATTTTGAAAACCCTATAACATTTAGGAACTAAGTGTTTGCTAAGTGTCTGTCTCTTACAGATGCTGTAGATATGTTCTCTGGAGGCCTAGCCGTGGAACAGTGTTTTCTCTGTCCTGATTTCTAATGAATTAAAATCTAATTTTCAACTAGTGAATGGGTAGATGTGCACCTTAGAAAAAGATGCTGATTTTCTGTTTAGGATTTTGCCAGGAAGCACTGAAAACCATCAGCCCTTCATTAGTTGTTTCTTTTACTGCTTGAAAATTTTCTTGAGAGATTTTATCTTGTTCTGTTAATTGTTTGCATTTAGTTAGCTTCTGCTTGCCAGAGTTCCTACCAGTCAGAACTCATTTCAATAAATCATTCTAGCTTTGAAAAGCCTGGGCTTCCAGTCATGGTAATTTAGAGGAGAGGAGGGGTAATAGGAACACGAGAGCTGTGCCAGCTTGGTGAAGCACAAACTCTCAAAAGAAGATAAAAGTTTATCCAGGGAGGCCTGTGATGGGAGAAGACTGTGGATATCATTGTCTTGTAGCTGGGATTACTATTTCATCTCTGAGGATGGAGCAAACGTTACTGTGGTGTAAAGTGCTTCCAGCTCCCTTTGCCAATTCTCCTGCAGTATACCAATGTGCCGCGTAGCATTCCTCTGGCCCTGCAGAGCCGGTGATCCAGCTCGAGTAAGTTCATTCAGAGATGCTGGAGCAAGCTGCTTAGCACTCGTCTCTGATAAGTGCAGTTGATCACTGCCTTGCTTTTTTGAGTAGTAAAATTCCCACCCTCAAATTTCAATCTGTTTGTCATCACTTCGGGCTTGCATACAGTAGATTTATTTCATTCGCAGATTTATTCCTTTAGTGGTTTCAGATAACCAGTGTCTGTTAAGGTTTGAGGTAATAATCTTCTTATTTTATTAAATCCTGTAATATGGAACTGGCTTCAAAGTTCCTTGCTATTACTACTGCCTAGTGCACAACAAACTTGCTCCTTTAAAATACTTCTTATGGCAATCAGGCATCAGCGCTTGATGGTAAAACAGAGTTTGGCTGGAGACTTAGTTTTGCTAATAGTAATCCATGAAATATGATGGCAAAATTTTCTTTTTTTTTTTTTCTCCTTCTTTCTTTTTTTTTTTTTTTTTAATCGCTACTGGGTATCGTAAGCTGTATGATGCGTTTGATAGCAGTCATCAAAATTTACAGCTATCACTATAATCTCCTCACTGCTGTCAACCATCTGCATCACTCCTCATGTTCTACAGAAACTGAAGAGAAAGCAAGTACATAGAGTTAATTTTAGACAGCACATCACTCCTGTTAATGGAGTTTTGTGTGCTAAGTGTCATCACTGTGTAATGTTGTGCAAATAATTCAGTAGAAACCAGAAAGAATTGGCATGCGAGTGGATTCTGTGATGATTTATAGCCCTTATGGCTGTGTTACAGGTATCCGCGGCCAGGCTGCACAATGTTTGAATCATACAAAAGCCTGGGCAATTACTGTTGTAACCTCTGGCTCGAATATTTTCACTTCATGGAATCTGAACGTGATGTGATCTGAACAATGAAGTCAGATGAGAGCCCACAAGTAGCTGGTGATTGTACACAGGGGTGTGCACCTGCTGTACGCACCTGGTGAAGTGCTCCCAACAGCTGAGAGCGTGCGGAGCACCCCCTGGCCTCATGAGTGAAAAAACCTGATGTGATTCAAGAGAAACCTTGGCAGAAAAGGTGCTGAAGCACTACTCTGTAAAAGAGTCAGCATTTCCTTCAGCCTGTGGTACTTTTGCTTTTGGCTGTAGAAAAGGCAAGACCCTGCAGACAGAGCAACCCTGCAGCCAGCGGGGTAGTGCGGGTCCTACGGCCGAGTCCTCTCGGTAATGTAACGGGGTTGTGTTCTGCGGCGTGGGGAGAGTCATTTCCTCCGTGCTTCTCTTCATCCATCTGTAAATAAGAGTTGCCAGATGTCTCACCTAGTATGCGATTTCCTGTATTTCACCTTCAAATCCCGTGATTTGTTTAAAACCACATGGAGTATTACCTTGCCTGTGCTCCCCTTGTACTTCAGTACAGAACCTGGGTTGACATAGGGGAAAGCAAAATTCTGGCCACTTCGTTTAAGCTTCACTTGAGTGGTCAGGCTTGGTGCTTCAGATGACATCTGCATATAGCAAAGCCTCCCAGCATTATATTTAATCTTTATGGAGAGGTGAAAGGTTTCCCACCATAAAAATGATGCTTTTGATCATGGTGTTTTAACTTTTATATTACTGATAAGCAACAGATGAGTGAGTGAAAGGAAAGTCCACTGAAGCTGTCATTGTACATCTCCCCAATTTTTTTCATTGGGAATCCATTTAAAAGTACACGGTAAACCCCTCATCATCTCCTGAATGTATCTGATTAGCATAACTCAGAGCTAATTCTTGTGAATGAGGGGATTGTACCCAGGTGATTGCAAAAAGGTCTGCTGATCTTAGCTTTATAAATATTATTCTGAATCTAACTTTGTTAAAGTAATTTGTGTAACATGAGTGAGTGCCTTGCAGAGCTCTTCAAATGCAGAGACCACACACTGTGTAATCTTTGGAGCCAATCCTAATCTTGGCTTTGCTTTTCTTAGCAAAAAATGTAACTCGGTGATTATAAAATTTAGCTAATACTTTATCTCTGCAATTGGCATCTTCTCACATGAGATTGTTCTACCCACGCTCTGAATCCTGCCTGCATTATCTATCACACTTTGCCTCAGAGAACTAGAAAACTGACTTTACAGTAGATCAGCAGACCAATTATGTTCTAACATAGTGAGGTTTTGCAGGAAAATACTGGTGGGTAGATAAAGCACCTTTCAGGCTGCCTCTGACAACTAAAAAAATATCCAAACCCTCCTCTTTGCGTAATTGTTTTCCTCCCCAGTGGCAAGGCGCTCCAGAAAGCGAGCGAGCTGCTCTCCTGGCAGGCACGCGGTGACTAAAGGTCAGCAAGATGAATGGGGCTGCCCGTGGCCACGCAGCCGGCTTGCCAAAGACCCCGGCAGGCTCTCGAGGCTCCCACCCTGGTGCTCAGATGGAGCTGGGGCCCGGTGGCCAGGCTGGGCAGCAGGAAGGGGCCAGGCAGGGACCCTCCACATGCGGCCCTTGGGCTGCCGGATGGTTCTTGTGCTGGTTGGCTTTGCCTCTTTCTCCTGTTTTCTTCCTACTATTTTGGTTGCTTGACTGAATCTCCAAAATTGACTATTCTTTATCACAGATCCAGCTGGAGAAATGAGCCGTTTGCCATCAATCTAACTGTTTCAGTAGGAATGTTGTGACTAGAGATTTTGCTGTCGTCTGCAGGTTCTGAACAGCTACTTTGGATGGGATATTTCAGAGACCTGGAAGAAACCTGCACGTGGTGCAGCTGCCTTTAGAGAAATAACTAGCAGTGGGTTTGAGGTTACCACATAGGTTAAAAATAATAACAAAAAAAAAAAAGCCAGCATGGTGCACTGGTTGACTGGTTGGGCACAGTTTCAAGGCTGCTATTATTTTGAGCAATTAATGTTGTGTTTTATTAGTAATGAAAGCCGGGGTTATTTTGTACAGTGCCGGAGCAGTAAAGTGTGACTAAGCAGAAAGTTGAACTCTGGTGTGACATTACTTCTGCAATTTATAACCTGCCAGTGCTGCTTGTTCGGTATATAAACCAAGTTTATTGGTACTCAGGCTGATTGTGTTTTCAAGTCACTTAATAATTACATCAGAGAGACAGATAGCTTCAAACAACTGGCTGTTCTATAAGTAACTGCAAAAATACCTAGTGTGACATCTCTTCTTTGAGGCAGTCTAAAGACAAGCTCTTTTTCTGGTGGTCTGTTTTGAATAAAGTGATTTCCTTGAATAAATACATGCTCTGCGGCTTGAGGGTGGGGTATCCAAGCGCTTGCAGCCTTCTTACAAATTGGTAATGTTTCCAGCTGTTTTCTTTTTGATTTGGAGGATGAAGAATATCAAAACTAAACTTGAACTTATTTAACTGTCAGACATTAAAAAAAAAAGAGAGAGAGAGAGAGAGATTACACCTATTACAACAGATCTATGTATTATCTTACGGTGCATTGTGAAATGTCTTTGGAGAGAAGCAAAATGACTCTTTCAACATCCTGCAGCAGACCATGGTAGGGATAGAAGAGTGCTCCTGTCACTTTATCACTTTGTCTTGTTTAAAAACCTCAGGCTTCTCAGTTGTGTATTTTGTGTTCATTAAGTATATTGGTGCTCTCTTCAGTAATTGTTTCTTGGTGAGCCTTAGAGGTTACAGTTTGCCTTGATTTCTCCACAAGAGCTTTGAAGGATACGATGCCAAGAAGCCACTTCTGGTGACCAGACTCAGGCATAACAAGGTTGTATCCAGCAGCTGAACAACACACTAACCATCAACTCTCCAAACTTTTGCGAAGCTTTTATTTTCCCAATCCTTTCCTGCTTCTCTATGTGTAGAAGCCACTTTAACCCGTGATGTTTCTGCAGCCAGCCCCCGAGGGCCCAAGCTGAGCTCTAATTGATTGTCTGAATTGTTCAACTTTAAGGGTCCCACAGTTACTGCTCAAGCTCTGCTGAGTTACTGCACAGCTTTAGGCAGCAGAGTTTTACTGACTGCAGCAAATAAATTTGCTGTGCTTTATGGAGCACGGAGAAGCTTGTTTTCCAAATTTTAATTGTCTCAATAAATTGTCTTAAGATTGTATTCTGTTAAACCCCCGGAAATTAATGAGAGCAATTAAAATATGAACGTTATTGGGAAGGTGTGATGGTAACAGTGCAGTTAGAAAAAGTTGTAAAATTTGGTAGAGGGAATAATGAGGACAGTAAGGATTGTAGAGATACACAGCACAGCTACCCAGGAATCCCCTTCAGTCATGCTTTTTACCTCCAGAGACTCTGACATCCCACTGGGGACTAACTGGCTGTGCTATTTGATAATAATTTGTCCCAGTCTTTATCTGAAGACACATCCCAGAACACTCTAGTCTGTTCTGTGAGCAGAAGGCCCCACGTGCATGTAGTTCAATCCGTAAGCTGCGTGGAAGACAAAGCATTGGGGTTTATTTTTGTGCCCTCACTTGGGTGTCACTGCTGGAATCTGGGGCTCTGTGTGTACCCAAAGGGAATGGGAGGTGAAGCACCCCCCTCCCCCCGCAGGGCTGTACGTTTGTACAGCTATGCACATAGGATGAGGCTTTTCCTCTTGCAGGTACTTGAGCTTGTTCCCCACCTGCTCTCTATCTTACTGACCCTAGGGCTGTTGATATTCTGGGTCTGTGAATTGCTGCCTGTCAGAGTACAGTGCTCCGACTTCCCTTTGGCCAGAGACACCACTGTATGCTCGTTGGTGTTTTGCAAGTCAGAGTCCCCATTCCCTAGGCAGCACCATAATAAATGTGATTAATGACACCACGGTGCTGCAGGATTCCAATTACAGGCTACAATTCTGTTATTCTGGGACAGTCCCTCTTAATCCTTTTCTTTAATTACAAATGCACTGAAGATCAGTAGCAGAGTGAAGTTCCACATACCAACGTACAGCTCACCGAGTGAACTATGCAGAATTCAGTAAACACCAGCTGATAGCAAGGAGTGAGACAGAGAGAAATGAGAGCCCTTCCCTGCCTGTTCGATCTTTTTCCTTAAAAGAGACCATGATCAAGTGCCCTGAGCAGAGTAAATGAGGCTCTGATACCTGGGAAGGATTTTCAGCTTACACGTCGCAGAGGCGAGGAAACATTGGTAATGGTGATCAAACAGCTATGCCGTTTCTTGTTTGTTCACTGACTTGTGTAGTACCAACAATATTCAGCGTGAGGAGTGACCGCAATGTTTGCATTCCAGGTTTGTGTCGCTCTGCCTTCAAGTGTGTTTTAGTTCAACAACCCCTGCTTTCCCTTAAAGTGCTTGAAGGGGTGAGCCTTCCAGCTCAGTGCAGTACGAGAAGCAACAAAGGAGTACGACTCTGTGCTATGTCAGTGACACTCTGGTTTATAATGTTACTTTTTTGCTTTTGAAATGTCATCGTAGTTTTAGATGTGGTCGCCTATAAGAGTTTGTGTGTCTGTGTACGTGCACGTACCCAGATGCAGAAGGACATGGAAATGGTTAGTGCATTTGTAGGGGAAGGCTGTGTTCAACGGGGAAGTGCAGTGGGATTAAAGAAGTGTCCTCTGACACCCACAAAGCGATCAGACCAGCAGCATCAACAAAAGTATGTTGATTCCATGACTTGAGAGTTCGGTGTTAACGCTTACAGCGGTGAAGATTTGTACATTTTATTTTCAGCCTCTTCTTGCCGATGCAGTAAGCGAAGGGAGTGCTCGTTCTGCTCTCTGAGGGAGCGGCTACGTTCCGTGGGGTCAGGCAGTGCAAGCCCTACACGATTCCCAACCTTCCCCAGACCTGCTCTTTGGATAGCTTACAGATCTTTATTTGAAAGATTAGAATGTTTTCAAAAAAGATAGGCCAGGCTGAAGCCTCTTCATTGCTGTATATCAAAACGTTGTATTAGGAAGCTCCGGTGATTGATCAGCCTTCCCCACTGCAATTACAGATGAGGAGCAGCAACCAACAAATCACGCAGCACGGCTCTGTGAAGTACTGAGGCGCTCTCTGTGGTCTGGCCAGCAAATCATTAAATCGAGGAGAGGAGCAGGGGGCAGCCTGGCTGTTCTCACCTCAGCACAGCAGCAGAGGAAGCTGCTGCCTGTCTAAATCAATCCCGCTCTGGGAGCTGAAGCACTGGAGACACGAAACCTGCCTGCGGCCACATCAATGACACATTACCGCTGCAATCTCGGGGGCTGCGCCTAAGGCAGTTCTTGGAGTTCCCTAGTCCTGTCAGCCTAGAGGGAAGGAAACGGAGGCCGTGCTTAGCTTTGCCAAACTTTTCTTCTGACCTTTAGCTGAATCGGGGGGCTCTGGCCTGCAGTTAACCAATGGATGGGGAGTTTGTGCACAGTGCGTGTCGTAATGAGATTTTACAATGTGGGTCTTGGCAGATAAATTTAATATCTGACAATTAAAATAGCTTGGCTGCCAAACTCACTGAATATGGCCAGATTTTTACAAGATCCTGTGAATTCCTGGCCTTGATATTCATCGGAGGAAAGAATTCAAGAAGAGGAGGGAAGTATGGAAAACAGAACTCCTTACACCGTACCCATTTCCATTATTTTTTCCGAGTACTAAGAATCCCTAACCTGCAAAATTATGGTTAAAGAATTATTTAGGATGGTCATAAGGTCAGCTCACTTTTAGAGTTGTTCCATTTTTGGTCTTTATAGAGTAATTTACCTTATGCTTGCAGTACTGAGTAATGAAAAATCTAAACAAACAGAGCACTAAGCCTCAATCCTACATGGAAATCTGTGCACATGTGCTGCAAACAAGATAGCACCCATGGACAGATTTGTTTGTGTTTTCATGTGAGCCAAATGCTATATTTTTGCTTCTTTTAATTATTCAGTCCTGAAAGAATTTACTGTGAAATCCCAACAGGCAGAGATAAGACTGAAAACCTTGTAATCTACAGCTACAGAGAAGGGTCAGTTTATGGCCTGAATGTGCTGGAGAATATAGATGTGGAGAGGATCTCGTAGTGAAATGGAATGAAAACCTGCGTTATTTTGGTGCTTTGCAGCAGGTAAACTGTTCCTGCTTATGACAAACCTAACGCTTGGAAAGATCAGATGACTAAATCTAATCCAAACTTGCTATTCTGATGATTTTTTTCATTCTCAAATTAATTCAGGTTGTCAGATTAATTCAGTCCCAGCATGGCAAGGGAAAGACAAATTAATTAGCTTAAGGTCCATGAGAGGGGGATTTTTGTCTCTGTGCACTTGGTGTGAGGTTATGCGTGGCACTGCCCTTGGGCAGATCACCAGCAGCAGGGGCAGGGTCCCTTCAGCTCGTCCCCTGCCTTTAGCACCGCTCCCAGCCAAGTGAGGAGAGTGTCAGTGAAAATCTGTGAATGCCCTTACGGATTGGAGGAACTGAAGGCCGCCTTCCTAATGCAGATACATTTTAAAGCTATTTATGTATTCTCCTGAGACTGTTCAGGAATCATGAGTAATGCTTTTAAACAAAATAGAATGTTTAGCTGTAGAAAAAATGACCAGGTCTGGCCTCATAAGAAAAACAGCCTTTTTTTTTTTTTTCCTTTTAATGTTGGATTCCTCAGTATCTGGAACTCCTGCACGTAGTAACCTTGTTACCTGTAAGATAGCTATGGTAAGTGGGCTTACTGCAAGGGAATCCCCTGACATTCCCACTTTGAAGGTTACCTCTCTGCTGATGTTATGTACAGATGCACCGTCAGATCGAGAGTGAAGTCTCTCTCACCTCTAAAATATCAGCAACCAAAGAGAAGACAACACTTAATTCTTTTTTTCAAAAGGAAAAGAAAGTCTTGTCTTGGGAAGAAGGGAAATCAAATAAAAAATTTAATGCTAGAGAAGAAAGGCAAGAAATGCAGTTGCCGTGGAAACCAGAGCATAAGTAGAAAGTTTCCAGCAAAGAGCAGAAACTAAAAATGAAAAACCAGAGTGTAGAGACTTGGCAGGTAGCCAGCAGCTCCACCAGCCTCTTTTCTCCTCTTCACTTGGTGAGATTTTTCTTAGTCATCTTGTGCAGTGTGCTCCACCAGGACAAGTGGGTGATAGCATTGCTCGAGATGAGGCAGGCTACGCCAGAACCGCGCTGCGTGCTTCAGCCTGGAGCCCCTTCTTCCACTGAGAAAGGGAAAAATCAGCAGGGGCTGGGTGTAATGTCCCAGCGGGGCTGGGAGGTGACTTGGAGTCAGGCAGCTGGATCGTCTAATGGGCCCAAGTTCTTGATTCTTACCCTGTTCAAGGCTCTCAAAGGACGTTGCAGCAATAAGCCTTATAACTCTTTAGAGCTAAAATACTTCTCTGGTCCCTTTTTAGTAGGGAAACAGGCACCCTACGGCTTGCTCCAAGTCCTGTGGTGACTGGGGCAAAGCTGGAGCAGCACAACTCCGGTCTCTGTCCTCTGCTCCCCTCTCGAGTCATGCTGCTCCTTTACAAAGGCCTGGCTCGGGCACAGGGTGTTTGGCATCTGGCTGTTGCATGTGATGGATCTCTGAAAGCAGAGGCAGCTTTTAGACATCGAGTTCTATCTAGGACTCCGGCATCGTTTGTTGCTAGCACATGTTTAAGGCAGTTGTATGCAGTAAAGTATCACAGTCATTGGATTAGCAATTATTAATTCCTCATGCTTTGTAGCATGCCATGGAAAAAAAGCAGGTGGGGAAAGCTGGGAAAGTTACCCTGCAGTGCTGTAAAGCCCTCGTTATGGCCAGGAACTGATGTGGGTGAAAGATTTTGAGCGTATTTAGGACTGTGTGCTATTACAGATGGAAGTAATGAAACCTATAGTGCTCGGGCTTTATTGAGAAGAGTCATATTCTGGAAATTAAGCACGTGTGTGAGAGTTTTGCTAGCTGAATTCAGACTGCTCAGCATCCTACAAGATCGACTCCTTTTTCATGAACAAAATGAAAAATGCAGTGCAGGCCAGACCCCGGCTTTGCCTCTGTGTCTGGGATGTGTGACCATCCTCCCCCAGGTACAGCACCAGGGAACCTGCCCCAGCTCCTGGCCGACAGCACGGGCAGGATGCAGGTCTCTGCTGCTGCTTCCTGCTGGGCTCACCTGAGCCATTTCCCTGCCTTTCATGTGTCTTATTTAGATATTACTGCAAAACAAATGTGTTTGTTTTCCTTTCCTTGGAGTTGGAAGTGTTTTAAGGAAATGCTACCCCGGCAGTGGGTAAAATTCAGCAGTGGAAGCGACCAAATACCGCCTTGTTTCAGGGCTGGAGCAGCTCAGCCGGGGACCCCTGGGGGGTTCCTGCAGGTAAACCAGAGGCAATTTTGGGTGAAGCGCCTTTAGAACGTGGGTATGAAAATGTCTGAGCAGCAAACGCAGAGCGCGACCTTGTGTTTATTTTCTAGGTGGCCTTTAATGCCAAAGGCAAATTTTACTCAGCTAAAACAACACGTGCGAGAGGCCTGGCCCTGGTATTTCAGTTCCTGCTTTCTGGGGGAAGAAAAATGATCTCTCAGCTCCGCCAAGAGCTCCTCGAGGAGGGCTTTTAAGGGGAAAACAGATCTCGGGAGAAAACGTGACCTGCCCGCTTAGGCTGTGTTCTGGAGCCGGTGCAAACAGTGCAGGGGGTGCCCATGGAGGGGGGTCCCGGGGGGGTCCCGGGGGTGCTCAGGGGCTCCCCGCAGAGCCGGCGCTGTGGGGCCGGCGGGGGGCAGCAGAGCCCCGGGGCTGCAGCCTCGGGCTGGGAGAGCTGGGGGGTGACCGGGGAATCTCCGCTCTCCGTCCTGTGAACGCTGCTCTCTCCTCTCATCCTATCAACTCTAACAGCCTTTAAAGAGCCTCTAGGCACTGAGCGAGGATTACCATAATGTACCTCCTCCCTCTGCAAGCTGCTCTTGGAAAGAAAGATGAGAATGTATTGGAAATGATTTGCACGTATGTAGTTCATAGCCCAATTTTTAACCCCCTGCTCGTACCATTGCCAAGGCTGTCAGACCCATAACCTCCCCGCTAGCTGCCCTGCCCACCTCTGTGAGCAGCCTGCACCGTGCCGTTACCCCTACAGCTCCGGAGATCTCAGTGCTGAAGAAGAGCTACAAGTGGAGGATCAGTGTCCCTGCCGAACAGTCCTGGTGCTGCTGCTTCTCATCCCGCGGAATTCCATTCATTCCCTTTCCAAGGAGCCTGTAAGACTCACCCTGTGCCGAACTCACAACAGCCTGTGAATAGTTTGGGATTGCAGCTCTGTGGCCTCTGTACGTTCCTTTAATGCGTTCACTGCTCCTCTGGGAGGACTAAGCCAGGAATAACCAACACTTCCTTAAGCCAGGCCTCCTGCTTTGTGGCTCTCTGTTTCTTTTTGGGCCCTGTACGTACTGCTCTTCTCCCCAGCTCGCACTTCCTCATGCTTTTACATGGCCCATACTGCAATTAGGTGTTACCGGCATCTGAGAGGAGGGTGCTGCATCCAGTGCTTTCCATTTTGCTGGCTGAAGGAGGACAAAGGACTCTTAACATTTCTCTGCAGTCGCCTCTTGGCTTGGCATACTGTTCATTTCAATAATAAAGTGTTTCCTTTCATTCTCAAACAGTCAGGCCCCTGCCAGAGCCATAATTGTTCACAGATGACTCATTTTGGCTGCAGGATCAAAACGAGGGAAAAGTGCTGTTTGCACAGTCTTTGAAACGTACAAGATGGGAAGAGATGTTCACGCTTGATATTTGTACCATATGTTGTTCCTAAATTTTATTACAGAGCCTTTACATTTCAAAAGAGATTCTGCTCTTGTCCTGGGGATGATTTAGAAAGAAAAAGATAGGTAGAGTTTGGAGTTAGACTGGGGTTACCAAAGGCTGACGGTACAGTTTCTGTAGGGGCTGTGCTGCAGTGGGCAGTGCAGCAGGGCTCTTTGCACTGTCACGTACTGAGGAACTATGCATTGCTTGCGTGCTGCAGGCTCCCTTGTGATTTTTATTAAATTCATGTTGAATATCTCATTCTTTGTAGAATTTGTTTGGAAATCTTGCGTTTTCGGCTGTAGCAGGTGTTTGCATTTCCTTCTCTGCTGAAAATAATGGATGTAAGTACCTGTTGTTGGGAGGCTCAGCACACAGGCTGAGGACCAAGTTACTTGTGTAAAGATGGGGAATAAGGAAATGATTCCTGCATTGCTGTCCAGGAGTGACCATGTGTTCTGTAAACCAAGGACAATGATCTGTGTCTCTTAGGCAGAGTGTTTTAAGGCACCCAACTATTTAAAAAAAAACAACACCATTTCTGACATTTGAGTTTGGAGTGTCACTTGTCAGGTTACCAACCAGATCTCTGCACAGGGCTTGTGAGGTGGTTGAGACCTAGCCCTGGTGGTGTGACAAGTTGCAGAGGTGGATTGTGACACAGCAGAGCTTGGGGACCGGAAAGGTTAGCTGATTTCAGCACGGTTCCACATTCACAATATCCTATCCCTGGTGCGGCCCTTAGGTTGTTTATCGTGTCAGTGCTGGTTTAAGGAGGGTCTTCGCTTTCTGGGATATACTGAACTTGAACAGTAACTTCTTTCAGACCAATACTGTGTTGCTGTGCTTAGACTTCATGCCAGAAGGAAGAACGTAAATTAAAATGAGCTCCCAATGGTATTTAAAATTGATTGAAGGATTTCCAGTTGGTTTTGTAAAGCAGTCTTTAAAAACAATAGCTACATTTTATTTATTTTTTTAACTTGTTAACAGGGTAAGCTTTTAAAATGGATGGTGTTTTCTGTGATACACTGTCATGTAAGTCTGATAAGGAAGATGGCTAAAGAGCATACTTGCCAAAAACATTCCTTAGGAGTCTATTCTGGTGCCAAAAAACAAGTAAAACAAGCAACTGTAGTTGTAATATACTTTGCAAATGATGTGGCAAGGAAAGGAAGAAGATAATCTGTCACATGGAAAATGAAGTTTGAATTGTGTGTATATAAATCGGAGATTTGTTATAGGAGTGTACGATCATTATCAGGCATTTAAACTTGAATAGAAGGGTCTCATCTATTAATGAATCAGGAAGTAAGTTTTACGTAGCATGTGTAAACAATTTAATCCTTCCTTCCACTTGTCAACAGAGATGTTGCTTTCAGTGCGATGTTACCATGAGATTAAACACCCCAAGTGTTGATTCACACCGCTGTGTAAATCTCACGTGCCCTTATGTAGCACTTTGGAAACATCTGCACAGCAGTAGGTGAGTAGGAAAGCGGCTGCTTCCCTCGCAGTGAGCTGGATTCCTCGGATAGGTAAATGCTGTTTGTGCACAAAGTCAGCTACTAAACGGCCCTACCACCTGTAAAAGTCTTCTCCCCACCTGGAGTTGGAACAGAGCAGATTTCCATGCAAACAAGGATAATGATGCCCTGCAGCAACTTTCTGAAAGGTTGATCAATTTTCCTGGCCTTTCAGCACACCACATAGGAAAACCACTATGTCAGAACACGCAAAAAATAGCTGACGCTTCTGCTTATAACAACACGTTTGGCATACCAAGCCAGTGATGCCAGACTTCTATCACCTTAGGGACTGAAGTAAAAGAACTTTTATTGCCCATTGAAATCATAATAAAAACATTTTTGACCAAATATTTTTTTCCCAGTATTTGACTTGAACAAAAAATCTATAAAATAATAATAACTGCAAGGAAAAAAATCACACTGCCATATGGTAAATGTGGTGGTTAATATTAGCACAAATCTGGGAAAAAAAAACCATCATTGTCTGTTACTGTAAATACAGAATTTCTGAGCAGTTGTATTATGAGGCTGAGGTGAATCATCTCTGAACAAACCCTACAACTTTCTTCCTTCTCCCATTGACAAAATGTCTTGTGCTTGTTTGGGTGTGCATTGCGTGACTCCCTCTGCTCTGAGTGAGAGTTGCTGTCGGCTGTCGGGGGGGATTCTGTGTGGCTGGATCCTCCTGCTAAAAGGAAGTCTGTTTGTTTTAGTCTGGCTAGCGAGGTGACCCCTGTAAATAGCGGTGCTAGCTCGACTGTGTTCAGAAGGAATAAAAGCAGTTCAGTGAATACATTTCAGTTGGCTGTAAGCTGAGTTCACAGCAGACCCCATGGGTCAGCTTGCAGAGGTCATAACAGTGTAGTGCTTTAATTTTGTCTTGGAGGAGGAAATGGGAGATCTTTGGAAACCCAGAGCTGAAGTTACTCTGTTAATCACTCAATGAATCATTGTTAACATTTTATTTTAGTAATAAGCTTTTTGTAAAGAATAATCGGGCTTAAGCAAATATTTCCTCCCAGCAGCTACTCATGGAGGACGCATGGTGCTAGGAAGTGTTGTGCTGTTCCCATCTCTGTATGGGGGGCTTTGTTCAATGTGTTACTTTGTACAAGAGTTTTCGTTTTGCTGGGATGTTTGCTATGGGAATTTTTGCTATACAATGGAGATTGTATGTTCATGTGCTGTTTTTTTGTTTTTCTCCTGAGTTATTTAAAGCAGCAGACTCTTTTGAGGCATCGGATGTGTGATTCTGGCAAAAGTTTCTTCATCAATTTGTGTTGGACTTCATGTATTAAAGTCCTTAATGAGTTCTATGGGAATCCATAGCACAAATCTTAAGAGAGATTTGGATTTCCTAAATTTTATTAGCATCGCTGCCAGTCAGGCTATAAACCAAGTTACCCGAGTAGAGCATCCTTTGTTATTAGGAATACATGCCAATAACTTTAGAGTAAGTTAACTGATTTTATTTTGGCCTCCCCCAGCTAGCTGGAAGCTGCTTTGGGAAGGTTTGTGTTCTTTAGCTCTATTGTTCTGCTGGGAAGTGGTCAGGAAGCGCTCAGCTCTGAGGTCAGCCTCTGGGCTTCTTCCCTGTTCCCTTGCAGCACCGAGCTCGTTGCGTGGTGCAGGAAGCGCCTCCGATCGGGTTCTCGCTGGCGTTCCTGTAACCTGCCTGGGGACTGAGCAGCCTTTCCTACGTGTTTTTCACCAGGCACTCCACGTCCCTCCAGCACAACGAACAACATGTTTGTTGACCTTCTCTTTGCCTGTTCCACACTGCCGGAGCTGGTGTGTTGTACCGAATCCCCACTGTCAAGAAGCTGCCTGCTCTATAGAGAAATGAAACGGTGTGGTTCAACACTCAGCTCCTTGGTCGGCAGATTTGTTGGGAATGAGAGGTAGAATTCCTAGGCTCTGGTTTTATTTCTCGTGCTTCCGTCTTTGTGCGTGATATTTGACAAACTCTGTGTTCATATTTTTTAAATATATGACAAGTATTTCTCAAAATCAGGACATTATGCATTAGAAACCAAATAATTGACTTTCCTGCTTAACAGTTGGCACTTTCATTTGAAATTTATATTTACCTGAGTGAAGAAGAGAAAGTCTGTATGTTTTAAGTACAAGGAAGAGCTGAGCAAGTATTTGCAAAAGCATCAGTGCTCTGTTGGATGAAAGATACTGTAGAAAAAAAAGATATTATTATGCTTAATGCTTATTCATTATGAGGGGATTGTCTTGAGAGCGCCAGGAAGCTCCTTTAATTCTTTGGACGAGGGCTGAGGGGTGCACGCCTGGCTCTGCCACAGCCTTCCCAGTGGCCCTGCCTGAATCCCTTGGGGCTGCAGTTCTCCATTCATGAAATAGGCATGGAAATTATTCTGCCTCCAGGGCATGCAATGATGTGTGCATTTAGCTAGGTTAGGAGTGCTTTGGACAAGGAATGTCTCTCATTTGATGGTGTAGCAGATCCCAAAACAATGTGACGCTGATCTTGGGATCTCTGGGCACCACCACAGTAAATATATAGTTTAGGATTGTAAATAAGCCTGTATCGAGGGAACACTCATGCTAAAAGAATTCATGCCCTGATTTAGCTGATACAAGACCTCCTGAACTCTTATTTAATATTACATTATCCACACACAAATTCTTCCTCTTGCTTTTTTAATGTTGGCACTGCCGTTTCTACTCATTAATGTCATTAAATATCTATATTAGATAAATTAACTTGCCCACTTCCATTTGGATTTCATCACCATACAGACAGCAAGAATATTCCATGGAATAGCTACCTCATAAATAAATGGAGAGCAGTTAATTCAATGTTTAAATTTAATATAAATCTTTGTTTCTCATTCTGATTCCAAATCTGTGTACTGCTTTCTTGCAAGGCTATCAAAAAGCTGCTGCAATCCACCTAAAGAAGTAAGGAAATTAATTTGTCTCTGCATGGTCTTAAAATAATCATTGTTTTCCATTAAAATATTGAAAAGAAGTATTTCACTTTTATTGTGTGTATGAAATTTCCCTTGTTAAGTCTTCAAGTATGTCACTGTAGATTCTCTAATAAGTGGAGTTAAAATGAGAAAACATTATATTGTTTCTTTTATTAAAAAAAAAAAAGAGAGAGAATTGTACTTTACAAACTTTTAAATCAAGTCCATTCTACCTGAACAAAAGAATTTTAGGAGTTTTTTTCTGACTTTTAATTTTTTTTTATAAGTAGCTGGCTCCAGTAGCTTGCTAGGTTAAGTATAGTTTACTTATTTCCCTGATGCATTTCTGAATATTCTTCTGTTTGGAGGATGTTCTTATTTGGAATCGCTTAAAAATATTGCTTCTTTTGTTGTTGTTGGCTGGTTTTGTTGTTTGTTTGTTTTGTTTTTTTTTTCTTTTCCTTGAGGGGTGGTGTAGGAGCATGGAAGCCCCCGCTCAGATTGCAGCAGGTAAACTTTTCAGGGAGGACCCCTTCCCCCTGTGCTGATGGGGGTAGAGAAGACCTTTTGACAGCCAGCCCGCTGGGAGGTTAGGACATGGACAAGGATAGAATTGAATAGTTTCAATGCAAACTTCTTTTCCACTGCTGCTTGAAAACCAAAGTCTGTTCTACTTCTCTTTGCATGTGTATAGCTGAATTGAAAGTTAAGTTATCCTTACACAAAGGAAATTACCTTCCTCTCTGGCTCTATGTAGAGCTTATATATCCCTAGTAGCCTTGAGGCAATAAGCCTGGAAATCTTCCAGCTTCGTACTGTGCTGAACTGGAGACTGCAATGAACTTGTAAGCAAATTCAAGCAGGCAAATTTAGAGGGACTAAGATCCAGCAAGAGCTCTGCTGTATTTCTCTTTTGTTTAAAAGTCCAGATACTTGGTAGAGATTACTCCCATATTACTTTTGCCTCAGATTGTGAGAGAAATATAATCGCTCTCAGAAGTAGTGGAGTTACATGTGACAGGAAAATCAGGGCAGCAATCGGACTTTTTTTTTCAGCATCTTGATGATGTGCCTGCAGTTCATTGACCAATTGGAAATTAGAAATCCAGCTGATGTCCACTACTCCTCCCTATACTGGCCAAGGCAAAAGAACTTTTTTTTTTTTTTAATTTTATTTTAACTTTTGAAAGCCTCAGTTCAGTTCACAAGTCAGCCTATGCCATACCTTTACAAACAGAGCTTTTGGGGCCAGGCTGAGCCCTTGACAAGCATCAAACTTTCCCTCTCAGAATAAGGAACCCAAGCTCCTTGCCTTAACGTCTGAGGGAGTTAAGAGGAGTGATTGTTTCCCTCTAAAGCCCTTTGGGAAAGCAAGAGGTTTAATGGTAGGGGCTGCCTTGGGAACGTGCATTCCGAAATACAGTCATTATTTTCCCAGCACTAAGCAATAAACAAATGATAAAAAAGCCAAGTGTTAGCCACTGGGGAGGCAGGGCCTCCGGCTGCCTCCTTGGACCCAGCAGCCCCACTGTAGCTGCGCAAACCCTCAGGCAGCAGCCTGCGCCTTTTGATGTCAAAGCAAACAAGTCCATGTTTGTGTAGCTCTCTGTCCCAGAACCTATTTTGGTCCTAATTAAAAATTTATTCACATGCTGTTAGTTTTGGTAAAGGAGCGAAATAAATCCAGCAGTAAGAGGGCTTATAAGCAGGTTAACAGCCGCGGATGACAGCGGATGCGAGGTTGCCTGTGGATGCTCTAATTTTCCTCTCCATCTCAGTGGTGTATGGGACTGGATATCTTACCGAGGCGTTATGCTTTGGTGGGTATTTAATTTCATGGGTTAGGTTTCTGTTGGGTGTTTGGGGGGAGGAGTTACCAGCCCCAAAACCACTGCTATGTTTGGCTCTGTTTGCTCCTCTTATGGAGAGATTCAGCGGAGCCCAGCAACTGAACTCATCCTCCTGCTTTTTAGAGGGAACAGCCAGACTGTGATGTGTTATTTTAGAGACAGAGACTTTAATATTGTCAGCTTTCCTCCAGAACAGTTAATATATCTAACGTTTGGAAGTGGTAGATTCTGCTAGACACAATAGAGCGTTTGTATCAGGATGTGGCTTTCAGAAAGGAAAAGAAAAAAAAAAAGAAAGAAAAAAAAATAGCGCTGGATTAATTGGAAAGGTCCAGACCAGTCACATACCCTCCCAGATGGGTCATTCATTTTGGTGCCTGCTGCTCTGTAGCATCTGAACTTAAAGCCTTCAAAAACTTTGTTGAAGTGAGAGAGACAGAGGCAAGCTGGCTCAACTCGCACCAAACTCCCAGCCATTTATGCTTTTATTGTAGGGCTGCTTTCTCTTGTCATGATAGTTTATAGTCCCTCATTAACTTCTCCTGTTTTATGGTCACCTGCATGAACGTTCCTGAAGGTACTGTGTTGATTTTAGAAAAATAATGCCTAAACATGGAACAGATGCTGAAGTACAAGCGAGTGAGCACACAATGAGTGCAGGGCCACCATCCCCTGCCTCCTGATCATTTCCACCTGCCCACGGCGGGCCGGAGATCGCCGCTGTCTGTGCCTCACCGCATCCCAGGTGCTTCGAGGACAACTCACCTGGCTCCAATTAGGCAAAACCAGCCCAGGTGACCCTGGCCCTTTGAGGTCATCTGAATTTGGGTGAGCTTTGTAAATGGTTTTGTTTAAACTTTCATTTCCATCAGTGCCTTTTTTTTTTGCTCTTGGGAATGGTAAAAGGGCAAAAATAAATTGGGTAGGCTCTTTTAAAGACATCTCTAATGATAAAAGCGTAATAGTAAAAAGCTTCTCTTAAGAGCCAGCAGCTCAGTTATTAGGACACAAAAGCACAGAGAGAGACCTGGATATTTGGCTTCTTGTCTACAACAGATCTGTCGTTGAGCCTCGGTGTTTGCAGACCTCCCAGCCTTAGATGTTCCCAGCTCTATTTATGAACTGAATCCGCTGCACAGGACGAGTCTCTGGTCACTTGGAAAACGTTTTTGGTTGTTCCTGTGCTTTGTTTCGCATGTTAATCTACCCAAATATATAAAAGAAATTATTCTGGATAACAAGATGGGGGCAGATGCGTAGTAACTGGAGCCTTTCCCTTTTTGCTGTGCTCTGCTACGGGACGTGGTGGCTGCTGGTGCCCTGGTGGACGGGCAGAGGAATGTGGGGCAAGGTCCCCCTGCCAGGCCTGGGAGCCTCTGCTGTCCAGCTGGGAGCTCCCTCCTTGACCTGAACTTGCCATTGCCCCGGTGATTGGCTCCTTCCTGCGCTGCCTAAAAGCTGTTGAATTCCTTACGTGTGGCCTCAAAACCAGGCATGGACTTCGCTCAAAGCTGAGGCTTGTTGCGTGTCCTGGCAGGGTCTTTCTCAGCTGAGAAATATCACGTCTCCAGCACTCAACGTCAAAATAAGAAAATACAGATTTTGTAAACTTTGAGTGTTTTTCATGGCTGCGTAAGTTTATGAAATCCTGCAGTGAAGGTGGATGGTTGGTGATGAGGAGGGGCCTGGTCTTTGTAGAAATATGGGGTTTTGTTTCCCCCATGAAGCACTACGTGGAGGTGTCACACTGAGGTACCCAAATCCAGCAGTTCCTGCCTCTTGCTGTTGAAGGTTCAGCCCGGTGTAAGCACGGGGAGCTTACAAACCTCCGAAAAAGCTGCAGCTGAGCAGGGATCAGCTCGTCCTCAGCCCTCCTGCCTGGTCCTGCAGCTTCACCGGGCACCGCAAAGAACTGTGCACAAACGTCTGGGAAAACCAAAACCGGGACACAACACAGAGAGCTATCGTGCAAACGTTTTCCAGTTTGTACCGCCCAGTGATGAGGTTTCCCCGTTATCTGCCAACTGGTGAGCAATGGCTGACCTCGGGACGTGGTGAAGTGCCCTCCGCCGCCCGTCCCTCGGGACCTCTCGTGCTAGCTGTGGAAGGAGTTCAGTGAAAGAATCTGGACAATTCATCTCTTACCTGACCTTTTAAAACTAAAAGTGGAGTGAGTTTTTTTTTGCCTGGGTAGTCTATTTTTTATTTTCTTTTCCTCCCTGCCGTAAAGCGTTAATCCTGCCCATCGCGATGCGATTTCATTGAGCAACGTGAGCCAGAGCCGGAATCTTCCCTGCCGTCGGAGCCCAAACGCAACTGTGCTCGTCCCGTGGCCGGTGGGATGTGCTGTAACTCAGCTCCAATGCTGAAAGGAAACGGGCCTCCAGGGGAGTCTGGAGCTCTGTTCATTCAACTTCTAATTAAAGTTTTCCCCTCTCAAGTTTCACTTTATTTTCCGGGGCTTTTGCTCCACGATGATTATTAACATGTGTCCCATGGCCCGGAAATCGTTATACCCTTCCCCAGCCCAGCCTTTCTCGATACCTCCTGCTGCAGAACGAGCTGCCTGAAACTTCGTCTCCGAAGCGATGCGATGGCGATGACGATGGCCGATGGCTGATGGCCGATGGCCAGGGCCAGCAACATCCAGCTGTCCCCTGGGGCTGCCCAGCTGCTTTCTTGCCTCCGGCTGCGCGCTTCCTGCCGTGCGGGTTGATCGGATGCTGCTGTCCAGCGGAGACGATCCAGTCCAGGATTTCTTCCAGCCTTTTCTTCATATTTCAAGAGCCCAGGCCAACTCTGGCTTCCTATTCCAACTCCAGCACGCTTGCTTATCTTTTTGGGGGCAGGAATTGTTAGCACAGTTTATCTTGCTCGCTGCAAGTCCTCCCTCTGCTGAGACATGTACTCTGGTGCTGCGCTCTCTTTTTTTTTTCTCTCTGTCTTTTTATGTTTTCTTCTTGTTGTTTTTCTTTTTAAATGTGTAAAGTGAAGAGTTCCTCTCCCCCCCTCTCCCTTTCCACTCCACAGAACCAACCTCCTGTTAATTACACGCTGGAACTGTTGCTGCTTTGCCAGAGGGGAGAGTGAACCTGTGCCTGCATGTGTGTAGTGTAACATAGCTAGAACGATGTCAATGAACAGCAGGAAAAATTCTGGGAGACCGTCCTACTACTATCGACTGCTCCGGAGGTCACGACTTCAGAGACAGCGGAGCCGATCCCGGAGCCGGAACAGGCCGCTTAGTAGGGGTAAATGCAACACCACTTCTGTTTGCTTGACAGTGCCAGACACGCGTGCTGTTGCTTGCAGGTAGCTTCCTCACTGGAGCTCAGAGTGACCAGTGCGAATATCTGTGAGTGTGCCTGCTCCCTGGGCAGCTCGTGTTGAGCTTTCCAGAAGGTCGGTGGCTTGTGCAGCGCTGCAGGGGTGTGAGGGGAGGGTGAAGTGTCTGATTTTCAGAGCTTAGCTCTGGGAGTCAGGCTTGGGCGCTGTTCCTTGCGGTGGCTGTAACACCTCGTGTAACTGTAATTAACCCAGGCTTTTCAGTTATCCCTCGTTCTGTTTTTTCAACTCGTCTAATTAAGGTAACTGCTGCTTTTAGCTAACTGGGTTGTTTGGAGGCCTAATTGATGATTACAGAGATTTGAAAACCCTTGATTAAGAGATGCTATCAATATGCCAAGATGAATTGCCAGAACTTGTTCGTCATGAGCTGAGTGTCACCAGGGGGTTCAGAATTACAAAGCTGAGTACAGTTTAGGGGTACAATTTTAGAAAGAGCCTGAAGACTGGGCTCCTGAGGCACTGTGGAAACCTCTGGGACTTGTATTCCCAAATCACTTTGCGCTTTTAAAAATCCGGCTCTAAAAGGGCCTATTTGTCCTCATCAGCAGGAGTTAGGTCCACAGAGTAATGTCTCTTTAGGGCATACTCACTCATGCAGCCCATTTATTCTACTTGAGGCAGCTACTGACCCAGTTGCATTTTTAAAAATAAGCTATTCTGGCTCTCTCTTCTAGTGAGAGATAAATGTTTATTGATGCTTGTGCCTGTCGGTAAAGCAGTCAAAGGAGCGGGTGTCTTGGAGTCATTTTACGTTGAGCTATCTTTGCAGAAAGGAGGGAAGAGGGTTGTGTTTGGCCTCTGCTGTGACAATCCAGTCCTATTTATCAGGTCTTGAGCTTACTCAAACCCATTAATTAAAAATAATTTCTTAGTTTGGGGGTGAATTAAAATAAAAAACATAGTAAAAAAGCCAAACTGCAACAATTCCTCCTCCATCAGGTGCTTGTACAAATCCAGCCTTGTTCTTGCGTCACTGGAGTTGATTCAGATTTAGCTGGCACTTTGTGAAGGAGGCAATCTGGGAATGCAAGATTGAGCTCAGTGCAGTGTCCTCTTTCTTCCTTCCCTGACATACAGAACTTGTTTCAGGATTTTGAATCATCACTGGGAAAACAATAGGAAGCTAAATCAGTCCCCGAGCTTCATCCTTTCCTTTAAGCAGACAGAGTTGTTCTTTCCATTTTTTTTCTTTTCTGTTTTGCCTGTCAGAGAGGAGTGTTTGTATATTCACAAGCCTGTAACAGCTCCTTTCCCCCCTTTATTTGTATACTGCTCAAAACCAAAATATTTTACTGTCATTTCAGTGACTGCGACAAACGAAATGTGTTAGTTTCTTTTAGGTAACCCAGTATGAACTTGTCGGCATAATTTGTCATGAGCACAAGGAATATGCAGGCAGATTTGATTGAAATGGAAATGAACCCTAATGTCTGTAAGAAATTGGATTTGAACCAAATGAAATCTTCTTGCTGTTGATCTCTCCCTGAGTATTTTGTGTTTGTCACATGTCTCTAGGATTCCTGCCTGCTAGGAGAATCATTACACTCAGCACTCGTTTAGCTCTTCTCATCTGTAGATCTTCAAGGGATTTGCAAGTCTGGATAAGAATTTTCGTTTTCCCTCTGCTTTTGTAAGAGATGCAGGAAGCAGGTGGTGGAGTAACGGTGTCAAGCAGCAAGGTCCCGGGCTGGGTCAGAGGTAGGGCCTGGTGCAGTCTGGAGGCAGTCTGCACGGAGCGAAGCGAGTGCTGGAATGAAGCAAAAGGAAGCACTGCTGGTCCTGGTCCCACTGGAAGGTTTGTGTACAGGACTGCAGGGGTGCAGGAACCAGAAGGAGGCTGGAGGCTTTTTGGGTTTGATGAAATGTGAATTGCCAAAGCCTAGATGAAGGAAGGAACTGAGGGTCACTTTCTCACGTACTGATCTGTGGCGTCATTTGCTATTTTGCTCAGATACCCAAGCACCGGATATCCTTGGTGGAAAGTTAGCATAAATCCATGAGCACTGGTGTTATTTAGGGGCATTGGCTATGGGCTATTTTGCCAGTTGGGTGTTTTCAGGGCATCCCCTTGACAACTTTTGGCTCTCTCCAGTCTCAGGACCCTTTGCCAAGATCTCTGCAGAGCACAGGTGAGCCTGAGGAGCTGGTGGAGCCATGGTACCTGGAGGTCGAGCTTTTCCAAGGTGTGTCACTTCAGCAGATGAGCAGCACAGCACGCTTTTGGACTTGCTGAGGATCAAGCAGTTGTTACACGTTTACCAGGGAGGAGGAGATCTCTGCTGGCACACAATCCCCTCTCCCCATCTGGAACCACTCAGTGCATTGCATCAGGCCTGGCTGATAAATCCCTGATGCCGGCGCTGCCCCGGAGCACCCATGCGATGCAGGTGCTGCCATCTGCTGCCAGCAGGGCCACAAAGCTGCAGCACGCCTCTGCTGTGAGTCAAGGGACAGCTTTCTGCCCACTCAGCTTACATCACTCCGTTTCTCTGAATAGGGGAAAGGATGTGTTTAAAAACAGGTATTTATATCCTGCCACTTCCCACTCCCAGCCCCTGGGGGGGCGGTGCCAGCCCCCTGCCTGCTGCTGTGCCGGGCATCGCCGCAGGGATGCTGCTGGTGTGCAGGAGGGCCTGGAGGAGTGGGCTGGGGCTGCAGCCTGCACAGCTCCGAGGTGGTGGCTCTTGGGGAAATGGGTCTTGCTTCCTGAGCTACAAACAGAGAACCACTCCCTCAGGAAAGCGCTGCTGAAGTGCATCTCAGATAAGCAAAGCGAACAGAATTTGCATTTTCTGTGCAAACGTCTAAGGAAAGAAGGGGATTGCTTTCTGTTGGGACTCCAGATGGACACAATCTGATGTAGCAGGCGGAAATATCTATAGCACTTTCAGCTGTTCTGAGTGGCAGACGGCGTATTTGATGTTTCATGTGATGTTATCCCCTATTCTTGGAGTTTAGAGTTCTCCACTTAGCCCTGGTGCTTATAACACATTCATCTCGTGCTTTAGGGTGTTTGCCTTCCTGTTCATGGAGAGGTCCAGCCCTAGAATAGTTGAAGAACAGTAAAGCTGATGGGGATGGCAATTCAGACCAGAACAGGAATGCTACCAGGAGACTCGTGATCGTGCCTCCAGCATGCTTAAGTTACTGCTGTTTGATGGTGGATAAACAGGACAGGTTTCACCCTGCTGTTAATCTTTGTTAGAATGATGATAATGTCAGAAATCTCCTGGCTCTGCTTTCCATGGGGATTTGGGAGACACTGCAGGTACATTAGGTAGTTTAAAAAAACCTGCAGAAATCCCCATTTCTTCTGAGGACCATCTGTTCAGCTCAGAGATGTGTGTAAATATATGGAATCATGGCTGTAATTATGATTACTACCAGGTGATCTGTCTAATGCAGGGGAAGGTACTTGGGAGGCAGAGAGAGTAGAAGGAAAATTCTCGATAGAAGCACCACCTGCTTCTGCCTGCGGTATGCTGCCCTATGGATTTCTGCATGGTGTCCCTCTTTCTCCTCAATTATGGGCACAACGAAGGAGCAGGGGCAGTGGCAAGTGTTCTGGAAGTCCAGTTTGCCAACAGAAACTGCTCGCAGGTGCTGCATTCGTGGGCCCGTGTCTGCACCCACATTCACTGCCGGGATTCAGCTGCCTTGTTAGTCACGGAGAACACAGCCTGTGTGCTCTGAGATCCCAGAAAGTACTGTATGAGTATGAGATTCTGTTTCTGATAATTTACAAGTAAATTGCTTAATTACAGAATCATTTATTGTAAAACTGGAAGCTTTGACATGTTTCGTTTCATGGTAATAACAGTTTTTGTTCCAGCATGCAACAGAATGACATGAGATGCACATACCCAGGCTGCCTTTGTGCCTAACCACATTGAAAATTCATGCATTCTGCTCTCATGTCCTAAATGAAAATGTGTTGTACAGCATCCTAGCATGTTCTCCAGAAGGAAATGCCATGGAAATAGGGAACTTCTCCATCTCTTATTTATGTCATTTGTTAGAAGGGATTTTTTGTCCACAGTTAAGCATCTCTGCTATGAAACAGCTTTCTGTTGCTGATTTTTCTCAGTGGGACCAAGGCAGGAGGCTGTCTAAATTCTTAGTAAGAAGAATTAGAAATAGCAGTTTGAACCAAACGTAGCTTTGGCTTCGGTTCTTTCTTCTGTAAAACTCTGTAGGCAATCAGTTGTCTTCAAAGCTCCAAGAATTGGGTAACATTCCGAGCTCCTGATACTTCTGTCTCTGTTCACTCCTTGGACGTAAATGTCTTGCTCCAAGGTCTGCTCATCACAAGTGCTTTTCAAGGTGTTCCACTAAAAGGATTTTTTAAATAGGTTTTCTTTTTCTTTTCCTTTGATGGCTGCTATGAAGAGAAAACCGACTGATCTTCTGCAAAGGCCGGTATTTTAGTCCACCAAACACCGAGGGCTTGGAGGCTACGGTTAGACTGTTTTTTTCTCAGCATGGGCTATTCAGATACACAGCTCTTGAAAACGGCTGGAATTTAGTCTTTCTCTCTCTGTTTGATTAAATCTAAACATTTTAAGTGATAAATGGGAGATAATCCTGCACCCAGAGTGCCAGTACCTTAGGTTAAGGCACTTCCTTGGGATGAGGGAAGCAGAGACTTGGTTTGTCCCAGCATGTAACTGAATGACATAACAACAAAGGAGGCTTTATTATATCTAAAGCTAACTGAAATTTCATCACTTCTCTCTAATCTTTCTTAGCTGCAAACTTACTTCGCAGCCCGTGAGCACAAAGTGATGCACAGTGTGGAACTTTTCCCTTTCCAACTCTTCAGGACTTTGTCCTGTAGCCCAGAGCAGCACCCTGGACACTGTCATTAGCAGATGTTGGGGGGCAAAGGGATAATCTATTTCACTTTGATGAGAAATTTTGTCCTCACTGAAAATTCTCACTATCCTGTTAAGTATGATTCAGGGTTTTGTACATAATTAATTCACATGAAATGTTGAAACAGTACTTTTGCTCTTCTCATGGCCCACAAATAATTTTGCTTTGAGTTACACTTAGCTGCATGCCTTTCCACTTGTCGAAAGCATGTGTTTTCACGTGTGTCTTTGGTCTACGCTTACTCTAAATGAAGCTTAGCTTAGATACTACCAACTGTGACAAGAGCTTGCATCACATCCAAACCTACCCTTCTTGGGAGATCAGCATTGGCCAGACCTATCTCAGAAGTGCCCAAATGGACTAATGAGTAAGAATACCGAACAGAACACCTCCATAGACTTGCAATGCCCTCTCTTTCTTGCATGCCAAACAATACAATGCCTCCATCAGAAGTCCATTTGTGCACCTGCCTGTGAGGGTGCTGTTCCTCTAACATCCTCTGTCACACTCCCCTCTTTTACTGGGCTGTTGCTCTGATCTTTTGGGTTGCACCAGGAATTGTTTATAACAGATTTGTTGAGAGGGACAGCATCTCTCTGACAAACACAGAGCAGGTTTTGTAATGATCTGTGTGACTAAAGAACTTGATTTTTTTATTAAAAGGAACTGATTCTGTATCAGCATGGAGAAGTTGGAGATACGCAGTGTTAGCCTCGTGAATACAAGTATCCCTGCATGTTGCATGTATTTATTTTGTCAGGCAGAAGGCTGAGTAAAATGATGCTGTTCCCCTGTTGTCCTCTGATTCATAGCCTACCAAATTTGACAAGATGAGTGGTTTTGGTATTTGGGCACATGTGGCTGTACCAGTGGTTGATACCAAACAAGGACGCTCGGTAGGAGGCAGGTCTGGGCTGCAAGCTGAGCACGGTGCCTGCGCTGGGGCTGGATGGAGTCCTGGTGCCCTGGGGCTGCCTCAGCAGGCACCACCGCAGGCATTTCAAATGCAGGATTGCTCTTCCCCTTCTTACTGAGAATTTGTGTGACTTCAGTGGGATGGTGTCCCCTTCACCTGTCTTCTGTGGGGGGGGATTTCTTTAAAGAACCCAAACAGTGTGCCTTAGAATCCCTGTTATTTTCCTAAAAAAAACATTGTACAAACAAGCTTTGTCACGGAAGAGCTGGGAGCAGTGAGTGACAAGTTCAGTTAAACATTAGTGATGGGTTGTTTTTTTTCCAGGGGTGGCGCCTCTTAAATGTCAGGAAAAGGAGACCTTCCTGCTCCACTGTTCTTACAGCTTTGCTTTGTTTTTCAAGCCTCTTTGTGGCACTTTCTATCAGAACTCTTGTGGTGTTTCATTGAAATTTTAACAGCATGGCTGACAGATGCCCAGAGAAAAGCTATGCAAAGTTCTTTAAGCTGTGCTGTTTGTAAGAAATACTCGCTGGCAGCCCTGCTATTTTTAGCAGTAGTGCTCCAGCTGAGATGCTGCTCTACGTGTTCGGTGCTTAATTGTCTAATAAAAACCCATACTCATTTGTAACTTGGGAAGCAGTGCGTGATGGAGGAGTTCTTGGCTGTGCGTTGTTGTGATATTAAAACAATTGACATAGAAGTCTAAATATCCCTTTAATAAACAACACCTCCGAGCAGGTTTGTTGGCTGTGGGGGCAAGGAGAGGCAGAGCCGTCAGTGGGAGCAGGGGGCAGGACTGCCCTGAGCTGCTGCTGCTCCTACGGACAGTGCTGGTGATGCCCCGCTCACAGATCACAAACACAGAAATATCAGAACTCATTTTGTGCATTTTTTGTGACAACTGTGTCAATTCCTACCAGATGAAAAATGAATCAGGTTTTAAAATTCTCGGTAGGAGCTGCTGTAAGCACCAGAGGGAACCTCCAAGGAGCAGTGACCCCTCTGGCATTTGCATGGTAAGCTAGAAAACCCCAGGTAGAAGCAAGATCTAGAAATATCCCCTCAAATCTTGCTCTCAACAACAGTAGAAGCAACAGTCTGTATCTCCGAAGGCACAGACCTCCCGATCAGCCCTGTTGTGTGTAACCACCTGCTGGAATCAACCTTGATGAAATTGGGCAGTTGGAAAGGCGTGGATGTCGGCTGATACCATTAGTGTGGATTCATGCCCATTGCGGTGTTTGTGGCACTACCCAAAACAATAATCGTCTTCTGAATATCCTTGTGCACAACCAAAATACCATACTATAACAATTGTTTGGTTGTCTTTAGCATGTTTTATAAGAATTGCAAATATTTCATAGACTTGAGGGAAGCCTTGGGTAGATGCATTTTCTAACCACTAAAGGTGTTGGGGGGCAAGTGCAGGAAATGCCATGAGTGGCAGTGAGCGAGTAACAGCACAGACTCCAGTAGCTCTGTTCTGCTCTCAGACTTTCCTTCTGCCCCAAGCTAGGACGAGAGCTCAGGAGCTCTGACTCATGTTCTGTCTCTCAAGTCTTGACCATGGCCCCATACCTGAAAGTCCCATGGTCCCAGAAACTGCATCCGTAAGAGTAACTGAGCTTAGCACCAGTCTTGTGTGCTAAAAACTCTCTAAAATCGTGAGAATTGTCAGTCTGCTGAGGAGTAAATGGAGAAGTTATTTCCTTATTTAATGCCGTGACAGAAAGTTGGGTATTTTCAGCAGTTTTCAGGCAGCTTGAAGACTGACAATTGTCTTTTTTGCTCGTCTATGGCTTATCTCTCTTTCTTTATTTTTTGAAGTCCTTTCCTTCTGGTAGGAACCTCCCTTTCCCCTAACAGAGTTGCTAAGAGAGGCTGATTACTCTGAAAGGAAATAAGCAGCGGAGTTGCTCCCAAGTAATGCAGGGTGAGTTTTTATCTAAAAGCCATAGGTAATAAATGACAGAGAGGTCAAAAACCCTGGTCTGAGTCCAAAACAGAATTGCTTCCAAACGAATGCTTAGAGGGGTTTCAGCAGACTTCACGATCTCTGATGTACCAGAGTAAGTCTGTGACCTTACAGCTGTGGCAGTCCAAATAATTTAGATACAGAGCTGCCTTTTAAAGCTTTTAAACATATATTTCCCTTGAAGGTCTTCTAGCGTGCCACTAATCCCTTAAGTTATTGCACTGAAGGCACTCTGTAATCCTTTAATTTACTCTCGTCTCAATAGAGATGGTGAACCAGCTGGGTCACTTTCCGTATTTGGTCTTTATCATTTTGGCTTTTTTGTCTCAAACACTAGCTGAGGGTAGCGTGCTTTCCTTTAAAACACCGCAGAGAACAGCTGAAATTCCAAGTTTAATTGCTCATGTGTTTGTGTATATGTCTATTTTAAAAACTGCCCAAACCCCAGAGCCTCCTCACCCATTTCACTGTTTTATACAGCCCTAGGGTCAGGCTTCTAGCTAAGTTTCCTCAGGCCCCTTGGAAAATCAACAAATGTGGAAACTGATGAAGTTTTAAAAACTGAAATAATACCCAGTATGGGAGAGGTGAGGGTCAAAAGCCAGTGCTCTCCACAGGTAATTGCTGGATGCTTCATCTCCCAGTCCTACGGGGGACTAAGCTTTTGATGTAGAATTTCGTGGCGGTGCTGGAGGCAAAGCCAAGTGGTAACGTGGTAAGTGGCACTAACCAAGCACCATGCTTTTTGAATAAGCAGAAATACTACCTCGAGCAGCACGTTGGTTGTCTCAATTTGGCAGTTTTGTCCTGTCCATTGCTTCTTGCTTGCACGAGGGACGCGCGGGTTTGTTGTGGGTTTGTCCCTGAGGGCTGGGCTGGAAGTCCTCCTGCTGCTGGAGGTGGGTTTTGCATACTGGCTACTCAGCAGTACTTGAGAAATTCATTTTAAGTTGAGCGTCGAAGCGTTCACGTTGGAGAAAAATATGCCCTGCAATTGTATAGACTTTGAGAAGCATCGGCAAGAAGAAGGAAGGCCAAAGTTGTGCTTCATTAACATTTACACTGAAAAAGGAGTCCTCAGATGTTGAGCACTTAATGTTTCTTTTTGAAGAAACCAATTTATTTGAAGTGCAAGTTTCTTTTGTACATTATGTGCTCACACTTTTGATTTCTCACAGCACTTCTGCGCCAGTGAATTCCTTGTAGTGTCGGGGATCAAGCTTGGTCTTGTTCTGAAGTACCCAAATGTGGTAATAGGTGGACTGTTGGAAAATTTGGCATCTGGAGTTAAATTACAGGATGCTTCTTAAGCTTCTTGGTTACTATGGTAACAAGTAATAGTCATCCTTCGTGATTAAGCAGTGTCCATGGTAACCAAATGAGCAAGTTTTAAGTGAAAGATATTTTCCCTTTACATTTTTAGCAGTCAAAGGTTAACAGTGATTACCTTTATACCCTTAGATGAGAACAAACCTTGATCTGGCTGGCATATTTAAAGTGAGAACATTTGGTGTTCATTTACATAACTTTACTTCTAGGACCAGCTGAATTTTGGGTGAATTCCAACATAAAATTTCTGAGAGCGGGGTGTGGCGCATTAATCTTCCTAGGAAGAGTGACTGTTGTTCACTCCACGTGCTCAACTGTTCCGCAGCGTTGCAGCGTGTTGTTAAACAGCCTCCTTCCTCCTCCCCGCAGTGGCTGCTGGTCAGCAGGGAAGGAACCAATCCCTTTGTACATCCAGTGTATTTTTAGGGCAGAAGATGTGATGTTAATGTAGGTAAGAACATCGTCCTGCTTCCTTCCACCTCAACAACAGGATGGGAGATGTACAAGTGATATAGCCCTGCTTGATCCTTTTTGTTACACACATACTTTTGTCTGTGGGTGGGCAGTGGGTATCACTTAAACACCTAGCGACACCATCACCAAGGTTGCAGAAGTTCTATAGGACAGTGGGATAAAGGCTCAGCGTAGTTGTAATGGTGGTTTCTGTATGTCCATCTGGGGCACACAGTTACTTGTATGAAATAAGGAAATGTGACTGCTTTGTGATCTCTTCTTTCCTGTCTCTTCCATCAGCACTGGGGATGTCTGAAGTCTAACAAGAGAGCTGGGGGAGCTGATGCCTTCAGGTGTGCTTTCAGAGCACGTGTGTGTAAGAGAAGTGGAAGTACCCCTCCTGCCCCCCAGCACCAAGTCGAAGCATCAGTCTCAATGAATTAGGAACTGTGGCATGTAAAACAATTGCTAAGAGAGTCTAAATAGCTAGAAGAAAGGCACCTGAGTAGCAGTAGTAAGGACAGGAGGCATTTTCAGCAACACCCCGTGTGTAGGCACACAGCTACCGATGTATCCCAGGGTGCATGTCCCACATCCACGCCAACCAAATGCAGAACACTCATGGAAGCACTCACTTTTAAAAAGAATTAGTTTGGCAGAGCTGACGCTCTTTTATAAGCATCATCTTCTTTCTGTAATGCATATTAAAATGAAGGAGAGTTGTTTCTGTTTGGTTTAGGAACTCTTAGGCATCCTGCATGAACGCTAGGATAAAGAAAAAAAATAAATCTCTGCTATCCCTGTCCCTAGCCATAATTCTAGCCCTAGTCCTAGCTAATGGTAACTGCAGGAAGAACAATGTTTTCAGACTTCCCTGTCACTGATGCTTTTTATTCTGTCTTTGAGTTGCTTCATCAGGAAAGATGCTGTATTTGGCCAGCGGCTACCAAAACTTGCTGCTGTCCAGTTAGGTAAAATCTGTTCCTCTTTAAGTGTTCCCAGTGAAACTGCATCCTCCATAGCCAGTGTTAAATCCTCACCTGCTGCTTTCCCGAACAATATTAAAGTTCCTGCAATGTTAAAGCAATCTAACTCAGATTAATTGGCTCTGGGCATTAAGACTCTTCCAGGCTGATGTAAGAGCTGCATGTACTATGTGGATTTCAAATCTTAATGTTTGGTCTATTATGCAGATGGATGTGAATGGAGATATGTATGTGACCCCATTTATCTCTCTAATGAAGTGCCATCAATGGAACATCTGTTTCTTTGCTGTAGAAGATGAAATCTCTGATGAATCATGCTTATAAATTAAGTATTTATTTATTTAATTTGCATTTTGCCAGTACAGACCTGTTACAGCAGCCACCATTCCTAACTGCAAAAATGGCCCAGCAATAATTAAAGTGCACAAAGTTTTTATTTGTGCTGTGCTGCAGAGACGGCTGTCCCAAACGGGTCTGTAGCTCACCTCTCCCAGGCAGCTGTTAAAAAAGCCCCCAAGCAGGCAGAAGAACACCTTATGCAGGAGACAGACCTCGCTGGTGGGAGGCAACACCGTGGCTGCAGTCTGGATGCAAAACTCCCATCTCGTGGGGTTTGCCACTGTGGCACTTGGGCAGAAGGTGACTGCGGACTTTTAAGATAAGCTGTGAGCTCTGATCCCAGCCAGGGGAGCACACGGCTTAAGAACAAGCGGGAGGAAAGGGGTAGCTAAAGTGAGGAGCAACTTGCAACTAAAACTTCCAGTGAATTAAAAGGAAAAAAGAATAAGAAAAGAAATCTGTTCTTGTGAGTTTTCCAACTCCCTTTTGCAACCCAAGGAGCTGTCACCAGATGGGAGGCCTCGCGGGACCCGTGCCAGCTGCCCTGCAGCCTCAGCCAGACCCCGCTGCGGGAGGCACAGGCTGGTCCCCAGCCAGACATTTGCCCCGCTGACCGGGCAGGTGCCCACGGCCAGCCCCAGGACCACACACTGCTGGGGCCAGCAGCCTCGGGCAGCGCTCCAGCTCCTTGGGGCTCCCGGCAGTCCCTGGAGAAGAGGGTTATGTTCTCCCTGCCTGGCCCTGCTGATGCATGTAGGTGGCACAGCTGACGTCTGCAGGGCCAGAGATGAGGGAGTGTGAGAGTTGCTCCTTGGTTGCATCTGCGAGCAGGCAGCCATGCTGATAGAGTGCTGCAAGAAAGCCGTGGTAACAGTTCTGGGGCTGTGCAGGAACGGTAAGCGTGATGGATGAATCTAATTTAAATCTCCCCAGAGCTGACTTCTTGTTCTCCGAACTCCGCGTTGCTTGTCTTTATCATCGCATAGGAGGAAGCCGATGTTCCGCCTCACTTTATCATCCTTTCCAGTTTAACCAGAGTATTAGCAGTCTCCCCCAGCTGGCCCCAGCTAGGCTAGAACTTCATCTTTTTCTGATGTATTTTTTAAGTCTGTGCTTGATTTCAATTTTACCCTGGAGAAAAGACTCCTAATGATATGCCGTTAGCAAGAGGCGAATTTGTTCTCTAGGCTTCACACCAGAGAAAGATAAATATCATACATATTTTATTTCAGAGACTGATAAATAAAAAATAAAAATACCAAATATGTATAAATACACGTATCTAATTAAAAATACAAGACAGTAAAGATGGAGTTTGTAATAAAGATGCCTCCATCAGCATGATGTGCTATTTATTTTTAGAAAGGGGGGTCAGCTTTCAGGATGCCTTGTGTACCGTCCCTGTCACTGCTCTGGCAGCAGGTCTGGGGACCTGCAGCTATGACTTTTTCATTCATGGGTCTGTTTCTCCAGTTCTGTAGTGAACAGAAGTTGGTGCGTATGTTTTCAGACTCCTCATGTTGAGACTTATCAAAGCTTTCCATCCCTGTGCCTTCCCATTTGTGCTATTTTCTTTTTCCTTCCTGTCCCTGGGGATGTTTTTGCTCTGTGCCCCAAAGGAGAGGGCTGCCTTTCCCTCACTTGCCTGGGGAAGCCCCCGTAGCCATCAGTGGTACCAAGCATGGGCTGAACAGACCACAGCGGGGCGAAATCCCCCAGCCCTGGTGGCTGTGCCAGAACTCAATTTCTTCCGTGTGGATCCCACCTCCTTTGTCCTCCTGCTCCAGCAGTGCCTGGGGCTTTGGCTGGCAGTGAGGTGGCTTCAGCTCCCCTGGTGAGGCAGCAGCAGGACCGCTGCTGGCTGGTGATGGGCACGGCTAATGCCAGCTTTGGGCATGTGAGGATGCACTGAGCTTCCCAGGAAAGGAGTGGCTGCAGGAATGGGCAGCCAGACCCCCAGGAAGACAGCAGGAAAGGGCAGCAAGTCCCTCTTCTGCTTGCATGCATCAGAACCCACCTTGGCACGCTGCCGGGGAAAGAATTCTCGTGCTGGGTGGTAGCAGAGAGAAGAGGAATAGGTGCGTATCATGCGTGCAGAAAAATAGCAGCTTTTTTCAGTGCTAGATTCAAGAGCCATTAATAGCACTTGCTCAGGAGCGGTATGAGGAATGTTAAATACTACACAGTGATATCCCAGAACCTGGCACAGAGATGACATGAGATCTATTAAAGTGCACAGCATGCTATGGCAAGGGTCAGTGTAACTTCAAATCATTATTTAACAAAGGAAAAGAAAAAGCTCTTCTTCCAGATGTTAGTCCTACTTTGAGAGAAGATGGTGATAATCTCTGACTGATGGGGAGCTGTTTTGTCCGATGTTTTCTATGGGTTGGATTGTTTCTGTTTTCCAGCCAGTCCTAATGGGGATCCTCAGTTTGCACAACTCTCCAGCCGCCGTTCCTGTAGCTGCAGAGGACCACATGGCGCTTACTGTTGCTTTGGATATGGTTTAACTTTGAGGTACTTGGGTGTGGAGCCAGGACTTGGACTCGGTGATCCTTGTGGTTCCCTTCCAGCTCAGGATATTGTATGATTCAGGTGCCTTAGGATACTCCAGGCAGGCGCAGAACTGAGGCAGAGATGGCATTCCGTGTTTTGAGCTGAGTGTGGTGGTTTTGTAACAGTTAAATCATCTGTGAGGGAAACAAAGGTAAAGGTAAGAAGCTTGAGTCAGGTGCAGTCATTGTGGACAGCATTAGCTATACGCATGACCAGCCTCTAATTATTTAATCCAAAATGCCTTGTGCCAGAGTGTAGCACAGAAGGCAAATCCCAATCCCAATTTATTCATTTGTTTGTTTTCTACCTAAATGGTTAGATAAGTAAGAATTTATTGACAAGGTACAATTCTATAAACAGTATCCTTAATTGTTTGTAAAGGTTGGGAAAGCCTGGGAACGCGAGCAACTGTTTCTTCTTGGAGCCTGAAGTGAAGGGGCAGTAACTCAGTGACTGATGTGAGGAGTCCTGGGTGCAGCCGGTTGGGTTGCTGGGCTTTAGAGAAGTGTGTGTAAGCAAGGGATGCTAGGATCTGAAAAGAAATAATTTTATTCTAATATAAAAAGTGGTGGTGACACAAACTTTCATCAGCCTGGGGAATATCCATTGCGGATGTTCATTAGCTTTGCTTTTAGATGAGTTGGATTTTTCAGAGGGCATCATTACCTGCCCTAAACTTTTGCTTCTCGACCATTTTTACTTAAAAGTCAATTTTACTGCCTAATAAAGGTTTGACTTTGAATTAATTTTGTGCGGCATAACGATCATAATGTTGCTGTAAGGGATCAGCTGGTGCTCACCAGGGGATCATTAGGACAACGGGTGACAGGTTGCAATGAGCAGTTCTGCAGGTAACTGCACAAAGGAACTGACCTCGCCTCTCTTCTCGTCCAGCCGACTGGGCCGGGAAGGGGCTATGTCAGCAGGCACATTCCTAACCCATCGCTGGCTCTCCTTGATCTTTGTCCATTGCAAAGTGGGCGTTCTTGCATCTCTGCTTCCCACTCGAAGTTATTCTTGCCTCTTGATGGAGAAAGTTGGCTGAAGTTGTTGTTTGTAATTTTCTCTCTTTGTTTATTCCCAGCGTAATACTCCACTCTTAAAATAGTGCCGCTGTCCTAACAGCATCTTGGAAATGCCCCTTTGGATTCGGATGAGAGATCCTCCTTGTGGCCACCTGCGGCTGTCCGAAATGGAGGCTTTTCCCCAGCCCCTTCTGGGTGTTCTGAATCACACCGACACTGCAGACATCTCCTCTCCAGGGATTGTTTTTAATTCCTACGTGCTACCGTGAGCCACGTTAAATAAATCACTTCTGTCACTACGTGCCTCCTCCTCTCCTCTGCTGGGCGTGCAGTGAGGAGCTCTTAGATAATGCAGAAATTAGAGAAATAACAGCTAAATTCATTAAGCAATAAAATTAATTCACCAAGTGTAATTGTATGAGCAGGAGACCGGTAATTCCTGTTCCCTCTGGTTTCACAGAAACCCCACCCTGCCCAGCTCAGCTCCGAGCCGGCACAAACCTCATGGGGCTGGGCAGGGGAGCACCAGGGGACGGCCCCGAGCCTCCACGGGCGGATCCCAGCCCAAGGCCGGGGGCATCCTGACCTCCTCACGCCTGGCATGCAGGGTCTTGCCATCAGCCTCTGGTTCTGGTGAACACCTAGTTTTCTGAGGAAACTCCAGAGGAGCTGGTGAAGTTTCTTGTCCTCTAACGTCTCCGTTCCCTAAAGCCCGTCACTGCGGTCCCAGCCTCCTGCCGCGTCTCCCCAGCGCTGCTGGCTTGTCCGGCATTCCAGTCATACTTCTCCTGCTCGCTGCCTCTGATGAAGTCATCATCTCCACTTCTCTCATCTCTGGCTTGTTCGGAGTGCCATGGCATGTGTGCTGCTGACAAGCACAGCTTCCTTTTGGTGAGTTGAGGGAGATGGCTTCTCATCGCTAACTCCTCATTCAGATTCGCACCTCCCTTTCTTGCTCGGAGTTGGAACAGTTTCATATCAGCAAATCAACTTGCTGGGAAGTGTCTGCTTGTTAGCTATTCACTCCAGCTGGTTCTCCTTGCTTTTGTTTGTGCTGTCTCTTCCACTGGCTGATCCCTGGAGTTGTGTGTCAGAGGAGAGCAGGAGAGGGGGAGCGTGTGAAGAGGGATGAGCGAACAGAAGGAGTTAATGTATTTCCTTGATGCTAATGGGAGCAGAATCCTGATGATCTCTTGGACTAGCTGTGATTCACAAGAGCAGGTAATGCAAATGTAAAAACATCTCACTTGTTAAGTGAAAAGTAAATAGTATTAACGTTTGTTCCGTGTGTGTTACACACAATGACCTGCTCGGTAGCAGTGTCTGAGGAGGTGCAAGGAGGAAAGCAGTGATACTGAGTGGGTTAAGGGAATTTGGGTGCCAGGAGCTCCCCGCTCTGCTCTGCTGCCGGTGCCCTGGAAGCCTGGGGGGATTGCTAGGCTGCTCTGTAACTATTTCTCAGCACTAAGAACGGGCATAGAAAAGTAGTAAGGATTAATTATGCTGTTAATTCAAATGCCTTGAACTAGTTAACAAATCAAATGCATTTATTGCTCTACAGAAACAGTTTCAGAAATATTCATAAGCCCTAGGTCCTAAATTAACATGTAATGTTTACAGTTAGTGTCCTTCTGTTGGCAGCGAACTCAGCGGGATGCGTTTCAACCCTGACAGCTTAAAAACAGTCCTAGTGCGGTACGCACCAAAAGGCATTTGGGACCCAAGTATGTGTGATAACCTCTGGGAGGTCTCAGGTTTTGTTAATTGCAAGGAAGTTTCTCTTTGAAGATCTTATCCTGCTATGTGGAAAACCCAAAACATTGCAGCCTTCTGTAAATATTTGGAAAAGCAGGAAGCACTTTTGTTTGTTTCTTCTCGCTTCGGTTCCTCTGCAATTGCATAACGTGGAGGCATCCCAGCCCCGCGTCAGTCTGAGCAGTGCTGTGTATGGTGAGATCTGGGGCATGGTCGTGGGACAGAGCTGGGAGGGCCAAGAGCACGGTTCTGCAACGTGCACGGTGGAACTAAAACTGCATGTGAGTAGAAATGCCTGGTTATCATTGTGCAAGTAGGGAAAAGCGCAGAAAATGCCATCAGTTATGAGGAGAGAAGTAGACGAGGAATGTCCGTGAGAACAGCCACTGTTCTCAGAGTGATCCATGAACCTTTTCTAATCTAATGTTGAGATATTTAAGAGCATCTAGAGAGCCAGCTAATATGCTTGGGTGGACCTGATTCAGTTGTCAAACAGTAATTAGATGACTTCTTGTTGCTTATCTGTATATATCCCAGATTTATTTGGGCATTGCACTGTTGGCTGGTGGAAATGGCCGCGAATCCAAAAGCCATCCGTGGGCACACGTCCTGAGATGCTGCACGAAGAAGTCCCCGGATCAGGTCTGATCTAGAGTAAATAAATGGCCAAATGAAGGTATAATCCTGGAATGGTGTGAGCGGAGGATAGCATTCAGCTAACAGAGAAATTCACTGGCTAGTGAGGCTGTTATCTAATACGAAGTGCTTCTGGAAGTGCCAGTCCGCGGCTCGCTGCCTGCAGAGATAGCGCTCCTCATGCCGGGGCCCTTTATCGTGGGACGCACAGGGGATGGCAGCACTCACCGAGGAAACCTTGCAGTGTTCTCACGGCATCTTCAAGACTTTTATCAGCTGTGAGTCTCATAAAAGGCATTAAAATGTCGAGGGGTCTCACTGTGGTTCTGCAATGAAGCCGAGTGTAGGAGCCTGGAGTCCTTGTGCTGGGCTGTGCTGTGGGGCCTGCCAGCAGGGCCCGCCAGGCTGAAATGGTGTGGGAGTGTGGAGGGGGACGATGTGTTAGAGGTGGTGAAGAGCAGGCTGAGGTCAGGTACTGAAACTGCTCTCTTGTAGCTTGCTTGTCTTGTGCACAGGTGGGCGATTTGTCAGAAATCCCAGGAAATAAGGCCTGGAGGAGTAAAAAGGGCAGCTCAGTCCTTCACACAGCCCGACTGTTCACTATGTGAGGCTTTAAAAATAGCTTTAGCTTTAGCTCCTGACCCTTCTCCATGTTTTGGTCAGCTTGGAGTGGGTGTGTTGGCTGGTTCTGCTCTGAGCAGGCTGTAATTGTTCAGGAACTCCAGAGCACAGTTTGTGACTTCGGTGCGGTCCCGATTAGACCCAGGTATCAATCAGCCCTGGGTCACACCACACTCTCCCTTTCTCTGAGGAGCTCTGACCCACGGGGTTGAGAGGAAGCAGAAACGTGGGCACATTGGCCTGGCAGGCCAAGGTGGTGCCACATCACCTGTGTGGAGCAGCGAGAGCTTCCCCCTGTGCTGGAGGCGAGAGGTGGGTCTGGTTGGGGAGCTCAGCACTGCTGAGCTGGGCAGGCCTCGGGGAAGCGATGTCTGGCACCTGGCTTTGTGTAAGCCCATTGTTCGTGTTCTCCAGCCACGCATGGGAGAAGTTCTTTAAACAACGTTTATTGGACTGGTCAAAAAGAAGTTGCAAAGCAGCTTCTTCAGCTGTCTCGTCATGCTGAGCTCACTTTCAAAGTGCTGGAATTAAGTAGGTTCTTTATGAATATCAAAAAAAAAAAAAAGAAAGAAAAAAAAAAAAAAAGAAGAGGTTGCTGTTCAAAGGGATGGGAGCCTTAGTGTGGAAGGAGCTGGTACCCAAAGACCTGGTTGCTCCTTGAGGTGCACAGTGCTGCACTCTGCAGAGAAGTGGCCAAGCAATTCGAAGGCTTGGCAGGAAGTTCGGAGGGCAGTGAGCTGCTGCTTGGGGCTGCCTCTCTGCAGGTTACGTGGCTGCTGGTGAGGCGTTTTGGGTGGGATTTCCAACCAAGGAAGGTGTCTCTGAAGAGGCACTTCACCCAGCCCATGGGCAGACTCTCCCAGTCGGTCCCTTTGCAGTAGTTGGGGACACTTCTCAGGAAGTGCTGAGTGGAACCGCAGCTATTAGCTGTTCCTTACGGTCCCTGGGTGACAGCAGGCTTTGGCAAGGGGAGAACCTTGCTAAGGGGACAGCCTTCCTTGCCAAGACCTGATTGCAGCAAATTGCCTATTGCAGAGGCTGAGAATTGGCAAACAAACGACCTTTAAGTTATATTAGTTACGAGAATATCATTGTCTGAGACATTCTGAATATAGGTTGTTCCATCCTTAGATGTCTTTGCATACTAATTTGTAGAAGCCTCCCTCTAGCAGTGTCTGCTATCTGATTTCCTTCTCCAGCAGGTATTCTTCTTCAGGCTACCTCTCATTCATAAGAATCATAGTAATGATATAATTCACGGGCTTTCCTGTTGCTTGTGAAATTCTGTGTTAGAATGAGTTCCCCCAAAGTTTACTTCAGCTCTGTTTTTTTGTGGTAGTTGTTTTTATGCTCATCATTTTTAAAAACGGAACAGCTGTGTGAAAAATCTGCTTTTCAGTGTCATGCTGAAATTGCTGTTGATTTACTGTTGCCTTAGCTTGAATTCCATATTGTTTAGTAAATAAATCAGTGTTACATATCCCTACTGTCCTTCAAAAGTGGTCAAGAAGAAATCACTAGAGGATTAGAGAGGGAACTTAAGCATCCTGTGCCTGTAACCCCATGAGCAGTTTCCCTTAGGAGTACCAAGTCCACATGTGCAAAGATCTGTACTTTGCATATAATTGTCACTCATCTCGATATGTTTTCTGTTTACCCATCTGCAGCCAGGAAATAATGATAATGCCAACCTGTCAGGCATCATCTGAAGCTAACAGTTTTGTAAAAAAATGTTAATTGTTGAAGGTGAAAGTCTTGCTGATTGAACATTGTTCTAGGTGGCTGTGGGAAATCTGATTGTTGTGCTGGCTCATTTGCAAGGGCACCTCAAAGGAAGAAGCTGCATTTTGCATGGCCTGCTGCCATTTCTGTACTGTTCCTGCGCTGTGTGTTGTAATTCCTCCCTGTTTTCTCTACCATCCGCAGAGTCCCCCCCGGAGAGGTGCGGGCAGAGGCGCAGCATGCCCAGCGGGGTCCCTGAGAAGAACCCCACCATGGAGCCTGCAGCCACGACACCTTTCCGGGTCACGGTAAGTGCCTTTTCCCAGCCTAGTGATCCTTGTGGGGTTTTGCCAGAAGGGAGAGGAGCTTGCTCATCCTGAGGGAAGAGGTGGTATATGTGAAACACTTCGGTTATGTACTACTAAATAAACACGCTGCTGCTAGGTACTGTTAGCAACAAACAATGTGTCTTGTTAAAATGTGTCTTGGTAAAGCAACAAGATTTGAATTTGAATCTGAAGCGGGTTTGGGTAACTTGTTTCACTGGGGAGACTTTCCTGGTGAGGTTTCATTTGTGAATCCTTCAGTTGTGCAGCATATTCACAGACTTATTTCCTTGTCTGCAACTGTCCAGTACATCCTCATACTTCTACAGAAGAATCTGCCATTAATTAACAGAAGAACTGCCAGGTTGATGGTTCCCCAGAGCCTGGTATCCTCTCCCAGCAGGAGCCTAGAGGAGCCATTCGCTGTTTTTCATTTCTTCAATCGTTTTGGTTTGCGGCTCTCTACTAATATTAATGTTCTGTTGTGATAACAGTAGGTAAAGAATGGGAAGTCATTTCAGAGTGGAAAGGAGCAGTGCTATTAACATCAGTAACAGTGGTACCAAACAAGAAGGGCATGAACAGGGTCTTTGGGCTCCATGGGGAAGGTCACTACCATGTCTATTATAAAGAAGGGAGCTAAAGACCCAAGCAGTCAGAGTTAGTGGCCGACCAAGGAATCTGTTGTTGCTGAGCCCTAGGTCTGTGATGTTGCATGTGATAGAGAAGTTGCCAAGAGTTTCACTGCTGTATCAAGAAGCGGATTGAGACTAACCACAAGACTCCCCAGTCCCTGTCCTGTCTGCACTCCTGTAAGATCAGACGCTTGGGCTGCTTCATAGCTTTAGAAGATGATCCCTGTTACACCTATCGGTTGTGGGGTGAGTTAAAAGACGTTGTTTCTTCTTCAGTTTGAACATGCACAGTGATGTTTATCACTGCCTCCCCTCTGATGTAAGTCATCTCTTTAACATCCTGTAGATACTAGATAGACTTCTAGAGTGGATCACAGTAACTTTTGCAAGGATTGTTTTTATCTAATTAATAATATCAAATCCAGGTAATTTTAATTGAGGAATACACTCAGCTGACAAATAGGGGCACAACAGTGGGATCAAAATAAACATTTTCTAGAAAATGGGCAATAAGGATGAAGCTGGGAGTAGCTGATTTATTTATTTATTTATTTATAATGCATCATCAGCCTTAACACATCTGTAGTTAATTAAATAGAACTTTGGGAAAATGAGGTTTTGTAATCAGCTGAAGACACCCAAGTCTGTTGGGTAACATTTGAGGTAAACTCAAAAGTAAGTAAAAGTAAGAGAAATGTATTTAGAATTTCTTAAGAGTAAGTACAAACATAAAGCATACACAGCTGTAGACTGATATACCAAGTATGAGCAATAGCCAAGGCAACCAAAAGGTTATATTTCCAAGAGGAAAATGTCTGCTGTATGTGGATAATACATTTGAGCACAGATATTTTTATTTAGGGAAGAGGCAAATGATATTGGAGCTGGTTTGCTCGACATGTGTTTATATGTTTTCTCTGGAGATCACACCTACTTTACAGGCTCGGCTACCTCATAACAAGCCTACATAGGTAGAACCAGAATTTCAAAGGAAAGGCAATTGGTGCAATCTATAAAAAATCTGAGCACACCCAGTTCACCTGAGAACATTTGTACTGGTGAATGAATCACTAGCAGCAGTTTGTCTAAGTAGTTTATTTTAATTCTATAAACTGTAAACTACTGAATGCATGGCATTCGCTGTGGACTTTACTTTCTGGAGTCACTGTATGCAAACACATGCTGAATGTATAGGAGTTTGTTTTATGTTTTTTTGGTACTGTCCTGTTTGCTAAATGAAAGAGGAGGAAGTGTTGAAAGCAGTGAGTGGATGGCAGGAGTTGAGCTCTGTTTTGAAGCAGTGTGTACAGTATATGGTAAATTCTGAAGACAATGAAACAGAAAAACAACAGAGGATGAGATGTCTTGAAGCATTTGCTATCAGGGCATGTTTGGTTTTCTTTTTCTGGTGTTGATGGAAGTTTTTCTCCTAACAGCTCCCTGTTCTAACAGGTCAAAACACAGAGGGATCATCCTTAGGTCTGATCCCCCTTGTGGTCTCACCTTCTTGCTAAACAGGGTGCATCGTGTTTCAATGCCAAGAGGCAAACTAATTTTTTTTGACTCTAATCCCCTCATGCCATAAGCCATATGCCATCTATCTGAATTGATTGTCAGTTATAAATGCTCCGAAACTCTGAGCATAGCAGGCAGAAACACATTAAAACCAACTGAATAGGCATGCTTTTGCTTTGTGTCTGTCTTTCATCAGAATCTGTCTCAGCAAATGAGTATCTTTGAACCTTAAGCATTGTACTACTGCTGAAAGAGGCAAAGAAGGATGGGTACATCTGGATTCTTCACAAGACAGAGGATTTGGGAGTGTTTTTCTTAGTGCACCTGTGGCCAGTGAAAATAAAATGCTGTGTAGTCCTCTTCTAATGGTATATCTCCTGCTTTATGCTTTTAGAGAAGTTATTCCTGTCTTTAAGCAGGTTAGCTCAGGTAGTGAAACAGCCTATATGGGATATAGTTGCTTGCTTTGTCTGGCTAAATTGTTCAGTATGGATTAAATAAGGGCAATTGTCAGGTGGCTAATACCTAGCATTTGTCTCCTCTGAGTTACAATGCGCTATCATCTCATTTCTGTTTCTGCTCAGCCCTCCGAATGTTATTGCCATTAATATGAATAGCTTCATTACATACATAGTTTTTATGGCTGCCCAGATTTCAGCAGATGTCTGACTTAAGAAATATATTCCTCCTCACCTTCCTTCATTAACCAGAGAGGATCATTAGCAGTCAGTCCACTCCAGCCACTGGGAATAGTAATTAGTGCTTTAGTTTAGTGGTAATGGGATTATTACTTTTGAGTCTGCTGCGGAAGGTTTTGATGTTGTAAGCTTTTCATATTTTACAGATCATTGTTCTTCCCTGACATCTCCATCCTTCTGCTGCTGAGTCTCCAAGGGGCTACTAAGCTCAAGAGCCATTGGATTCAGCTCTTTTGACAGTGTTACACTCCCAATTGCTTTCTCCCATTTGAAAACTAAAGCATTCTAGAGTGGACGTGTCCTCCTCCCATACAGAAGTTTGCATGACAAGTTATGGTTAATTGAGTGTTACGTTTTTTTGTAGCAACTTTGGAAAACAACAGCTTATACTAGCTTTTCGAGTCCTAAAACATAACCTTGAAAATCAAGCCTTAAGTTTTCTGCTTCTCAATACACAAACTATTCTATGTGAACTGTTCTTATCCCTTCCACATGAAGTTTTTAATAGAGCTTCTCAAACATTACAAAAACTCTCTTAATCCTAGTCATCTCAAGTTGTAAGATGTTTATATTCCACTTCAGCCTGTCTCACTGAACTTCTGTGCTATCAGAGCTTTGTAGGATTAGGAGAGCCCTTTCTGACTGCTGCATTGGTGATTAGGAACAGTGGTGATTTGGAGCACGTCGGTATAAAACCTAGATGCAAGCAGAGGTGTTCTGGTCCTAATGAAAGAGCGTTTGTTTTGTCGTATCTTATGTAATCATGGAAGAGACTGACTGTCCTCACACACATCTTAGCAGGAGACATCTTTACAGTTAAGTAGTCTTGTTGGGACCCTTCTTATTTGGCATGATTCTGCCTCTTGAATGAGGAGACCTAATTAACAAAGGCTTTAACAGTATCTGAGGACAGAAAGACAGACTTGACTCAGAATAAGGTGTTAAAATGCTGCCTGCCTTGGCAGTGACCTGGAGTTGTCTCCCTGACAATGGGTAATTGGTAGCAGCTAATAATGCTCAAGAGCTGTGGACACCAGTGTAACCAAGGGCAAGTGCTGGACTCCTCTCCAAGGGAAGATGTTTGAAGTCTTGCTGTTGACTGACGTTTGCTGGTTACAGGGATGCAGAGAGGCATTTAGGCGCTCAGCATTGAATTCAAATAGCTTCAGCTGTGAGATGGGTTAAGCCTGGAGTTCGGGTTGTATTTTAACAAACACAGGGACCAGAAGATGAGAAACTCCGCTGAGTATGAAACCCTCCCACACTGCCCACCTTGCAGGGAAATCACGAGCAAGGGTGAGATTGCCGAGACTTGCTGTGTGATGCCTTCTCTCCCATCCCATTGGAATACTGCCATCTATTGACTGCTTTTGTTAGAGCCTGGTTCAGTTCTCTGCAAATATCCCAGGCCAAGCGGAAATCCAAACTGACAAAGAATTTGTGCAGAAGAAGTGGACTACGTGATTGGATCAAGAAACCGGCACGATTCCTTGCTGTTCGTCTGCCTCGCTGATTATGCAAGGAGCCTCCTGACAGACTGAATTAATATATCAGGTAGTCTGATTTTAAGCAGTTTGAAAACGGTTCTCTGCCTCCCTTACTGTGTTTGAAGAAGAGTCTGTGTACTCTCTCTTCCCATCAAACTGCCAGAAAGGGTTTAGAATTTTCGTCTCTCCAGTCCTTTAATCCTCAGTTCTAGTACCAATCATTTGCTTTCCATAATCTGGGAAAATGTTTCTGTGCTTCTTGTAGTTGAAGTCACATTGGCTCCAAAAAACAAAAGCAGAGCATCATTAAGGTTGGAAAGACCTCTAAGCTCATCCAGTCCAACCTTTAACCTAGTACTGGCAAGTCCACCACCAGAGCAGGCTCCCAAGTTCTACCTCTGCACATTTCTCTAAGACCTCCAGGGATGGTGACTCGACCACTGCCCTGGGCAGCCTGATCCAATGCTTCACAACCCTTTCAGCAAGGAAATTTCTCCTAACATCCAACCCAAATCTCCCCTGGCACAACTTGAAATCCCACCATGGAATTGTGTAACTCGGTTTGGAGGGGAACGATCTTCAGAGAGGCTTCAAAGGACAAACTCGGTGGTGCAAACACTCCTCACCAGGTCGCTGTCAGTCACGAAGCTGACTGCCATCTCCCTGTTTTCTCACGTTCCTCGTTGTCTGCAGGTTGTCTGCTCTGCGCTTCCTGTGAGATGTCTTTGAGCAGGAGCTGTCCTTTGTGGTTTGTTTGTACAGCGCTTCCCAGGTGGGCCACAGGCCTGGATGCTGCTTCACTGCAAATATATCTGTGCAACTGCTTGTTCCGTAAGGATGAGGATCATCAGAGGAGGGTTTTCTGTTTCCTCTGGGAAGCTTTTCTGAGCCAACGCAGGGGCTGGTTGTAGAGTCCCTCTCTGCCATGTGACAGCGCCCTGAGCAGGAAATCTTTTTAGGTTTCAATTCTTCTGCGTGTAATGTTACCACGTTTTCCAGCAGCTTTTCTGTCTGTTTGGGCTGAGTATGCAGCTGAATTTACAGTGCTACATTATGCGCTGTTCTTATGGCATTCCTCCATCTGTCCTGCTTTTAATCCTTGATAAATGAGGTATTAAGTCCTAATGGCATACCAGTAAATGGAAACTCCTGAAGAGATGAAAAGTAACCCTTCTACCATTCTTCTTCACTGAATGCAATCCTAAATAATGAGATCCTAGTTCAAGCTGCTGGGGATGATACAGCAAAAGATTTTTCCCAAGTTTTTCCAGTGCATAATATACTCTGTTTTCCATTTTGTTTCAAGTATTTTTTTTCTAAAGCAGTCATGTAAATTGTATTTTAATAGTTTGACTTTGGCAAATTTATCTTCCTGTATTATGTGAAGAGCTGAATGGTGCTTCCCTCGGCATGAACACCCCGTCTTTAATTGAAATGTAATTGTTTACCAAACCATTCCAACTAGAAGGGAAAATTACTATCATTTTGGTCTGTGGCTGCATACATTAGAGCACCCCTTTTACGGGAACTGAATTTAAGGAGAATAGGAACATTATCGCAGATGATATATAAACAGAAAGCTATTATCATTAAACTGTCAACTGCAACCGAATTTGGATAACCAGTGTTAGTGGCAGCAAGAAATATGTAAATTACTTCGGGAATGTATCTGTCAGTTCAGACACTGCTTGTGGAACAGGGCATGCTTGGAAGTTTTGAGTTTCCGAGCATTTTAGGGATTGGAAGAAAAACGAGGTCATCTTGAACATTTGCAGTTATTTCTAGTCTCACTGGTACTGTTTTGCAAAAATTAGCAGTGCTAACCTGACTGTCAGATTCATTTTTGTCAGGTACAAGAACAGCACGCAGACTTTGACCTCTTCAAGCGTCTTTGGTTGATAGATCTCCAGGCTCCCCCCAAAGGTGGCTACTTACTGGCACCCGCATTTTACAGCAGGGAGAAGTTAACTAACTGAGATGGGATCGTGCAGCAAAGCCAGGAAACGTGTCCTGAGCTGAATTTCTTAATTTCCAATTCCCAATCCTGATGTTAACTACTAGTTAAGTTACTCTTAATTACTTCTCTGAATCTTCCTTCAGTTTCAAGAGAATTAAATGTTCTTCTCAAAGTTGATGCTACCATATGAAAATGAGTAAGAGTTTTTCTGGCCTCCACATCATTGTTTCCAGGTCAGACAAGCCTGGCTTGCTTACTTTTCATGCCAGTACCTCATGTTGTCAAATTTTCAGCTTGTTATTAAAATTAGAGCCTTCTGTCTTAATTTTCTAAGTCACATTGTTAATGTAAATCTGACAGGTAATGTAAATATCTGCTCTGTGAGTGTTGAGTGTACCTTATGAGACGTAGGATAAATTCTAGTTAAATCCAGAAACCTAGATTTTGTTTAAAAAAAGGAACCCTTTTTTCCCTGCTCAGTGCTAGCTAGCACGGGAATTGGAAAGTAAAACTGACTGTAAATATAATATTTTAAATTATTTGAATCCGACCTTGTATATTTAAAATTTTCTAAGTAAACCTGGAGGTTTCAGCTGGGGGATTGCTGGGAGGCAGCACGGTTAAAGATCCGTGGGATTGTCAGATTTCAGCACGGGGCTGCACTTCAAACCACTGTGGATTTATTATGTGCATCAAGCAGGAGACAGGAATGACAGGATAAAAGACATGGTGCTATGACCTGCTTCACTGAAAAGGACTCAGCAAGGCAGGGAATGGACTTTTTTCCCTTTTTGAACTGAGTGTGTTCCAGGGAGGTCTCTTTTTCAGAGCCTGTAGCTGTCTAAAGGATGGTTTTACAGAAAGGAAGAGGCGTAGGGCTCCTCAACGGCTTAATTCACATGCTGAGGCCGCTTCTCTTTAAAATTGTCAGTAACCCTATTTTGGGTTTTGTGGAGTGGAGCATGGTTTGGCCTGCTTTTGATTGCTATCAAACCGACGTGGCTGGACAGCAAAGTCCTCTTCCAGCAGGGTCTGTCTGGGCAGCAGCAAGGCTCACTCTGGCGTGTGGCAGTAAGCAGGGCTGGAAGATGACCCGCTATTGTCAGCATCTGTTTGATGCTGTGTCCAAAAAGAATTAAGAGAGTTTGGTTCGCTCCTACACACAGCCCTCAGTCAGATCCTATTTAACCTGCAGCGGTGGCAGCTTCCACCATGTGGGAACTGGCCACGAATCCCAGCAGCGCTCTGCCCCAAATGCTGCTGAAACATGTCCAGGAATACAGGGGAAATCACTTCGTTGCTTCCCATGTTTCTAAGGAAAATAAAGTCAAATACCGTGCGTTTGCCAGGTGAGAAAGGGGACAGCAAACATTTCAGCATGTCCAGCTCTGCAGTGGGTGCAAATTAGCTTGATTCCATTCATTAAGCCATGCTAAATGTACACACTTCTTTCAGGCGAGCAGGGCCCACTCCCTGGGAGCGTTCAGGGCAGAAAATCCTTGGGGCTGCAGCGGGTCACGGCCTTGTGTCAGGAAAGAGACCAGAGACGGACAAGGAGCGAGAGGAAGAGGGCAGCGCCATGGTTCTGTGTCCCGCAGAGCCTGGGCAGGCTTCTGTGGGAGAAGCTGCGTGGCTCCGTGCCGTTTGGACTCTCTGAAGCTCTCCCCACTCCTCCACTCCCATAGCAGCACTGTAGTAGCTGTAGGAGAAATACCAACAGTTCCTCTGTGTTTTCATGGAGGGAGCCCATGGGAGGAATATTTAACATTTAGGCTGTAAGTAGGGCTAATAGGAAATGCTAATTCACATTTCATTCTTTTGATCAGTGTATATTGAATGATAATTACAGTGATAGTAGTTGGCACTTCTGTAGCACCTTTCATCTGAGGCTGTTAAAGTGTTCTGCCAATCTCAATGAATTCAAGCTTGCAGTCACTGTGAGGTTGCAAATTATCATAATGCCTTAAACTGAACGGGGAAACTAAGGCTTGGGGGAAACCAAGATTATGAGACATTCCCCATCTTTCATAATCAGTGTAACAGGGTTGGGTTTGCATAGTGGTGGTGCTAGGCATCTTGTGTAAGGAGCAGAAACAATCAAGGCATCACTGAAAGTGGTGAAAATGGTAAAAACTCTCCAAAGCATGTTTGGTTTTTGTGGCAGTTTCACAATTTAGTATTTGCTTGGGTGCTCTGTTGTGTTTTGATCTGTTGCAATTGTCTGAATTCCCCCCACAAAGACAAACAATGCCAAGCTCTCACTGGATTTTCCACCAACAGACTTGGATTTACATCAATTTTTTTCAGTCTTCCATTTCCAAAGGATGATTTGAACAGAAACAACTACCTCCAAAATTGCTTTAAAAATAAACACATGAAAATGTTTAAAACTGTTTCCTGGAAGTCCAAATGCAAAATGCTAATTAATAGGCTGTAGGAAGACAAATGAATCTGACTAGCTTCACTTTTGTGAAATTAATGAAATGCTAAAAGTAAACAAACAAAAGCTTTAATTTGTTTAAGCCTCTAGGCACTGAAGAATTCTCAGACTTCTGAGAACAGAGAAAAGAAGAGCATTAAAATGTACAGCTTGCCAGTGTCCCTTTAATTTGTTTATGGGTCACAGATAAAGAATTGTACTGCAGATATAAAAGGTAGGATAATAAACACATTCAGTTTTCCCACTTTGAAAAGCATTGATATTGTGCTTTCAGAAAACAATTCAAGAAGAGCAAGGTATTATTTGAATCTCTTAGAGAGCTCCAGCAGACCATGAGCATTCATTTAATCAGGACCTTCATCTCTGAACTTTTTCCATTTGGAAACAAGCATTGCTTTAGCTCATGGATATTAAATACTTAGATATGAAATTGATTGTAATGGAATTAATAGAAAGGTGTGTCATTGCCGCAGTTATCAGTAAATATTTTCCAAGTTTGTACTTAGTTTCTGAGACAGATGTATGCCATGTTTTGAGCCATCATTTCTTGGGCTTTGGTTGTGGCAGGTGGTTCACGTGCCATCTGCATCCTCTGCTAAGAGCTTGGGGTGCTGGGGCAGGAAATCAGGTAAGCGTTTGCTCTGCCCCTGTGGAAGCGCTGACTGAACATTACCAGGCATGTGAGAGCTTACAGCACTTTCTTTTGAATAGGGCTGTTACTTTAGATCATTTGTAAGTTGTTTTGGAGGTTTCTTCTTTCTATCCAAATCTCAGACTGGCGCTGCTCAATGCCAGGAGCTTCCTCCAGGTGGGGACACTGTTGTTCCAAACCAAGCACGGCTCCTGCGAGCAGCAGGTCTCTTTGGACGGTCAGATGCTGATTACAGTCTCATGATGCTTGCAGTTGAGTAACTTCATACTGTGGGTCTGCACGTAAACGTACGTGTTCCGATGACATTGATTTCGGGGTACTTTTTTCAAACTTCAGTTGCCATGGAAACAAGATTCACTTTCTCCTCCATGCTGCCGCTGTTCCTCAGCACTGCACTCTGATAAGGAATAGGCCACATTTGTCCTCCCCACCCTCTTTTTTTCCTAGTGAGCAGTGATAGTAGTGGCTCAGGCATCAAGGGCAATTTGTGAAAGAGACGGTGCGAGCTGCAAAGCCTTTCCTGAGGTATTCAGGTATTCCTGGGCCCTGGAGCTCTGCCAGCAACTTTCCTGTCTTTATCTTCCTCCGTAATTACAGTGGATCATATCTTACCTGCAACACTCTTCAAAGCACCAAGGAAATTAGCTCCAGAACTAATCATGTCTTTATTTCCTAAATAGCTCAGTGTAGTTATGTATATACTGCTCTGCAAATGGGATTCCCGGTGCTCAGCACAACCTGCCTCTGCTTGCCCCGCTCTCCTCCCTTCTCTCCTGCCAATTGCAAGATAATAGCCACGGATTTCCCATCGTATGGCTAGGTCGTAATAAATGGTCGAGTTCCCATGCCTCCTGTACAACTGGTGGGAGATTTGCCCCCGTGTGTCCCGGGCTGTGACGCTCAGAGCTGGGTCAGCTCGTGTCACATTCCGACAGCAGTGGGAGCCCTGAGGGGCTGCGCCACGGCTCTGCCTCCTTGCCGATGTCGGGGAGTTTCTGCTTGAGCTGCAGGGACCTCAGCAGCCCCCTGTTCCAGGGCACAGGGGCAGTGTAAGGGAAGGTGTGGCCAGGTCTCTGCTCACCTGCTTCATGCAGATGTTGCAGGAATAGGTGGAATCTAGGATTAGGTTTCTTTCTAGAGTAATCTTAGATAGCATTTTATTGTGTAGCTTAATACTGAGAGCAGAGATGGCAACGTCTGTAGATATACTTGGGAAATAGGGATGTGGTATAGAACAAGGCAGAAACTCAGCATGTCCAGGTAATGTTCCCATATCCCTGCATCCAGGCGCTTCTGGGCACTGTGATCCCCTTTTGGGAAGAATGGTGAAAAAGGCGTCCATACACCTTGCCTGGGGTTTTGTACATCTGGGTCAAATCTAGAATTTTGTAAAGATTTACAAATAGTAATTCAAGCTGTGCTAGCATGAGGAGGAAGGCAGACACCTTGATAGGAAACAAGAGACTCAAAGCTGCACAACTGGAGTGGCAGCCAGCTGAAGCAGAGTGCCAACAGGCCATGGTGCCTCCTCGTGTCAGACTTACTTTGAATGCTGCCTTCCTTGATAATTAGAAAGCGAGTCAAAAACAGTTAAGGAATAAATGAATGAGAATTAAATCTGCCTGATAGAATTGAAATTTCCTGCTGGGTGACAAAATTCTGCTTTAAAGATAGTAAATCTACTGCTAATAACTAGGCAAGAAATAATCTCAGCTAAGACCCAAAAATAGGCTCTGCCACTTACGATGTCTGTCTTATTATTTTGCAGAGGGATAAAACAACAGTGAACATAATTTTTGCCTCCAGTTCTTTCTCTGTTGTATCTTTGACAAACTTTCAAATCGAGTATCCTAAGAAACGTAGCTGTCTGCCATGCGCTGTACTGGTACCTCGCAGCACATTCTGCATTGCCATAACCCAAAGGTCAGGCACAAGGTACGAGCTTAGGAGGAAAAGAAAGCAGTAAACATTGGTGAAATAGAAGGGAGTAGTCTTGGACTGTTTTTCATTAAAATTTAAATTGATGATTGAATATCTATGATTTCATCTGAAAAGTAGAACCACTGGGTGATTTTCCATTTTATTTTGCATAGAGAGGGCAGGTGAAGACCTCACTTCCAGCCTCTAGATGGAATTGTGAGTTTCTGGTCTCTGGTTTTTATTTTAACTAGGAGGGAACTTACAGATTTTGAGAACTTTTTGACCAATTTAAAAACAACACCTGAAGTTCTTGTGGTTTTTGTAGTATAATTTCAAGTATAAAGATTCCTTCTACTTGATCCTAATTATTATCGCCTGGTACAGTCTTGAGCTTTCTTAAACAAAACTGTCTGATCTGCATGTCATTATAGACAGAAAACATCATGAAATCAAGGCTCGTCCACTTCTGTAAATGTCATATGTGTGTTATATTTATGCCTTCATTGTAATTTTTCTCCTTTTTTTTCAAAGCTGTAAGCAGAAGGTGAATCAAACTGAAACACTCAAAAGATTTTCATCAATTTTGAGATCAGGACAAATGAGCTTCATCTTAACTGTTTTCTCTGTGTCTGGAAATTAAGTTGTCTAGAAAGGTAGATGGGGGAAAATGCAAGACTGATGTATTGTCTGAATTATAGTAAGTATTCACTGTACCTTTGCAGGCGTTAACATTCTTGTTTGATTGCACATGTAATTATTGCTGAATACAAATGTTCCAATTTAAGCTTCAGAAATGTCGTGAAAGTCTTTGGAACCAAGACCATCTGCCTGAAACACCAGTTTCATATTTGAATGAGTAACTTTTACTGAAAATTACACAGTGAATCCCTACATTCAAAGGATAATAATAATTTTTTATTCTAAACATATCATCTACCAACTGCTTTTTAAATTTTATTAGTCTAGCAGCTGGTTTTGTAGAAAATGTGTTATTAAAACTACACAGGATTTGTCAATGAAAATGCCGTGACTTGATGCTGATACCTTTCTGTAGACCTAGAGTTGGTCATGAAAGTTGTGGAAAAGTAGGTTCGCTCTGCCAGTATTTGCTCTGCCTGGAAGATTTCAAATGGAAGTGAGTAGGAAGAAGCCTGATGATTAGATACAACATGATATCCACAAGCTGCCCCAAGGCCATAAATCAAAGTAGAGTAAGCACATATCAAACATGCTCATGAAGCGTTTTATTCTGTATCATATAGCAAAGGTGGACTTTAAAAGAGAACACTAATGTAAACAGATTTATGGAGATGATTTTCTCATCCCCCCCTGTGTGTTTATTGCTCATTTTGGAGAGCTTTGATACCTGTTTTAACATGAGGCGATGTATTTGAATAACTAGACTGCTGGCATAGGAACGAAGCATTCCTGAGAAGTGATCCTGGCCTTGCTGCTTATCTGCTGTGTAGTCGGTGTAGCAAATCACTTAGACACCTCTTCCTTCAAACTCATTTCCTCTGTGACCTGCCCAAAGAAGCTGCCTTGGCAGTATTTCCTGCCGGCTGTCCCACCTCTGCCCATGCTCCCTCATTTCTCTCCTTGTCAGACAGTCAGCTTGTTGAGCCATGGATCTTCCTATGGACTTCTAGAAGGCGTATTTGCATTTCTGATATTGTAAAAGAATTAAGGTAATCTGGTTTATATGAAAATGTACCTTCTTCCCTTAAATCAAAGGGCAGAGTGATTTATCATGACTACATGCACAGGGTAGGCATCTGGTATAAATGGGCTGAGCCCCACGGTCAGCCACCCACTGGAGTTCTGCCCCGCAGTGACTGTTTCAAAAGCACAGCTCTTAAAAGCTGCTGGGCTTCTTAGATTATGGCAAAAGCACCAGAGGACTGGGGTCAGGATGTCTGCAGCCGTATACCTTGTGCTGACTTCCATGTCCCAGCACGCAGGACCCTTTATGTAGTTGTGTCCTTGCACCTTGTGCTCACACTTGAAGTCTTAAGAACCTGCAGGTGTTTTTCCTTGGATGCCCTCTATAAAAAGTCTGAGTGATAGGAACCATCAATCTTTGCAGAGTTTGGTTGTTTGTCATGCCTGAATGGGATCACAAAGCATCCAAATATACAGTCCTACCATGTCCTATAAATTCTTTATTTTATCTTCAGTGAAATCACAACTACATTTTAAAAGCAGGATGAATGTAATGATTCACAGTCAATATCAAGTGTTTAAATCATTATTAAGCTACAAAAAGTATTGTAAAAGTTTAAATTTATACGAGTGTGCATAATTTTCTGTCAGCTGGGGATTATTCCTTTTAATCTGGATGGCACTCATTCTCTCTGTATCTGAGGTTTCAAAAATAGTTGCCAGATTGAAATCTGTTGCTCTCCATTGTAAAATAAATCTTCTACGTATACAGTGCATGGGAGACTGTAAGTGTGAAGCTAACTACAGTTAATGAAAGTCAAATACTTAAAACTCTCAATGTCACAAACAAGTGAAGTCTCTGAACTCATTGGATATCATTTCAGTGTTTTTAATAACAGCTTGGCTGCGTATCTCCTGGATTTGGAGATTTTGTTTGGAGTCACTTAAACTCTCAGGAGGCTAATCCAGTGAAGATGGTTCTTTAAAAAATGAATAGAAAATTGCTGTGGGATTTCTTAGGAGTCTAGAAATTAGTTTTCTACCTCTGGCCTTCTGCCTCGCGTTGGGTATTTGCTGACAAACTTCATCCCTACCAAAACAACTCATGGCTTCTCCACATCACACGATGAAGGGAAGCAGCTCCTGCAAGGGGTTCTGGCACGGCTTCTCTTCAGCCTTGGGAAGCTGGCAGCCCTCAATGCTCACGGGAGGTGCGCTGCTTCTCTTGGGATTGTTCCTGCTAAAGAACAAACAGAGAAGTTTTGTGTATGAACAGTTTGCCCTCTTGGATGTTTGACTCCATTATGTAAATAAGGCTGTTTCACCCCACTGAACATCTTTCCCAGGTGGCATCCTTGCTTGGTTTCATCTAGGCAGTCTTTTTCTCCTTGCTCCTCTACCTGGGTAAACAACGGGTTTTGTTCTTCAGGGTTACTTGTATTCTACTTGCATCTCTGTTTCTGCATCATTCATCCCTGATTGCTCAATTACCCTTCTCCTACCTTCCTAAGGAATATTTATGTGTCTTGTCTGGATATGAAATGTTGACAGTGTGATAATTACGGAGCTATGAACAAATAATCCAGAATAGCAGGGTTTTGTTTTAACAGGAGAACAAAAGAATCCAAATTGAAGAATTGGGTGATCCCTGAATAGCAATGTCTGTCGAATTGCAGGTGTGTTCAGGATCCTTCCCCATTCCTTCGCTCAGACTCTGCTAATGCCCTGCCTGTTCCCCGGGCATGTTAGGGATGTCATCAGTGGTAGTCAGAAAGTGCAGACAGAGACTGCCCCAGGTTTTGGTTACTTCACCAGAGAGCCTTGCCTTGCTGAACGTTTTTGGTAGTTCTCTCAGTCAGGGACTAAGGGTGTGTGCTGGCTGAGGGGGACTATTTCAGAGGCTAGGAAAGGAGTCTTTCTCTAACAGAAAAGAGCAGAAAAGGAACAAAGTGAAATTCTGCAAAGAAACTCCTAGCTGAGGAAAATGACCAGGAAAAATGACTTGAGAGAAGAGGCGTACCCAGCAGCGAGAGCTGCCAGGCCGGGCAGTTCTTTACCCAGGGCAGTGGGAGAAGACCCCGTGACCAAGACATTTTCAAGAAGATAGGTAAAATCTTCACAAAAATAGAACATTAGCAGCAATCCTTTATTGGCTAGAGATGGAAAAGGGATGAGATGATATGCATTGAAGTTACTACTTCTGTCTGTGATGTGCTGCTACTTACACGTATTACATTTGCCGTATTTTTAATTAACACTCAGTGCCTCTCATTTGACATAATTCCAGTTTTCATGACCTAGACAGACCCACGCTATCCCTTTGGTGACCTCTGAGACTTCAGTGCATCTTCATCTGATTTTTCAAATGGGCTGAACCAAGTATTTCCAATGACACTGCAAATTTGATTAATCCTTTGCCATAGAAGGGCAGTGTTGCTAAGCAGCACTTACCAACACGAGCTGTTTCTCACATTCCCGGACTGCTTTATGGCCTGGCTCAGACATACCCTCATGAGCACTTAAGTGCTCTGTCTCCGTGTTTATTCTCAAACTCTGGATGCCAGAGCCCATGTCTGACCACAGCATGTAGAACAGTATGATTTGAGCTTTCATTGCCATCCATCGCTGGACACGCAATGTTTTTGCAGCTATTTTTTTTCATCCTTTTCTTTTTATCTCAGTTCCAAGATGCTTATGTCACAGAGGGGCTTTCCTTACCCCTGTGGAATAATGCTTTAAGAGGCCATCAGTCAGAGCAAGCTGGTGCTTCGTGGATGGATGGTGCGTACGCATACTCTCAGACCTAAAAGTTACTGCCTCATCTGCGCGTTTCTTCAGGGGCCCATGGGGTAACTGGGAAGAGTCCTGAGATTTGCTAAAAAAAAAAAAAACAGGGAAAGGTAAACTAAGGGACTTTGCACCCACTTGAACAAAGTTGTGCATTTAGCCTCCTCTAAACACAAAGGGTAATACATGTTAAGCTGTGTGCAAATTTCTGGGTCCAGAAGTAACAAGCTGTTTTGGTTTTCTTTTTAAGTCCATATCTCTGTTGCTGTGCTGACTTCTGTAGGATATTTCTTTTCCTTGCCCTTGCCCTGGGCTTGCATATTAGGCAGGTCTTGTCAATTCAAACAAGCTGGTTTTTGCCATGTAGCAGAATTTGTGGTTGTTGATCAATAAACTTGCAAGAACATAACTTCTGAAGGTTAATTTGGCAAGGATTCTCATGAGTCTGCTGATGTCCAGCTTCAAATGATGCTCTGGCTGACCGGCTCCTTCACACCATATGCTCAAGTGCAAACCAGATCCGATGCCGGCACCGCATATGCGAGAAATGCACTCTTCAGGGAAAGGACTCTATAGAGACTGTCTGTTTGGTCACCTCCTGAATGGAGCCCTTTATCACATCTGACAGGAAGAGAATTGGATGATAGGAAAATAACTTTTAACTTACAAGTTCAAATCAAAAGACCCGACAGTAATAAATTATAGATGAAGTGTTTGAAAGGATACATATACTTACAGGCACAAGCCTCTGAACAAATAAAAAGTATTTGATCCATAAAGGTCAGTGCTGTACATGAAATTCCCTCCTTCCTTGTATCGATGCCAGGAGACCACTCAGTGGATTACTTCACTTCTTGGGCTTTCAGGATGCGCATTTGATGCCTGAACTCACCCTCAGCTTCTTATGGTCCTTGTAGTAGTTTAATGCAGTCATGCTCTGCAAAGAGAATAGGAGAGCTGCACACTTAGGTGGCTTTACCTGGTAATGAGCAATATCAGATACTGCCTGAAAATGGCTTCCATTTTATTTTGAAAGCTGAGGCTAACATGGGTAATTGTAGAAACAGGTAAACCCACTGTTTCTGTACGTTTATGTCTCTAATACAATATTAGCATTGGCAAGGTTCTGCTTGGTTCACAAATACAAGCATAACTTGTCCATTCTGTGCAGCCTCAGTAAAAGGGTAATGCCATGGCTGACAGATACTGTGCAAGACCACTTAAAACAAAACAAAACAAAACCAGATCTAAAGTAGTTAGTATTATCTTTAAAAACAAATGAAAAAAAAAAACTAATGTTCTAAAGCCCAGGACAAAGACAGCTCTGGTAGAAAAGATTTGCCCCCAGTTTTACTATAGCTCTAAACTTATATCCCTGATATACTAGAAAAAAATGGACACTTGATATAAAACACTGTGTTACACATTTATACTTGCAGCAAGTACTTATTTATGGCAGTTTGATTATGAGTAGCAAAAAAAATTCTGACATCCTCTCATATCCCTTGTAGTTGAGATTTGCTTGAACAGAAACAAAAAGCTACGGAAGAACTATAAAAATAACCCCATCTGTTCACTGCTTCCTCTGATATGTCTTTACAGTTTTTGTTCTGTCTTTGGGTAAGGACCTGAGCCAGGACTTCTGCCTGCTTCTGCAGTGTCCCTGCTCGACCAGCACGTTGCAGGTCCCCATGGCTCGGCCCCCTCCAGATGCTCGTGCTTTGCCCCGTGCGTGTTTGGCCAGCCCTCCGTGTTCTGCTGGGTCGTTGTGCTTAGCAAATGCTGGGGGATGCCAGGACTCTTCCAAACAAAGCTGCACTCGAAGCATCCAGCTTGATTTATCATCTATCTGTCTATCTATGTAACTTCACATATATTATGTTTCCATGGTGCTGACTTTTTACCTTTCAAACTTAATCATGTGGGTTCACTGCAAGTGAACATTAATGGTGTGGGAGTCAGCTCCAGATACGTGAGACTTGCATCATTACTTGATATTTAATAAAACAGGAGATCAGGAGACAGACTCAGGATTTTGCTGTCTTCTGTGCTATATTCATTTTAGCAGCCCTCCCTTTTTCTCTCTTTCTAGTTTTCTTATCCTTGGTCCGGAGTACATGGAAGTACCCAGTTCCTGCATCTCAAAGGCACACTGCTGTAATCGGTTTGCACATATGTTTTTAAAGTATTGTATATAAAATATTCAAATATAACAAATATTCTTTCTGGGTCTAGAGTAATTGGAAATGCAAATGTCGATAAACAGGAAAAATTAAAATGAAAATCTTACCTTCCTCCATTTGCAGCAAAGACAGCGGCATCAGATTTGGGGCTTGTCCAAATATGCATGAAACAAAAAAACAAATCACAGCAGACTTAATTGTCCTGCTTTGAATTGTGGCTGTCCTGTTCCGGCTTACATAGCAGTGGCTGTGATTAAGCCATTCCTCTAAAGGATTTGTTTATTTTTTTCCCTGCCCCTTTTCTTTCCATCTTATTATAACTTCAGTCAGCTCTTCTGATTAGAGCGATTATATTCTGGACTTGAGGATGGCAGAGTAAGAACTACAGAAACAAAACAAGAAAAGCAAGGCCCTTGCACCCAAAGAAGTGAAATCATGGGGCTGCACAGTGAGAACTCTCTGCATCCCTTTATTGCTAGGCTAGCTGAGTTCTGTGCCACGCTCCTCTGTGCACTTTTATGCCTGGCAAACTTCCATAGGACTGCGCAGCTTTGCCTGGTGCTGGATTCTGGACCGGAGTGGTCTCTTTTCCAATGATCCTAAAATATCTCATCTCGTGCAGAAGAAATTAGGCTGTGCACAGGATGAATTTCTACAGTTAGTAGCCCTGCTTGCATCTAAAAGGATTTTGTGATTGACTTTATGGCCCCTGCCAAAAAGTAGTTAGTATTAACCCAAGATTTGCTTCCTCGTATCCCAGCAGAACTTGAATAGTCTTTGGGGCTAACCAAAGACAAATCTGTACTAAACGAAGCAGAAGCATTATTCTCATTTGTGCAAATTTTGCACTAGCTCTGAATGCACTGACGTGTGCAGTGCAGCCCAGTAGCAGAGGGTTGGGTTGTGCACTGCTGGCAGCGCTGCCCCGCTCCAGCCTGGCTGCGCTGGGGCTCGCGCAAGGGCCCTCAGCACCACAGCTGGTGGCAACTCGTGATTTGCTGCTGCTGCAAATTTAGAAGGAATCCTTTGGCTCTTCAGATTTCTGTTTATTGTCATTAAATACAGTCTATTATCTTCTGAATTAAACTTCCTGAGTTAGCAGTTGAATTTTTTCTAAGATGTTTTTCCTGGTGGTAGGTGCTGCCCCCACATAGGAAGAAACAATTCTGCCATACAGAGCTCGCAATATAAACTTAAAGGAACATAAAGAACATGTAATATGAAGTGCAGCACTTTAATTACTAGAAGTCACAAGAATGTAATGAGGCTAGAGGAGTAGGCGATGTTCATAAGTTAGGATTAGCCTCACTTATGTAGAGATCAGAATCAAATGTTGTTTAAAGTCATAACCAAAGAAGCAATGGATGATGTACTTATGATCTCACCAGGCAAGCACGGCAGTTACACCCCAGGTTGGACTCTCTCTCCCTTGTCTTGTGGAGACCAGCTCCTCTCTCTTTTTCTCTTACCCCATGTACAATTACAGAAGGCAGTAATTCACACATGAGAGTTCCTGCTATCTGGCATGCACTATGGAGGTGCAGAGTATTGCTACAGCGTTATAATTTATCAGCATTAAAATGTCTGACATATCATTCTCTCAATGAAGCTAGCAATGAAAACTGAAAATGGCACAGTGTGATCTCCTTCTGGTAGCAATGAATGTAAAAACAATGCGAAACAGAAGGAAAGTAATGTCTTATTGCAACCCTAAATTCTAATTTCCAAATCCTGCACGAATCATCTAACAGTTGTCGAGATGTGAAATATAAGGTAGTGAAAGAAAGCTGTGATCGTTTGTCACAGAAAGTCTTTGCTTTTTTCCTTCTCAATTCCCCATCTGGAGCTGAAAGACTTTAAGAAGTGACTTGGTAATATTGTGACACATTTGTGGCTGAGCTGGCGGCGATAAGGGGCGGACACTGCTCACCAGTGGCATTTAGGGACATGTTGCATGGTTGGCCAGTTACAGATTTTTGAATTTTGGTCTTTTCCTTCACAGGAAGTTTTGGCTAGGCTCCATAGCAGGCAACCAATGGCCTGATCTAGCCAGGAGTATGAGGAGTTGGTAGCAAAAGTACGAGGCTGGCTAAGGTCCAAGTACAGAGGGAAATATCTTAGCGGTGTTGGAGGTAACGGAGGACATCCCCAAATCTGCTGCTTTGGAGTCACATTGTTCTCTCTTTCTGTACCCTCTGATGTTTCTCTTTAGCATAAAAATGAATTTCTGTAAAGGGTTTTCTCACAGACAGACACTTCTGAAAGGCCTTTGTTATCTTTGCTGTTCCCTTCGTGTGAGGTGCGCGCTGCAGCGTGTAACTGCATGGCCTGCGCTGCACATCGGGCTTTTCCAATCGAGTGCATAGCTCCAGAGCAGTACTCAGTTCACATAAATGCATGTTACGCACCTCATTTGTAACTAAAGTGGCACTTAATAAACGTGAAACACCTTTGGTTATCTAGATGTTTCAAATTCTTGATGCACTTACAAACAGGAAAGCTGCTTCCATAACAAGAGCTGCCCAGACTGCCCTGGGAGATTTTGCAACCTGAGAGAGACACAATGTGAGCTATGAATATCCGAGGTGTGGAAGGAGCATTTAAATAGCACCAACAAATGACAGGCTGGGTAGAAGTCAGACTGTGATTATCTTTCTGCAAAACACATAAAGGAAATCAGTTTATAGAAGGGAGCTGCCGGAGGGTGTGTGACCTATATCCCTTCCATAGGGTTGATGGGAGGAACTGCTGGGACTCGTGGCAGGAGGCAGAGGAGCGCTCTGTGGGGACGTCTGGGATGCTGGGCAAGTACCCAGTGGGCAGATGCTGCTTCTTCTCACCTTGCCTTATGCCTGTCAAAATCGGTGCTTTTTCCAGTGGATATCTTACTCCCTCTCCTGGGGACGGGGAATGGAAGAGGCATGTGCAGAAACGCAGGTTGTGTGGGGATTTGCCAGGGATCGACCTGATTCAGTCTGACAGGGTGTAAAATGAGCGCTTCTTCGGGCTTCACCACAAACTCCTGGTTTGCCTTTAAAACACCACCCATTCTCCCTGGCTGACATGCTTGACCTCATGGCTGTCCTCACATGCTGTAAGCGCCGGACACCACAGCATTATACTTTTATTGCCTTATTTAGCCAAAAGATTAAATGTAATGTTCCGATCATGTCGAACATTAACTCCTAACAAGAAGCAAATACAAAATTAGAGCCTTTGCTACTAAAACACATCGTGCTGGCGGCGTGGCAGCGCCCCATGGGAGCCATGACTTGAGCTCCGGGAGGCAGCGGGGAAGGCACCGCGTGGTCTGTGCAGGGCTCCTGTCCTCCTGCCAAGGTGCTGCCCATGCATTACAGGACATCTTTATGTGTCTACAACATCCAGCCCAGTCCCACCAGCTGAGGCTGGGAGCTGGGGGCCCGTCAGGCGATGGAGCTGGTGCCCGTCTCCCGCTCGCTGCCTGGGTGGTGCCGGCAGCCGGAGCCCCAGCCGCAGCCTTCCTCGCGTCGGGTGCTGCGATGTGCTAGCCTCGTCTTTCAGACAGTATTTTTATGTGAGCTGATGGTTGCCAGGGTAACAGAGGCTTCGGGGAGTCTCGCGCCGACGCAGCGCCCCGGCCTCGGCGGGCGCTGGGAGCAGATGCTGGCTGCGCGGGGAGCCAGGCGGGCGGCGAGGAGCGGCGCTGCCAGCGGGCACGCAGGCAGGGGCTGCCCGGAGCCAGCTGCCCGGCCGCGTGGGTGCAGGAGAGCAGGTCGAGGGCTCGCTCGCTCGTTCTCCTTTTTTTTGTTGTAATTTAGTATTCTTGTCTCACCCCACAGGGGTTCCTCAGCCGTCGGCTTAAAGGCTCCATCAAAAGGACAAAGAGCCAACCGAAGCTCGATAGGAACAGCAGCTTCCGGCACATTTTACCTGGCTTCAGGAGCGTGGACAATGAAAGGTAAGGGGACGCTCCTGCGGGGTGGGGAGGAGAGGGTGTGGGAGAGAGAGAACCAGGATATCGATGTGTCCAGGGCTTGTTAATATCTTGCTTATCTCATTCAGAGCAAGGGCCACGTCCCTGACAGAAGCGGACTTGCTGAATTGTGATGGGGTAATTTTAATCTGTTGGCGAGTGCCCGGTGCAAGCCCTCCCTTTCAGGTTAAATAGTGCGTACCGAGAAGCCTGTGTGATCTGCTGTCTTTCCCCCAGTAAATCCTAAGTTGATGCACCGGCATATAAATAGCACGGAGATGTAGCAGCCAAAGCCGACTGATGCGGGTGAAGGCGGGAGGAGAGGGACGCTCCCACAGCGGGTGCATTGAGCATTGCCGGGCTGCACGTTGTACGAACAATAACAACCGGAATCTGCCCAGCTCCCCGTCTCCCTTCCACACACACACGTCTCCAGCATAGCCCCTGCTCGCCGGCATTACGCTGCGATGGATGCCCGGCATGTGGCCGGAGCTGCCTTTCTGTCTGAGCCACGGCAGGATCTTTCGGTCCAGAAGGGATGTGTTGCAGGGAATATGCAGATGGATCGGAGGAAGCTTTTGACATGGGATGGCCAGAACTGGAGTGAATTGACAGCAAAATACAGGGGAAATGAGACCTTGTTTTTGTCATTCAGCTCAGCTAGAAAGTAAAGCTCTTTAGTGGATTTCTGTGTATTTATGTGTATGTACATTTATGTCAGGGTGTGCATGAGGCAGACACGTTTTTAGGTAAATTTGTGTGCAAATTCACATGCAGATCAAGGTCAGGGCTGGGTATGACAGGCTCCATTACCAGTCACAGAAACAAACTAGCGGTTTGCCTCCAAAAGGAAGATCTTTACACCTTACGTGAATCTCTTCAGAGAATGACTCAGAAGTATTGAGGTGCCAAGATAAGTCTTTGTCTGAAAAACATGCTAAATAGGAAGTGCAGCGGTGTTATCATTTTGTAGCAGTGGTATTGTAAAATATCAGGACAGCACGTTACAATCCACTGAGTGCATGCTTCACTTTTAGACAATGGCAACTTCTTTTTAGCTATGCTCACTCACTGGAGGGGCAGGGAATTTATGAAGCCCACATCTGGATTTTTCCTGAGATTACCTAAGCTTATTCCTTCTGGATTTAGCAGGTAAAAGGATTGTGCTGGTCAACGTAGAGTAATATTCCAGGGGTTACTATCTGAGCAGGCAGAGTCGGTGTGGTTTCTGTGCTGCAGTTTTCACAGATGCTCAAAGTAGGCACTGTGCTCCGTGTGGAAGGCGAGTGAGGGAGCCGGGTGGCCAGGAATCTGCCCTGAGTGCTGCTGCTTCACCCCAAAACGGGCAAGCTGGACGATGTTTCTCTCTATGTAGATGAGTTTTGTTTCTTTCTGTGAATTGGCACTATAGGACATGGGAATGAGCTGCTTGGCCAGCCCTGGAGCCAAAGTCATTTTCCCAAATGAAGCTTTGTAATTTCCCTGCCCTCCCAGCTCAGGAACCCTGGCTCTTGCTGGGCAGTGCCCTTTCAGACAGAGCCCCATTTACCAGAGCTTTTCTTTAAGGAGATTCAGTGAATGGCTGTAGTGCATGTTCGGTGTGGAGTACACAAGGTGGGTTGGAGGAGAGGTAGCATTTGGCAGCCTTGAGTAAACCCCAAGGATTTGCTTATGTATTTAGAAACTGAAAACGAAGGGCTTCGGGCATCACTCATAAACTTGATCTATGGTACATAGACGCGGCCTGGTCTGGAGGAAACCATCTGGCACTCAGCAGATTTTGACAGCGAGCTGTTAGTTCCCCAGCCTTCCTAGCAGTGTCAGACCTGCACGTCAGCAAGTACCTGCTGCAGAAGGCCTCGGCCTTAGGTGCTGCTCTCAGAGAGGTGAAAGAAAGCAGCAGCTGGGCTTCTCAGTCACCCTTCAAGGGTTTGGTTATGGAAGATAATTTTATCTTCCTGAACATTCCTGTGTCTATTAAAATGCACAATGCATGCAGCTCTGTGTACGAAGGGGCTTGAGTCTTTTTAGATCGCTCTCATTTATTATTTTTTTTCTGCTGTGCTTCCTTGTCTTTCTCAAAATCCAAGAACTACTTCAAAGAAGCATCTGGTAGCAGAATAGTTACTTCTTAAATATTTGATTCTTGACTCCATCTTGTATTGAAGCTGATTGCAAACTGCTGCTTTTCTGCTGGAAGTACCCATTGTAACACCGTTCTGCTCTGGGGCTTTGTGGAATTTTTGCAGGAGATACCGTAGCAGAAATGAATAGTGCAATAAATGCAGACAAAACACTTGAGATTGAAGTACTGGGCTCTAGTAGATCGCAAATGATTCTGTTACTTAGCTTCTGCATATCTAAATTGGTGCTGTGCTCTATCTCTTAGTAATTTTATTTTCTGTGCTTTTCTTGCATGTCCTGTTTAGCATGCTGTGTACAGCAGGTGCATACAAATACCTGCAATGTGCACATGCATGCACAGACAGCCAACTAGATGGACGTGACATGTACGTAGAGCAGGGAAGAGGCTATAAACAGGCACTCTTTAACCTGTGCTTGATTAATGTATGCATTGCAATACTTCATGTAAATTTAAAATGGCAAGTGGCTACCTCCCTCCGCAGTGAGAAATTTGTACAATGTGCGTTTTGTAACAAAGCAAACCAGGAAATACCTTTAAACATTGGAGGCGTCACACAGTGTCTCAGTGGCATCAGACCAGAATTGCCCTGTGGGATTTGGGTCAGTAGGGGCTGGTGTTCCCACCTTGCAGCCACACAGAGACAACAGCCAGGTTTCCAGCAGAGTTGTGCCGAGCTGCCCGTACAAAGCGTGGTTGTGGCATCCCAGAGAGGAGCTGCCAGTCCTGAAGTGTGGGGGGTTTGTCTCTGCGGAGCTGCTATACCACCTGCCAGGGGCCCATCTCCACTGCCAGGCACCTGCTTGTGGTACTGCCACGGGGTGTGTGCACGCTCAGAGCAGCTATGAAAACTCTGAGAATTCTGTTTTAGCAAAATTTTGCCAACTATGTTTTGTCTGTGAAGAACATCTGAGGACTTGTTCAAAGCAGGGCATTAGAGAAATGCGCTGGTTGTAGTCAAGCAGAGCTTACCTTTGTACGAAACACGTGGTTGTTTCTCGTGGTATTGGATTTTACATTGACTGAGAAGAGACTTTCGTTTGAAAAAGGTGCAATAAATTGGTTGTGCTAACTCCAGTAAATTACCACGGGGTTCACGTTGGTGCAGCAGGCTGGATTTCACCATTCTTTTACATGCCGATTTTTTTCTTGGAGCCCCATTACAGTAATAGTGATGCAATTATTGACTGTGAACAGAAGCAGCAAAATCGGAGCAAGTCTAACTAGTGTCTGGTATGAGAGGTGCATTAATCTGCTACAATCAGTTTATATCAGCGTGAGATTCAAAGGAGCATTGTGGAATGAGCGCCTTTCAATTTGTTGGCTAGTCAGATTGCTTGTTAGGGCTAAAGAAGGATTCTGTTAAACTGCCTTTTTGCTAACAATGTCTCCTGCATCCTGATTTATTACAGCAGCTAACGAAGTTTTTATCACGGAGCTCTGAATGTTTGTCTTTGTAGCGGCCTCTCTGGAATCAGCCACAAATCAAGCATTTGGCAGATGGATTGTTCTTAATTGGACCAACATTTCTCCTGAAGCCTGTGTGATGGAGCAAGCTCCGGGGCTGGGCTTTGGGTACCCAGAGTGGGACCAGAGTTAAATGTGTCGTTAGGGCATCTGGGATTGTGTTCTGGTGGTAGTGACCTGTTCCGTCACTGCTGGCGCTCTCTCACAGTCATCTTTTAAAAGTAATTTCTGAAAAAGAAAGTTTGCCAGGAATTTAGAAAGTCCGTTAAATGGGGGTTGTTGTTTTTAAACCTAAATACATGAACATGGTCCCATCTCCTTTGAAACTGGCAAAGGCCACCATAATTTTACACTAGGACTGAGAGGAGAGGGACACAGTCACTTTTATGGGATGGATGCCTTCTGACTTCCTTGGTGAAAGATGAGTACTCTGAGTAACTAATTACTCCGATGTAATCCTGAAGTTGATCATTCCTAAAGACGCTTTTTATCAGCGTGCTTAGAATTCATTTAAAGCTGAGGGACACTCAGTCAGTAACATTTGGGATTATTTTGCAAGGTTTTTTATTTTGTTTTTCATAATTCCAGAAGATAACATTCCATTTATGTTTTTTCTTGGCACTACAAAAGTCTGAGCATATGGCTGATTGTTAAATGAGCCTCAGCCTTGGAAGGGGAACAGCCATGCATCGGTAACACCAAAGACCTGCACTACTGGGACTCCCTCTTTAAACTATTTTTTTTAAATCGTGTCAAAAATTTCTGCGTATAACCCACAGAGGGAAGAGAAACCGTACAAGTCATGTACTGCAGAGCATTTAATTCCTAATGTGCTAATTCAGTCTGCACTAAGGGTTTTCAAGTGTTCCTAACGTGGTTTTTTGATGCAGTAGGAGAACATCAATAACTTATCATGCTCGTACAGTAAACTTAGCTTGTGAGTTCGTACTAGATCTAATTATCAGTTGGTTATTCCCAACAAACCTGATGTGCCGAATATTTTTAGTTATGATGAAATTGGTGAAGGTTGAGGAGAACATGGTGACCGCTGCATCACAAAGTACGAAGAAGTCACTTTGATTCCTGTGGAAAGAGGAGTGACTCATCCTGCAGGTCTGGGGCGCTGGCACAACGCACGGGGGGCTTTCAGATCTCTGTGAACATGTCCTGGAGAGCTTGCTGGCTCTTCTGGCTCCTTACTTAGATGGCATTAGCCACTGAAGCTTCCTAAGTTAGAATGGTAGGTGCACAGTGCAGGGTTTTCCTGATAATGCAAATATTTGAGGAAGCACCGCTGAGTTTGGGTATGGAAACCATTCAGAGCCATCAGCCATAACTGAAAAGCAAAACATAACATCCTGCAAAATATAACATCCTGCAAAATATAACATCCTGCAAGGGCAGGAGCAGCTGGCAGGTACTGATGTCTGCACTCCCGTGCGGGGGAGATCGGCCGGTCCCGCTCCACCCTGCATCCAGGGAACAAGCGTGGGGAGCTCAAAGAGGAGCTCAGAGATTCAAGGACGGTCTGAGGATTGCTGGCCTCATCTAGTGCCTGCATTTGTATCAGGGCAACCTTGTCTAGGAATGTGCAAATCAACCTTTTAATAGGATTCCTTTGCAAAGTATTTCATGAACCAGAAAGTTAATTACTGATCTCCAATTAATGGCTGTGTTAGGAGGCTAGAGTAAAATCAGAGAAACGCTTTGAAGAAGAGATGCAGGAGGAAATTATCAGTTCTCCACAGAAACTCGTGTTGCTCACCGCCTCCTTCATGTAGTAGGAAGTTTAGGAAATAATATTCAAATATTTTTAAAGGGATAAAGCTTTTAATGGAAAGAGGGGGGTGGGGAGTTTTCTTCCGGGAGACACTGAAGCAAAAACAAACAATTCTTTTTAGGGAAGAAAGGGTAATAGTCAGCTTTGTAAAAATAAGGTACGGTTCCCTGATACAGGCGGTTTGGGTTTCCATCACGTCAACAGGGGCGCTTACTCCCTTCAGAATCAGCCGGGTGCTGCAGTATGTGCCTGATGAGAAGCAGTAAGAGCAAAAGCACCTCCAGGTCCAGGTGGGCATCTCCAGGTCCAGGTGGGCACGAGCGCTTCCTCTGCTCCTCTGCAGCCCCAGCAGTTGCAGCCAGGGCTCGACAAAGCGCAGGCGCTTCCCCATCAGCACCGTTTGCATGACGTTTTCTTAATTAAGGGGGGTAGAGCTCCAGTAAACCCGCAAGGTTGCAGATCAGATGCACTGCTCTGTGCACACACAACTATTTGTAGAGCCCCATTCAGCAATATGCTGCTCCCCTCAGCTAAAGCCATTTAGCAACCCTGAGAGGGGCAAAGACAGCCTGAAGCCAACGGGGTGCTTTTCAGCTTCTCCCAAGGCAACAGCAAGGTCTCAGCCATTTCTCCTGGTAAATTTGTTTCAGTTACTTACATATATATTTGGGCTTCTGCACATGGATGTGAATCTGCAATTTGTATCCGAGGCTAAATGGGGTAAATGTATTTGTCAGTCTCAAAGAAATACATAAACACCCTTACCCTGCAAGTTCAAACATCCTCATTTAACAGGGAAGTCATCTAATATCTTTCAGTAAAAGACTATCTTAATTCCTAGAAAATTTTCAAGCTATTGTAAAATGTCAAGGGAAGAGCTAAGAAATTGGAATTACTTTAATAGCCTTACTCACTTTTCTCTGCTTCCTGGTTTCCTGACCATCTAAACAAACCCACAAAGTGCCCCACAGGGGTGCAGCGAGGACTTTGACTCGACTCGGAGTCACGCAGCAAAATTATAAAATCCTTCCTACTTAGGCATATGCAGCACTAGTGGGATAATTGGCTTCATGCATCTTACAATTAGCTTGCAAAAATATGTTTTGCATTCCTGACCTTTTCTCTATAAGCAAGGCCATTGTTTCACTGTCCTGCTTAATTACAAAATATAGTGTTGTGTGATGGTACAGATGACATCGTTGTGTCGTTGGCTCTAATTTGATGAGACATCATAATGGGGAGTTTTCATACTGAGGGCACTGAATTAGTGTAGCGTGAAGCCACATTTCTCTAAACCTACTAAATAAGGAGAAGTTAATTTTATGCTCTATCTTTTTGACGTTTGTAATCAAAGCATTGTATTGCAGCTGCAGATGGTTAGCATTTGAAGAATGTTTGGTAAATGCGGACAATCGGAAGGCATTGTCTCTGCGGTGGGAGCTCAGGTTGATTAATGGGTGGAAGGATGGAAGGAGGCTGGCTTTGCTTTTACTCCTCGTGCAGCCTGATCAGACGGCGTTGGCTCATTTGGCTGCTGCTTGGCCGAGGTGATGGGTGCAGCAGTGGGCACCCCGGGGTTACGAGCACACGGTCCCGTTCCTCTCCTTTCAGCAAAGCCTCCGAGCAGGGGTGGCAGCGACGTTGAGTTGTGGCTGATGGTGTCTGGGTATCCTTCAGATGGAAGGCAGATCCTGCTGCGCCGCCGCATTAAGATTTTGTTTTCAAACAGACCATTTATTCTGACTTTGCCCTGTTGAGATTTTCATGTGCATGAATTTCAGTGCAATTACATTAGCATTACTCTTCATGTCAATAGACTCATAGAAAAAAAAGAAAGGAAATGCCATCACTACAGCTTTTCTACCAGAAAAGGCTTTCTGTTAGTTCAAGGCCCTTCTGCTATTTTGTTTTGGTTTGGTTTAGTTATTTTTTGTTTATGACAAAGCTAAGATACTTCTTTCCCAGGCTTAAACAGTCGAGCACACAATGAAAACTGCTGCTGCTGAAAACAGTATGTTAAAACGGAAAGGATCAGCCTTCCTTTCCCCAGCCCACTGGCTCCCCTCACAGCAGATCCAGCCATCGCAGCCTGAGGAAGGCCAGTGGGTCGATTCAGTGGGAAATTATTATTTGGGGCAGGGGTGTGAGTTTCATTAGGGCACTGAGCCAAGTTGTGTAACTGCAGAGCATTGGGAAGGTGGCAGAAAAAGCCCTTTCCTTTCAGTGGCAGCATGCAATTGCATTTAATTAGCCAGGCCATCAAAGTGTGCCCCCGTTTGTGCCCCTCGCACCCTGCAGCAGGGCAGGGACACCCAGCTGGCATCTGCCACAGGTTTCCCTCTCTCAGAACAAAATTCCCCATCTCAGGGAAGTGACAGTGCTGCATGCACCAGCTTCTTCCGTCCTCTACTCATCACTTTTGTTGGCAATTAGTGTGAGCAGTCGGTGCCTGTTGGAAGGAGGAGATGTTTAAAATCAAGTTTAGCCGGGTTCTTTGTTGAAACTGCAAGGCTCGGATTTGAAAGTCTGTGTGAGGGGCAAAGACGGAGTTGTGAGCGAGCATATAGCGGAGGTGGGCAAGGTTTTCAAGCCTTTGTTCCGAGTGCTGGAAGACGCAGCTGTCTGACATGTATATCTTGTTATCCCGTTTCATATTGCAGTGCTGGTGCACAGAAATCCGCTGATTGTAGCTGGAGGCAGCCTGTGTGCCGAGCTCGCTGCCAGCAGCCAGTTGTACGGAGCACTGGATGTAATGATGTTCAGGACTTGTGAATACGAAATAACTATGTCAAGTTCATCCATCAGCTGTGAGGAGAGAAAAAAACAGGCAGAGGAAAAATGGGCTCCTCTGTCCTTCCTCCTCCCCGCTCTCTTTAATAATGCCTTCTGATATGGGGCCTCTTGTGAAATGACTAGGAGGGAGATTTCAACAACGTTGTTCACCTGTGGGTATCTCCTTATAACGCCGGCATTATGGTCTTGTTTACCTCATTGGCAGTGTGTATAATTTTAATTTTCAGCACAATTACAGAACATCTCGCTTAGGTTCACTTCAGCAAAATTCAGGTCAGGTGTGATGAAAAAAAAAAACAAGAACTGATTTTAATTGAATTAAGGCACTGCATTTTAGCTAGAATTAAAATATAATTTGTTTAAAAAAAATACTTAGCTGATTTGAATAAAAGCCAGCAACATGAATTTGGTTTTAATCCACGTGTGTTACGTAAGTAACTGTGTGAGACGGGGATGTGGCACGCACTGCACATGACTGATGGTGTGCGGGAGGGTGGCATTCGCTCACGAAACGATGCCAACGTATTAGTAATTACAAAGCCATGGGTATTATATCAGGCTGTCCCCTTTGCTCACATTTACAAATATCTCTGGGATTACGTTGGCCCTGTGCAATAACCCCCATGCTCCACTGCTGGTACATGAGAGATTACACACAGCCCCGATTTGAAGCGTTCGGTGCTTCTTCCCCATAGGAGTCCCTCTGCAAAGCAGTCCTGCGGTAGTTAACGGATGATTTACATAACTTTGTTGTATGCACCTTGAATAATTAATATTTTGCTTTCCTTGCTGTGTGGGGAGCTTTGTTCCATTATGGATGTGTGGCTCTATAGCAGCACTCTCAATGCCACACACATATATATGGACATAGGACGATTCACGTGTATTTTGGAAGAGGTATTTTGGCAGAAAATTAGAAAAAAATGCATTGCTTTTGAGCACTGAAGTGAAGGGCTGAGGGCTGCTCGTAGCTCACCGTGGGATCTGCTGCTCACGCTGCCTGGACATGGTGCCTCTGGCCCCAAAGGAAGGCTGAGCCTGCGCTGGGTGCTGGGACCTCAGACCAGCCTCCTCCTGCTGTCACCTGGCCCTGGCGAGCAGCAGCACGTCCCTGGGCTGCCACCCATCGGGCTGCCACCCTTCAGCTGCCACATCAGCACCGCATTTCCCTCCAGGCCCAGGAGGAGCGGTTCTGCAGGTAGGGCAGGGCGAAGCACCCGCACTTTGACCGCTTTTCTCAGTTCTCCGGTGCTCTTGAGTCTGTAGGATGGAGAGTCTGGAGCGAGAGAGATGTGTGTCGTATTCTCAGACACAGCAAGAGATGTGTCTTGCTGCCTCATGTCAGTTTTAGTCCCATATATTGTTAAAAAAAAGAGAAAGAAAGTAATTTGAATGCAAATTTTGAGTTCCTTGAATTTGGTACTACTCGGATCGAGAGGCTTGGTTCCAGACTCTTGTAAGAGGAGGGACATGCAGTGCAGCATTTCCCCCACACACTCACTTTCAGTCTGAACCAATAGAGAAGGCCGAGGTCTGGCATTCGGCTCTTTGGGAGCTGTCTTTTGTTTTAACTTTTGTGTTTTCGGAACCAGCTTGGCGTAGTTCTACCCCCACACTGCAATATTTTTTCTTTCTTTTGCTGCGTGCTGAAATGCTTACTTTAAGACTGCACCTTACCAGGTACAATCACTGACACGTCCTTGTTCATGCTCATGGCACCTCCACCACAGCTTTTAGTAATGCCCCACGCCAACACGGAGGTTTTGGTTTTGGCACTGGCTGCCTGAGCAGGCGCAGAGGGTTTTAAGGAGCAGGGTGCCACCAGGCTGCGCATGTCGGAGAGCCCTCATGGTGCGTGCCCCATGCTGCCCATGGGCTGCCCGAGCTGCACAGCGTGCCCGCAGAGGCTCTCTGTGTGAAGTCCCTCTCGCTCACCCAGAATTAATTATTCACTGATCATCACTCAGACCTTATGGATTAGGGAGCAGGGAGGAGGGTTGGCAGGGGGTGGCTAGAAGATAGAGCAATTTGGATTGCAATTAGTATTTCATTTCTTCCCTTATTCCCTGTTTGCTTAAATTGGAGATTGCATGTTAGAACCAAGCAAGGATTGATGTCCCAGCAGTGGAAGCTCCCTGGGCACCAGAAACTAGCAAATCCACTGCAGTCTGTAAGCTCCCCGGGGAGATAAAACACTCAGTCAGTCTGAGGAGCTGAAACATTAGGGGAGCAAGTTTTGTATAGGAAATGTTGCGAGGGAGCAGATGTGCCCAGCCTGCCAAAGCAGGAAAACTTCACTGGCAGTATCATACCCGTTTAATAACAACATTCAGATGTTGCCTCTCTCCATCCATTACCTGTCTTCTTTCCTGCCTGAGCTCTGTGAGTGTGCTCCTTGCTAGGAGTCTTTTCCAGGGGCTGCAGCTGTGGCAGGTCCCTGACGGACACAGCAGCCTGTCTGGGAGCAGTCCCGCAGCAGACAGCGTGACCCCAGCCCACCGGGTGCATCGTGGCGTCGTGGAGAAGGAAATTTTACATTTAGCCATTACAAAAATGTTAGCCAGCAGTTGGAAGCCTGCTTTGCTGGTGAGATTGTGTCTAATGTTGAAACCTCAAGGGGATTTTTTGATTACACCAGTAACCACTGTCTGGGTCACACTTTGCAATAATTACCCTGATGTCTGAAAGGTTGTTAGGGAGTCCCTAGAGGAAGGGGCCCAGATGCACTGCAGAAGAATTTAGAGGTATATGCTGGCAAACCTTCAGCACTTAGAGATTTATTTAAGTTAGCTCTTTTAATTGCTTTCTTGCATCCCTCTTCTATTGTAAGCTCTATGAGCCATCTAGGGAAGTAAGTCTAGCTAGCATTAATCTCCCTGATCCTTCTTCCTTTAACTAGTTACTCTTGGCTTCATTTACACAGGCATCAGAGCCCTACAGAGCGGGTGATAATTCTGTTTTAACGTGTTCTAACTGAACGTGTAACTTAAGGAGAAGTCATCAGCTGATTCTGTGTGATTTTTGTTTCACTGCCATCTCTTAAACGTGGCCTATGGTCTGTGTATAACGTAACTGCTTCCCGAGACTGTTGGCAGCTTCCTCGATATGTATTCATAAAGCAATTCCAGGGCCTTGAGTGAGACCTGCAAGAAAAGGGCAAGGAATGATTTGTCTTTGTTTCATTATCCCGGCCCTTTTGTACCTGATTCCGACATGCACTGGAGAGCTTTCCGACTTGATGCCTTCATATCTACAGCTCTTTGTGCAAACCAAGGCAGGGGGTTTTGCCCTCCTTAGATAAAGTCACTCACGTTGAGGTTCTCACTCACCTGATTACCCTCATCTCCAGCCCTCTCGCAGCAGGCAGAGCCCCTGCGTACCCCTCGGTCACAGCAAATGTTTTGGCAGCAGGGAGTGACAGAGCAGAGTGATGGGAGCTCGTCAGAGCGATGGCCTGAGGAGCCCAGCGCCTGGTGCCAGTTTGTGGCTGGTTTATTCCCTGGGTTGAGAGCTCGGTTATCTCTTCAGAATGCTGTTAAAAGGCTCATTGTCTTAAAAACTAAAAATCCCATTGCAGCCTTATGAAGTTTTTGTTCTCAATTACATCTTGTATCAGTGAGTGCTGCAAACACAGTGAGATATCTGATACATAAATTATAACACTAATATTTTTAAATCTGTTGTTAGTTGCCTTTCATCTTTGTTATCTCTTCCTTGGCTGTTCTAGTAAAAGGCAGTAAGTAGAGAGAGACAGTTTCTTTCTTATTTCACCATGCATTATTTGCTGATAATTCGCTAAGAGGACATCTGTCGCGCCATCTCGCCTTGTCTTTTCCAGCTAAAGGGACGCCTCTTGCTCCCCCCCAAGCAGTCCCCACGGTTCCTCTCACCTCTTGAACCTTTCCCCAATGAATCCAGTGCACATCTACATGCAGGCTGCTGCTGGAAGAAGCACCATTTCCCTACCTTTTTCCTTGAAAGAATGGCGTGTCTGTTCTGTGCATCCCTAAGACAGGAGCCTTGGGGGAGCCGAGTGTGAATGTGTGTGTGTGAGCGCGCATCACCCCTTCAGGAACACCCTTCTTAGCTTTGGAGCTCCTCTGGGGTGTGCACCCAAGAAGCACACGGGTGCCTGGCCCAAGCAAGGCACAACACAGCACAAGGACGGGGGAGTGCTGGCAGCTTTTCCCTTGGACACCATCTCCAGGACCCCCAGGGGACACGAGCTGCAGGGCTCCAGGCCACCAGGAGCTCCCTCAGCCCGGGCACAGCGCGACCTGCTGCCTTCAGGCCAGCCTCCTCCCTTCCCATCGCCGAGGCTCCTCGTCCCTTATTGCCTCAGAGGAACATATCTTTTTGTTAAAATGAAGTGATAGAGAGTCAGCATTACACAGAGGAATGAGTTATAAAATAATGGGGCTAATAAGCATGTAAAATAACCTGACTGTACAAGAGAGCAGGCTGTGGAACAGCAGCTGCCGCAAATATATTCAGGTTATCAGTGTGTGGCTATTTTGTGCTGAGAGGGCTTAGGTGTAATGAGAGTTACTGCATCACGGGAACTCTTGACAATGAATAGTGACATTTTCCAATAACAACTTTTAGAAATGAAAAGGCCCTCTGTACAAACGCCGGGCTGACTGACAGCCCGGGGAAATCCTCTCCCTGCCCTCGCCCCCGGTGCAGCGCACGCAGCGCTCGCAGTTCCTCCCGCGCCTCCAGACACCGCACCTCGAGCCCACAGGGCCCTGCGAGCAGCAGCCCAGCTGCTTTACCCCACTGCTCCCCAGCCTCTGCCCACCCTGGGGACACCCCGGGGTGACACTGGGATACACTGGGATGACGGGGTGGGTGACACTGGGAGCACTGGGTGCCCACTGGTGGGACCTGGGCTTGGGTCACCAGGCTGCTGCCAGGCGGCCAGCTGCTAGCTCCTGGTCCTGCTCTTTCCTGGGCTTATTGTCCTGGCCTTGGTGTTCTAAAATTCACATTAGATTTTTTTTTTTCCCCTTTTTATTTAATTAAAATGCAAAAAAAAAGGTTTCAACTTGAATAATTGCACCACCAACCCAATCATAGGTCTGAAGGTTTTGGAAGATTGAAGTTCCAGTTAAACATTTAAGATAATTCCCCAGTTCCTCATCTCACTGAGCCCATGGTCCTGCTTTGCTCCAAATCAGCACATGCCATTCTTGCTCCTGACTCCAGCGAGTTGCAGGTGGTCGAGAGCAGCGTGTCAGTATTCTCAGGATCAGAGGAGTGCTGTATCACCTGCATCCCTGGCAGTTTTCTTTCCTCCAGTGTGATGTGTTAAAACCACACACCTTGTCACCAAGAAGCTAAAAATGTGTCATTCAGCTCTGGGAGTAGTTTCTCTGGACACACTTCTTCCTCTTGTATTTTTTTTTTCTTTCTATAAATGTCAGTGCGTAAGAATGTAGGATTAAATTTGGTCGTGCTCTTGGCATGTAGTGTAGAAAGAATAACTGAACTGGTGGGTATCAGTTAAACATATTGGAGGAATTGAGTTTTCCTAATTGTATTCATCCTGATAATTGAATAAAATACAAATAAATTTTCAAAGCCTATTGTATGATAGAGTTTAGGGCAGGCCAACTGTTTCAAAAAGTGGTTAATAAAAACCCTAATAAATGTTGTGAACTAGCGTTGTGATCTGACCACTGTTTCACAATTATTTAACACCCATTTGTAAACCTTCAAAATTATATTCATTTTGTACGGTCTCTCATGAAAAATGTATTCAGAATTCTTCATTAATTTTTCATTGAAAAATTGAGTGAGTAATCACCTGCCAAAAATTAATAAGTCTACATCCAACACTTTGTGAAGATTACTTAGGCTGGGCTATTTCGCCCAGCGATTTTATCTACTACTTGTATCCAAAAGTACCCTGGAAAGTGTTTTGTCGCAGCCGAGTGTCCAGCTCTGCGCAGAGAGGTCTCAGAGCTCCTGTGCAGCGGTGTTGTGGCCCCTGTCCATGGGTTCTCCTGGAGCACATCTTTGTGCTGCCCGTTCCTGAGATGCAGGAGGCCACCTTATTCCTTGGCAGTAAGTTTGCCAAAAAATCTGGCTGTTCTGTTATGATCACAAGCTGGTATCTGTTGCTGAGCTGAAACAAGCTGAGAATCTGCTCAATGGTGAGTGGTGAGATTGCGTAATTATGGCTTACACAACACACATGCAATCAAGGCAGGGAACTGGGATGTAGGATGGATTGGGGAAGTCTGCTTTGTACGGCTTCCATCTCTGGTATTCCCCACTGAAGGAATTCCTGCCGCCGCATTTAGTAACACATACATGTATATCTGGGTTGTTTTCCGGAGAAGGTGGAAGGAAGGAACGTGGCCGTTTTGCTCTGAGCTTAGGGAGTTGTTGCTCTTACCCCACTGGATAAAGACTCACAAAGGTGACAGCTCCCCCTGAGCCCACCCCGTGCCTCACCGGCCTCCTTCCCCTGCGTGCAAGGGAGCAGTTTCCCCCACCAACAATCGGCAACTGCAGCTCGTGTTTTAAACACCGTGCAAATAAAGCAGGCTGCTTCCAAACACGCTCCCACTCCGGAGCCTGCAGATGGGCAGCGCTTCGCCTCCCGCCTGGCTGCTCGCTGCTGCTAAATATAGAGCCGGGGGAGCCGGCGGCTGCTGCGCGGGGACGGGGCTGCAGCGAGCGCGTCTGTGCCGGAGAGTGCTGGAGGCTTTCAGCACAGACCCAAATGCAGCAAATCAGAACAGTTTCTCCACTGCGATTCCTGCTTTGTCTCTGCTTTTCCTTCCCCGTTCTCCGTCGCTGCCCTTGCTCTTGCAGCTGGGGAGCTTGGAACAGCAACGTGGGAAGCGCCTGGACGGCAAATCCTTTCCTAGCAAAGAGGATGGGGTTGTTACTTATTTATTTTATTTTTTGTTAATATGACTGGAATACGAATGGGGCTTTAATGCCTGGGGGCCTTGCATTTTTGGAGTAATTCCTTATGACACGTGTCAGACTCTGTTTTATTCAGGTGGGTGGTATGATATTAAACAATAAAGCAAGCTTGCATTTCTCCGCAACTGGATTTATGTGCACGCTCTGGCACGGAGGTACTTATTAGTAGAATGTCATACCCACGCTGGCTGTACCCAGCCCGAAACATTCTGCAAATACCACGTGGGCCTTAAGAGAAATCGCCTTAAATCAATCAGCAGCCTAACGCCAGCACCCTTTCTGCCTCACCCTCCGTCCAGGCAAGGATGAGGCTGCAAGAGACGTTCCTTAAGTAATGCTCCAGATGAAATGCCCGTGTCTGGATGGAATATTGATTTTCTAATTGCTGTGCTGCTGTTAAATGAGTCGTTAGTGGAGAGCAGAGGGAAAGCAAACTCGAATGTATTGCGAGCTAGCTTTGGTGTGCCTGCTAAACACACGCAGGGTGTTAATGTGTGAAACTCAGCACATGGAGTAAGGTGGGATTTGTTTGTACGGCACAGAGAGGGCAGGCGAGACTCAGCGCTGGGACAGCCCTGTTCCCTCACAACACACGAAGCAGCCTCTCAGCTTCAGACGTTCCTGCTGCAGCCGGGGAGGAGACAGACCGCAGAGCGGGGAAGCCTCACGCCGCGGTGCCAGGAGGGGGTCAGTCACTCTGCATCATCCCGCATGGGCGCCCCGCGCCCCTCCGGGCTCGGCAGTGCCAAATGGGGTTATCTGCTCCTCACACACAGGCAGGACAAAGTATCTTTGCTTCCGTGGTATGGATTTGCTGCCACATGAGAGCTGCCAGATGGACAGTCCCTTGTTCACCCCGTGGCAGCAGCAGCCCCAGCCAGGAGCCGCGCCGCCGACAGCCGCAGAGCGCACGAGGGCGAGCACGGGACCACCCCTGGCGAAAGCGGTCCCGAGCCCTCTGTGGGGTGCTCACCGGCTGGGCAGCAGCTGCAGGATGCGCCCCTCGCCCCGTCTGCCAGCTGAGCTCCACTTTGAATCAGTGACCTGGATCTTCCTTGTGGCATTGCCTTTTAGCAGTCCCTAGGAGCAATCGGCAAGAGCTGCTCTGATTGGGCTCTTTGAAAGCCTCTTGTGAGGCCCTGGCTTTGGAAAGTCAAATACAGTCTGCAGGGTGAGATCTTTATTGCAAAGACTCTTCTTTCAATAGAAACAACTATCAGCTGTGCCACATCTAGCCAATAAGTTATATTTCTTAGTTCCGTTTCAGCAAATACAGCATATGTTTACGTGTTTGAACATATCCTCGGAGGTGAAAAATAGCTTCTTTATTTTTCTGACAATTAAAATGCCAAATCAACTAATTGCTTTTCTTTGAAAATGTCTACTGCATAAAGCACATACTCTCCCGGTGAACTAAATGGATTTATATTCAGCCATTAATTCTTTATAGCCCATAATTTGCAGAACAACAAAGCTAGCTGGAAAATGTGTCCTATTAAGGGGCAAAAAGCTTCCTGAGCAAGAAGAAAACACGTTGGTGTGGAGGAGAAGTGGGGTGCCACCGAGGCGCCGTGGCTCTGGCACCACGCTGGGCACACACAGACCAGGAGACAGCCCAGGGAGAGCACCACGAGCACCGCGCTGCCCTCAGCCTGCTGCCCCGACAGAGCCGCGGCCAACGTGATCCATTTGGGTGCCACGACCTCTCCTTCCGGGAGGCTGTTCCATCAGCCTCAGAATATTTGAAATTTCTCCTAACGTCTCCACTGGTCTCATTTGCATTATCAATTGAAGACTTTTTTATTACTAGGAAAGTTTAGCAAAGTGGTAAAATTACATTAGGTTTTTTCCAGCGTGTGCGTCACTGACTGGAATTCAGAACTTGGTAATGAGATTGGAGTTCGCCTCCCTCTGTTTCAGGGTTGTAATAAGATGATGATAGCATAAGCTGGACATTAGGTAAAATCTGCTAGGTTTTTGGCAAATGAATGAGATCTTAGATTGCTTCTGACAGGAGGGTGCTTCGGCCTACATGTGCAGATGGGAAGCGGTGATGGTGCTCGAGGCAGGGCTGGTGCAAAGTGGGATTGTTAACCAGTGCTGGGGAGCGATAAAACGCTAATCAAAGGTGGGAGACAATTCCCCGTCCTTCGTTCTGTGTAATGTTTGTCAGCGTTCCCTTTTTGTTTTCCAGCCCAGGGTATCTGAGTCTCATTGCGTCATTCTAAAGGACACGATTCTCTTCTTGGAATAGAGACAGTTATTGCAATGAAATCAGGGCATCCTGCTACTATAAATGTGCATAAATAAGAGGGAAGAATCACCACTAAAGCAAAACCCGAGATATTATCATGTGGGATGTTCCTGTAAATTGGAAATGTATTTTCTTATGCTTTTCTTTAATGCTACTCTACGTGCATTGAGAGTGCTGAAATCTGAGAGTCTCTGTGCAAATGTATGAATTATATCAGTGACTCCTCTCTTTCAAAATGAGTAAAATAAAAACCAGAAAATATTCAAACAAAAAAAAAAATCTTAAACAACAACAAAACCACAGAACTCTTAAAACCCCAAAAGCAGAACTCCCTTCCAGGAGCAGAAATTTCACCTCTGGAAAGGAAGCGCGGGGCTTTGCTGCGGTCTCGGTGGCTCTGGCTGGCGGTGAGGTTTCTGCGGTGTGGCTCTGAAACCCTGCAGTAGGGGTGGGCACATCCAGCCCCACAGTGGTGGGAAGATCATACCGATGTTATTATTTCAGTATAAACTAAACTTCCTAACAAAATGGCTCTTGTAGTTTTAAAAAAGTGGCGTTTGGCTAGGCTGTCGGTAAAAATTACCTCTCCGAGGAGCCGTGCGAGGCTCAGCCCCAGGGAAGGCGAAGGGCAGCTCCACTCCCCGGGGACAGGCAGGACCTGGAGCAGCTGCAGCAGGGTCCCGAGGTGGCTTTGAGGGCTGCCAGCCAGGAAGGCTTCATTACTCCTTGGTTCTTCTCGGCCTTCAACCCCACCTTGCTGCTGGAGAGGGTTGCGCACATCTGGGACAATCGGGGAGCTCTGGGAAGTGCCCCCGCTCGCCGCGGAGCTGCCCCGGGGTGTGCGGTGGCTGCGGGAAGGGGAACGAGGCTGGGGCTCCTGGTGGGGAGTGGGAATGATAACCCCGTGCCTTGGAGTGATGCTCCTCTTGCCTGTCGGGCTTTAGGGGAGATTGCTGGCTCTGCCTTCAAGGCTCCGTTTGGTGTGGGGTTTTATGGGAATCTTCTCGTTGCCCGAAATGGGAGTCTGCCAGACACTGAATAAATGCAGGCTGAGCTAGCAGGGAGGTGTTGCAGCAGAGAAAATAGAAACATAGACTTAAACAAATTAAAAAGATGGTAATTAGCCAAATGAATTTCATCCTGGAGATAATCAGATGAATGCATTTAGAGGGAAAATAATCCCAATTCTCAGAAAACAGTAATTAAAAAATACTCATTTTTGGGAATGGTTAACAAGCTAGATTGGAGGCAAACAGTAGAGGAAAGTGGTGATTGATGCTGCTTGGGATGGCGGCTGATGAGGCCCTGAAGCCCTGTGCAGAACGTGGTGAGATCAGCTCAGGGTTTGGGAAGCATCCCCAACGGAGCAAGTTCTTGGGAAGCTGAACGGAGCACGGAGCGCAGCCACGTCTGTTATCTGGGTCGGCTAGAAGATGATAGAGGCTGGATTTCATAACCGTGTGTTTAAAGGGTGTCAACAGTGGGGAGGTGAAAGAATTTAGGGCGGGTAATTGACAGATAAACACGGGACGAGGTGGGAAGATGAAGGCATCCACGCACCAGGGAATTATCGGAGTACACCAGTACATCCGTCTGCAGCTGCCCGGAGAAGCAGTGAAAGCGCTCCCGTTACTGCCACAGCCCGTGAGGATGTGCTGGAGGAGGCAAGCGCCCACCAGGTCTCGTCTGCTTTCCTGAGGACGCCCCTCAGGGGCTGAGCACAGAGATTTACGGGGAAAGGGAGGCCTGGGGGGACGCGTGGGAGAACGTACTGGTGCCTCTTTGTTTCCATCCTGACCCAGGTGCTGGGTTTTGGTCTCTGGCAGATGTTAGCTCGGTGCAGTGGTCTCTGTGATTTCCTTGGGGGACTCTCAGATGTTGTCTTCCATGGCCAAAACTAGGGAGGAGTCTCAGCCACAAAATACTGATTCATGCCAGTATAGTGAGTGCTACAGAATTTGCGGAAGGTTTAGGCTTTCTTATAGTTTGATCTATTAAAAAGGAAGCACTTGGGGAGAGCACAGAGATGGAAAAAGAATAAAAACTCTATTTGTTTCTTAGAGTATAACCAATTCTTTGCAGGATTTTGCCCACTGAAGAGATAGTGTCCAGGTCTCGTTAGGAGGCTTATCTCTTTTGGGTTCTGGACGAGCAGATGCGCTTTCTCTACCAAATGTGGATAAATAGTGTTTTGCTAGGAAATACCCATCTGATCTGATCGTAGCGTAGCATGGTTTGACATCTGTTCGCACACACAATAATTCATATTGATCTGATTTTTTATTGAAACTGCCAGTAGGTGGATGGATGGATGGATGGATTGATGAGAAGAATGGTGCCTGGGTATTAATTTTATTTTGTTATCAGAGTGCCCGCGGAGAGGACAGATGAGGTTGGTGTCTGGGAAGCAGATGTTCCCAGGGCTGCCCTGCCTTCCCCTCCCCGAGAGCTGGAAGGGGGCTGCCCATGGCATGAGCTCCAGCCCTGTGGGGTGCCCGGCACGGGTGCCCGGGAGGTCTCTGAGGGGCAGGGGTGGCCGCACCCAGCCTTGCTCAGGGTACCCAGTGCCCTACAAATAAAGTAGGGCACCCACGGTGCTCCTAGGGTGGTAATGAACCCGAGAGCCTTAAATTGCGTATTAGGGAGTTTCTGCTGGATTAAGGTTTTTGCACATCACAATGCTCTTATCTAGGATTTATCTGCATGCAGAAATGAATAAAAAGTGCATTAGAAAGAAAACATCAATAGAAATCACATAAATAAGCATGCAAATTTATAATCTTTAATAATTACTATATTTTCACACAAACTTCAAATGTTTCATTTTAAATTTACATTCCCAGTCTCGCACCGTCGAAATTTATGGCTCAGCCTCACAGTTTATCTGTTCAAGTGCCTTACCACGGCCTGTGTTCTTGCTGAACAACAGGGAATTATCGATCTTTTTATTTTTTAGGAAGCAAATGGCCATCTCTTTCACGTTACATTTGCTTGTAGGCCTGACAGGAACACGGCGTCACGCGGTGCCTGTGCAGCGTGCCTGCCAGCCGCGGGTCCGGGCAGCACCAGCACCGGGCAGTGCCCTACAGCTTGGCTGCTGGTTGTAAAACCTCCCAGCCTTGAGCGTGCTGGAGACTCCTCGTGGCCTGGATGTGTTAAAATGAAGCGTGTTGTCTCTTTGTGGTTGTCTCCTGCAGCGTTCAGCGCCCCATCCAGACGTTCACCTGCTGGTGGGGCTGTCAGGAGAGGGCTGCTCACCGGGAGCGGCTGGGCGAGCATCCCGGCTGGGCTGCAGACAGAGGAAATGTCCAGGAGGATCAAAGACACGGGGAACAAAGGAGAGAAGGAGTGTGAGAGCTAGCGTGGAAAAGTGGGCTGAGAGCTGCCTCCACAGACAGCACTAAGTAACAAAGCCAGCGCTTCCCATTTCCTCCCAGTGCTCCATCCTTTCCTCCCAGCTACCAGTCAGTCGGAAGGCTGTGGAATACTTACCAGCTTAAAACAAATCTAGCTCAAAAGGAGCATGTAATGAATAAGAACTCAGTGTTTTGGAAATAGGTAACTAGCCTGTTTTCTATCTATATCTGCAACACATCGCTGCTTGCAACCCTTTGTCACAGAAATATTTTTAGTTCGGCGTGTTTCCTTTCCCAGCTAATTATCTTCGGCTTCAAGTAGGTGCTCTGGATTAACAGGTGACTATCGTTTAGGAAGTCAAAGTCAGGAGGAATACAGAGTTTCGTGAAACCCTTTGTGACCTTGGAACGTAGCAGACATTTTTCTTATATATATTTTTTAAGTTTGACTTCTTCAAAGGAAGACCTTCCACCCTTCTCAGACTGAGCCATCGCTATAATGCAGTCATTAAAGATTCAGTAGTACCTTTAAAGTCCATGTTAGGAAATTCAAATTTTTCAATTTAGTAAAGTTGTGGCTTTTTCAAGTACTATGCTAGTCATTTTTGAAGGTCTTCCAGGATTTCCAGTGGTTTCTCACTGGAAGAGAGCGAGAGCCAGAATATGTTGTTGTAATTGAAGATCCCGGTGCGGCAGGACTGCGCATACTCCATGGCTGGGCTGTCTACAAGGGTAAAACCATCACGTAGACGGAGAAGGAGCCCCTCAGGTGACCAGTGCTGCTTCTGCTGTGCTGCTGGAGTCATTTTTGAGCATGGCTTGGTTATTTGACTCCTATTTATTTGTTAGGGATTGGAACCGAAGCTGGAGTCCCTGATCTCCAAGGGCTTAGAGCTTTTAAATGTTGAAGGTTGAACTTCATAGTCAGGCTGAGCTAAACTGCAGCATACTTTGAAATCTGCATCAAGATCTCGACTTGTTTAAATGGCTGCTTCCCTATTTAATGTTGGAGAAGGCAAAATCTAAGCCTCTGAGTGGATTCATAGTCACACTTTAATTAATCATATTTTTACAGCATGCTGCCAGCAACTGTCAGGAGCAAGGAGATGCCTCTAATCCAAATTCACAACAAAAAATAAATGCACTAGAACTATCCCCAGCCAATAAACAGACTCGTCCTTTAAGAAATAACACCCTTCCCGCAAATCAAACCAAGAGAAACTGATGCAAAGCAGATTTCTTCCACTCCTAGTCCCGGTCCAACAAGGTCCGTTTGTAAGCAGGAATGAGGCCAGCAGCAGCGCGCTCCAGGGGCTGCAGATGAGCACAAGTGGGAGTGGAGGTGATGAAAAGGAAAACTCTTTGGCAAGGAAATAGGTTGGGGTTTCAGCCTCCCCCGGGGATCACTCTGAAGAGCAAAGGGTGCGGTGGGGAGCGGGAACAGGAACAGGATCTTGGAAAGGTCTGACACATTTTGAAATCCCATCTTAGGCTACGGAGAGCTAAAGAAATTCATCGGCCGTGAGGTTCATGGGGATAGAAATAGTTTCTGCGATCGACAGGGTGTGCTTGGCTTCCCTGTACTTTGGGGTTGTATTTTTTTCTTTCCTAGCTTGTTTTCAAGCAGTTGTTTTGAGGATAGCTCATGGCTCATCTCTAAATAAGGCATTCCTCTTGCTGTTTAATTCCTTCTTCTTGCTGATAAGAGTGAGTCAGGGTGAGCACAAGGCAGCTGGGAAAGCAGAGTTAGGAGAGTGAAACCAGCCAAATGCCCGGTATTTCTTTTCCCTTTGGGGTGTCCATGGGGTTACGTGGGGTGCTGGGCTTCCCCGCAGCTCGGGGTGGGATGAGCTGCCCCACACGTGCTGCAGGTAGGGCAGTTCCCAACGCTGATCCTCCAAGCCTGGTGCTCCCAGGGGAAGCCCCAGGTCAGTGCGGGTGGGAAGAGCTGGGGCTCTCAGCCTCCAAGCTGGGTGATGGAGGGGAACGGGTGCACAGCCTGCGGGCAGCCCAGGGTGGGAAGGAAGGAGGACAGGACGATGCAGGCAGCTTCTTCAGCATCGGCAGCTTTCTGGTGTGAGGGTTGGTGACACCCCCGTCTGTCTCAGCCGGTGTTAAAGGTGTGAGAGGAGGGGAACTGCAGGGATGGAGCAGGCCGTGTGCTGAACAGAAGGAAAGGAGGAAGATGCCTGGATCCAGCCAGGACGGGCTGCAGGGAGGGGTGGGCGAATTGCTTTGTAAGTTGACTACAAAGAGGGACGTTACCATCGTCTGCGGCTGACTAAGCACAAGTTACCTCTCTCTAGGGCTTTCATGAGCGCCAAGACCTAATTAAACCACGTTAAAAGCAGCGTCCCCAGAGCTGACTGTGCAAACACACTGCCCTTCTCCAGCAATGTTGGCACTGTCGTTGTAACCCAGCTCTCCTCCTGTTTTGTCGGGGTGCCTGGTCCCCCTGCCCCACAGGCACTGGGTCTGGGCACTGCTGGGTGTTCAGCCCCCGGGGGCAGCCGGCAGCTGCTGCTGAGCGTGTGGCTCCCTCTGGGCTTTGTGCACAGCTCCAGGACACCACGAAGCTGGCAGTCCCCAGAGCTCATCCTCTGAGACTTCTCCTTTGGTGCCTGTCACTGCCACTGGCCTCTCAGTGTGCTCCAAAAAACCTGAGACACGCTTTTTCTCCCTCTTCCTGAGTGGTTTCATATATTATTTATTAATGACATCCAGAGGACACAGCAGTGACAGATTCTGTTACGATGACTGCAGTGAAACTCTGCACTTCCCTGCCAAGCTGCTGGGAAGCTGGGGCACTCGGTACAGACTCGGGGGTTAACTCAGTGTAGCCGTGGTCTTCCTTGTCTGAGGGGGATATATTTATGTGAACTTCTAAAAAATGATAAGGCAGGGATTAAATTGGGGTGCAGCCAGGGGCCTTTGAAGCATTGATATTGGGAATGTGTCTGGGAGCTTCCAGAACCCGCCGTGCTTCATATCAGTGCTAACAGCATCCCTTATTTTCGTAAAATTACGTTTTTATAACTTTGAAATGCTTTGAGTTTTTGCTAGTCAAAAGCCATTTTATTTCTTTCATTGCTTCTATTTTTCCCATTTTCGTGTAATGTAAAAGTTGTAAAATGTTTTGAAATGAAGTCATAGAATAGGTAGAGAGGGGAAAAGGCCTACATTGTCAATGAAAATAGCAGCAACAAATTTTTAAGATTTTTTTCATCCAGTTGTAGAAGTAAGCATCCTAATCTCTTTGACAGTGAAATATGCTCAGGGTGAGGATATTGGTGAGCTTTTGGTTCTTCTTCTCATTGCTTATCTAGTCCTTGACGGTGTGGTAACGGCGGTGTCAAACAGAAAGCTTGCTCTGCATTTTCCCCCACAAAGAGCAGCTCTCCCCGGTCAGTGCTACGTAAATTGTATTAACCCTGAGGGAACATTGCTCGGGAAGATGCTGCTGTGATGTTCCCTATGAGAACTTGTGCAGCGCAGGGAATTTCAAAGCCTTGGGCTGAGCTGTGCCTGTGTCCGGGGCACGGAGCTGGGCCCTTTCTCCTCCCGGAGCTGGAGCTGGGCGCTGAGCACGTCTGCACAGCCTGGTGGCCATGGCTCACTGCTGTCTGGGCAGGGGAGAGGGGCAGCCGCTGGGAGGGAGCACTCCTGGTGCCTTTCCCTGGCTGGCAGTGCTGCGGGCAGCAGGACTCTCACCTAAATCACCTAACTCTCCCCTCTTCCATTTAGAAAATCATCTTTTATCCGATCCGGTTGCCCCCTATTTGTCTTTTGCCGTGCAGCTGCGGTTTAATGAGAGCAGAAACATCCATAAACTTTTAACATCTCCAGTGGAGTTTGAAGCCAGTGCCTCGCCTTTCAGGTGTGAGGATACCCGTAAAAGATGCAGGTGACCTTTACAATATTTCCCTGTTGTTAAATTAACTCCGACTTGTACAAAAGTAAAGATCTTGTGTGTCCTGTTTTCAGGATGAGGATGTTCTTAGGTTTTGCTTTTTATATCTCCTAAGCTATGTACCCGTGTCAGTTATGTTTTTTAATTGGTTTCCTTGTCTGAGGACTTCTTCCTGCCTGACTTTCAGCGCTGGCTGCGTCAGCTCCCGTTAGAAATACCAAGTCAGGCACATGCCACGTCTCCTCGAACAGCCTTACCTCGCAGCAGACAGCAGCGCAGTATCCTGATGCTGGCAGGCATTGCCAGGAGCACATCCTTCCTCTCCCCTGCCCCTAAAGCTGTGGATGTGAACCAGCTCATTTGGTTTTGCGGGTCCTCCCTGGGCATTTTTAAACCTCACAAAGCTGGGTGTGCTGGGACCTGGTGGGAGAGCAGGCGGGGAGAAGGGAGATGTGATGAGGACTTGTTTGAGAAGCCAAGACTGAGGGGCTGCAGTGCAGAGCCTGCCCTGCCACGGCTTTTACTTCATTTGCACCTGTGGGTACCTGTCACAACGTTTCTGCGGAGAGCGTTTCACTTCATTAGCTTGTATTGTTAATGGCAGGGAGTCCCGGCAGTTGCTATCTATTGCTTCCTGCCAAGTGCTTTAAACAATCAGAGCTGAATTGTACAGCGATTTCCTTAAGCACCCAGACGGCAGCGCTCTGATAGCCACTCACTTGCAGAGGATTAAAATAAAGAAGTCTGGAGGCAGGTGGCAGGTTAAGGAGCTCCCCTCGTGTGCAGCAGCGAGGCTCGCAGCCCCCAGACCCCGTTGCCTGCTGCTGGCCGCCCAGCTCTTTGCAAGGTAAGTGCCGGGAGATGTTCCAGCCTGTTCCAGGCCACACAGCTCTCAAGGCCGCCGAGCCGTTCCCATCAGGATCAGAGGTTGTTCTGTGGGCACACAAAGCTTTGTTCCCTGTCTCAGCCCAAGGGATCGGAGCCTGCTAGCCTTGATTCAGCAAAGTGCTTCAGGAAGGCGTTACGCTGCTGCCCAAGTGTTCTGCTAACTAGAGGAGACCTCGTTGCAAGCAATTTTAAAGGCACATTTACAGCTTAAGTCTACCTCTCAAACGAGACTGGCTGGCAGAAATAAAGGGGATAACAGACTGAAGCACGCAGAGTCATCTCGGGGTTTTTAAAACTTAAGGTCATCGCTCTCAGCCTTGGCTCCTGCAAGTTCGGCATGCAGATGCTTATGTAGGGACATAAATAAGCGGCCTACTTTTCTGGGATGCTGAAACCATTAAAATCAATGGAAGTTCTGCATCTCCCACTAAAATGTCACTTACTTTGCTAGCTAATTTTAGGTACCCAAGTACAGAAACTTTGATCTAACAGCAGATTTTTAAAACACTGCGGAATTTTTGCCATGCTTCTGGGACACCAAAGCGCGTGGCACGTGGCTGATGCCTGGCGTTCGGGACGGGACCTTGGGCTGAGCCCTGCCCGAAGGCTTCGCCCGCGTGGCTGCAGAGCGAGAGGGAAGGAGGATGGACGTCGGCAGCAGTGGGTGCATGGGCAGCTGCCCTCTGGCAGTCCGCAGCTGAGGCTGAGGGCAAATTGAAAGGACCGGGCAAAACAACGAGTCGAAGCACGCCGTACAAATCTCTCCCTGGGATCGGCAATTCCAGCAAAGGCATTTTTGAAGCTGGGGCAGATACGATCTCTGTGCTGTCCCTCGCAGTGAGGCTGCCAGGTCATGACTTGTTTTCTTGCTGGGTCTGAGCAGTGCTGTTAATGTCAGCGTGGTCTTGGTAAAATGAAGTGAGAGATTTGTCATGTGCTTTAGTCTTTACTTTTATAGCACTACATATAAAAAAGGAGAGAGACAAACGTCCTTTTGTCCTGTGAAGGCATTGATTTTCATTGCCTACCCTGGTGTGCCTGGTAGCTGCTTGGGCCTCTGCTTTGTTTTGCAGGACATGAAGTCTGAAAGTCAATGTCTAGGACTTGTAACACATCCTCTGTCCTGAAACAGAGAGCTCTGCTGTTCAGCGTGTGTGCCTTGCATTCAATCACGAGTTCGTGCTGCCGCTCTGACCGTGGCATAGGTAGCCCTTCTAAAGGCTCTCAGGCTAGCAGACTTGTCTGGCATCACCTTCAGGTTGCCTTTCCCTTTGCTTCTCCAGCCTCGACGTATTTTCCCCAGCGTGTGTCTTGAGCTCCCAAGCAGCATTCAGTCAGTTCCCCATTTGCTTTATTTCCTTACCTGCCTCTGGGTTTTATGTCACCTTTGTGCTTTTTTTTTCCTGACAATGCTTTGCCTTTTCCTGCTTGCAAACACTGCCTGTGAACAGCAAAGGCCATTAACACCGTGTAGCAAGGTACTCATTTGCTGCTGCAAAAATTCTCTATTGGTGAAAGGCTTTACTGATGTCAGCACTAAAAGTTTTCAGCAAATTCTTAATTTACTAAGTACTTCCAGATTAAGGAAGAGCACGGAACGGCTTACATTCACAAAACATTCAAAGGCCAGAGGGACTGTGCAAAAAAGTATTCATTTGAATACAATTATTTTTCAAGAGAATAAAAAAAATCCTCCTTTTTTTTTTTAAACTGGGTCAACAGTACATCTGCAGCACTCAGCCATTTTACATATGACACGATCACCCACTCTGTTTATCTTTAGGCAATATGCTCTTGCAAACTGCCAATTAATTGCATATTTGGTGCCTGCTCTCTCCCAGCATCCTGGATAAACACAGCGAAGCCAATCAGAGGGAGCTGCTCTTGGCTGCGAGGGGAAGGAAATCTGTCATTGTCTCAGCCTTGTTATCTGCAACCACGGCAGACTTTTAGCAGCGTTCTGCTTGTAAACACCCTCTTTAGACACCTTCTGATTTACATCGATGGCGTGTCAGCCATTGTCTAGGCACTACCTGAAGATTTCTAAATAATTGCTTTCCAAAATATTAGATGCAGATTGTCCTTGATTAAAGGCAAGGGCCATCAGCAGGACTAGGGAAATGTGGTAAGCAAAGTCCTTAAAATGAAAAGATAAAGCCAATTCCAAAGCAGGGTAAGAGAGAGGAGAGGGGAGCAAAGGATGTCGGGGCTCGGTGTGTAGGTGGCCCTGCTCAGGGAGTCCTGGGGATTTGAGCTGGACTGCCGGGTGCATGGTTTTGGAGACAGGTCAGGCTGTGTCATGGCCCTTTCAGAAAGCTGGAATCTGTCGATGTCAGCCCAGGGGCACATCCCTCTCCTCTGCTCTAGGCTGGAAGTATTTCCTACTCTGTGTGAGACTCGTGTTATTTAAATCTGGACAAAACAATAAATTGTAGGGAATGATCTCCATCGCACACAGGGTTTTCTGATCGGCCATATTCTGCCTTTCTGTCTCCAGTTCCTCTGGCTACTGAACTGCCACAAGAATGCACTGGAGGGATGATCCCGAGATGGGTTTGGATGTGCACTCGCTACAGCCTGGCAGGTCTTCTCTTTATTTCTATCGTGCTCTAAAACTAAGTGACTTAAAGAGAGGCTCAGCTGAATCTACAGGGCCTACAGATAGCCAGGACGAAAATCTTCTCCCAGGGCAATGCTCAAGAGGATTTCAAAGCTGCCATCTTGACATTGAGTTATTGTAAATTAACTCTTGCTTCCAGGCAAAGACTGATGAATGGTCTGAAATGAAGAGATAAGTGTGCATATGGATTCATGCTCCCAGGCTCTCACGGACCTTCTGTGGTGCTAGCAGATGGAAATAATTCCTAAAACAGGGAATATTTGATGCTGGGTCAATTCTTATTCTATTATGCCAGCGTATATAGACTATAAATGAGTGGAATTAGTTTGAACTTACACAAGTCTAATACAGGAGAAAAGCAAGCTCCATGTGTCTTTTAACAGTGCAGACTTGTGGTTTGTTTTTGTGTGTGTGTGTGTGGTTTTTTTTTGGTCTAGCTGTTTTTTTACCAGTCTCAGCTTAGGCTGTCCACGACTTAATCCCATTATTTAATATTTGCCTACCAGTAGTGCTGTAAGGCCGCAGGGAAGGTGAGTTGTGACCTGCCTACCTGCCTGTCTGAGAGCCCGTCCAGCCTGGATTTGGTGTCAGCAGGAAAATGGGGAATGGGATGCGGCCAGCGAGGCGGCAATGGCTGCGGCACAGACAGGGCCTGCTCCGGCTAAATCAAGGAGGATGTAAGCACTGGACTTCAGTGGAGGTGGGATTTGGCCTGCAGACAGCAAACACATGATTCATCGTGGGTATTGCTAAAAGGGTTTCGTTTCTTGTCTCCCGGATTTGGATACGACAGGATTTCTGGTGCGAGGACGGGCTGAAAGGAGTGGATGTCCACATATCCTGAGAGCCAGCTGTGCACGTTGCACGTGGTAGGTGAGGAAGATGCCTGTTTGCGGTGCAGTGACAGTGAAATAGTATCGTGATCGTGCACAAGTCGCAGCCAAGCTGCTAGCACAGCTTCAGGACATGGAACAGAGATGGAATAGAAAACATCTTTGCCGTTCTGCCCTTCCATGCACTTGTTTCAGCAAGAACATGCTCAGAAGAATGCCACATCCTTCCTCGGTGCCCTTCTGGAGCACGGGGAGCCCTGGTTTGTGGCAGGTGCTCCTGGTTCCCGTTAACTCAGGGAACGGCACAAAGAGATGAAATAGAAAGCATGACAGTTCCCGCTGCTCGTGGGCAGCACCAGAGCAGGAAATTTAAACATTTGCCCTCAGAAATGTCTCTGCTTCAAGCAGCTTGTGTTTCGGGAAAGGGCAAGGCGTGGGGAGTTGTGGGAACTCAACCCAAACATTCTTTTTTTTTCCCTTTTATTTCTGTAATTTGTCAGAATTTTCTAATTGACAGGGTGAAGTAAAACCTGTTGGACTGAGGCTGCCCTCCAGGTCATTGTACTGAACTGGTGTGCAGTGGAGACAAGATCTATTCGTTGCTGTCAGGGACTAGAGTTCATTATCACACGGGCAGTGGCTAATGATGGCAGTTTAAATTTCAAGAGGATTTGAGGAAAATGTCCTTTAATTCCCATATGCCCGCACTGTGGACTTATTCCTCCACGCCTGCACTTTTTTTAAATACATACAATTTAAAACGTGAATTGTAAATACCGATAGAAGGAGGCTGCAAGCTAAGCCAGCAGCATTTAGAGTTGCAGCTTTAAAGACGAAATGCCTGCAGGAAGTAAGAAGGAGCGGGGCTGCCCGCAGCAGCTGCCGTGAAGGACTCCAGCGGTGGCAGTGACGGCATCACCCCCAGCACAGCTTGGGATCGGGCACTGCTCTGCTGCCCCCAGCATCACCCAGCCCTGTCCAGGCCTGGCCAAGTGCCTCCCAAAGGGCTGCTGAGAGCTTTGGAGCACCCAGGAGCCTTCTGCTGAGTCCGTGGAGAGGAAATCCCAAACTTCTTCAGAGGTGTAGACCGAGGAGCCTGTGCTTATGTGCGAGCTCTCTCCCTTCTTTCCGGTACGTTAGCTGTATTGCGCTAATTATATACGTGAGAGAAGCGTGCTGGATGAAGTTTAATTAGCAGTGAGCTGCTTTGTCATGTAAACCCGGAGTGCAGCGCAGTTCGCTCAGCCTGGATCGCCGCCAGCACCTGCGGGAGCGCCCAGGCAGCGGGAAGGGGCTGGGAGCAGGGAGCAGATGCCTCCTCCAGAGCTGCGAGCCTCAAGGAAGGGCTTGAATTACAAAGGAAGGGAAGGGGCTGAGCTTCCCTCCCCCCCACCTCCCGTCACAAAGGGCAATAGTCAGTTTACTTTAATAATCCCACTATCAGCTGCAGAGGAAGTCTCGCAGTCCGGGAGTCTGCAGGCAGCTCGGAGCCAGCTGGGTAGCACGGAGCGAGCCGGGGCCGAGGGAGGGCAGCGCCGAGGATGGACTCACACTGCTCACCCAGGAGCTGACTTTCCCAGGGATCCCAGAACTCCTTTTCTATCCCGATCTTATTTTTCTGTCCTGTGAAGGCTTTGGTAAGTGTCCAGTAGCTTTTCGCTTACCTCTCATGTCTGTGGTCACTAGGACTTGCCAAATGGCGATGGAACTGCGGTGGCGAAGCATTTCCCGCACCTTCGTGAGCTTGTTCTGGAAGTGGATGATCCAGATTTTGAAAAGCTGGACCTTTAAAATCTTTTGAATTCATACACTGCTTTTTTTTTTTTAAAAAAAAAAAAAAAGCCAGGAAGCAGATACGGAGAAAACAGACTTGCCAGTGCATTGTTTCAGCTGGTGGGGACTGCTGGGGCTGCGGCGTCGTGCAGTGTGTTGGATTTGCAGACGTTGGACTGCTCTGAGCAGAGCTCTCCCGAGGTCTGTCGGTCGGTTCAGCCGTGCAGATGTTTGTGCAGTTTCCTGTGAAAGCTGCCGGTGGGGGTCGAGGCAGCTGCGCCCGCAGCCAACCTCTGCATTCAATCAGCCCCCAGGAGCGGCGCGTTCAGCGCCTTCTCTGCACGCTGCTGGGGAGGGAGCAAGATGCAGGAACCGAGCGGTGAAGTGGTTGAAGTGGTTTGCTCGCACGGCGTTTGCTCTGGGCCCTGAAACTCGTGGAAGGGAGCCAGCGAGGTGGGAGCACGGCGGGCAGCGATCCCCTCACACCCGCAGGGAGGGCAGCAGGCAGCGGGACCGCGGCGCTGAGTGCAGGATTCATGGTTTTTTTTCAGAGAATGGAGAAGTTCTGCATGACTGTAAAAAAAAAAAAGGAATCGGCCATGGGCTAGGGCAGGGTGTGTTTGCAAGCAGTCCCGGGTGTGTGTAGGCGGCTGTCTACGTGGTGAGAGTGCAGGATAGCTAACTTTAAAGGGAGATGTACGAAATCTTATGTAATTTATGAAAGCGAGAGTCCTTTCCCGATGTCCGTGCTGTGAGCCTGAAAAGGCTAACCCTGAAATGATTTTAAAGCTGTCTTTGTTAGTCATCCTTTCTGCAATTTGTTTCTTTTCACGTTCCGTTTTGAGTAAAAGGAGCCAGGCTGGTTCCTCTCCCCTCTCCACTCCTCCTCTATTGTTAGGCTCTGCCAGCTTCCCCTACAATTGTCCAGCTCTGCTCTTTTCTGAGCCTGGCAGAAAAGGATTTTGTTGAAAAGGAAAGAAAGAAAGTGTTTCAGACTAAAGTCTGGCAAGCATTTGTGTCCTCATTAGGCTCCAGGCACACTTCCTCCCTCCCATCTCTTTTTCCCTACAAGTAGCAGGGTGACAAGCACCAAGCACTGCCTGCAATGCCTTCAGCAGAATTCCCCCTTACCCTTCGGACCGCTCGCTGTTCAATAGGCTCAGCAAACAATAATTGCAGCTAGAAAGCCAAGCACATTACATACCCCAAGGAGCAGGTGCCTGTAACTGCGGCAGGGAGTTTGGTAAGAGCCTCAGTCAGCCCCGGGGCTGGAGGCAGGGCGCTGAGCATCCTCCCGAGGCAGGGTCGGACGGGCGTGAGGAAAGCGGTGTGTGAGGGGAAAGGTGAAGGTGCGCCTGTGTTTGTTCTCATTAAATCGTAGCTTAATGTAGCAGACCGTAATTAACGGTCACGGTAATGCTCAGAGGTAAGCCGATGCGATTCTCCTCGCTTCCTTTTGATTCCCAGCCATCGTTTTGGTCTTTTCCCTCTGATGGAGCAGGGGCTGGGTGTGTTTTAGGGGCTCCCATCCCGCAGCACCCAGCCCTGTGGCACACTGACACCCCGGGGTGCCCCCACGCCACGGGTGGCAGGGGAGCCATGCCTGGGGAAGGGGGCTGCCGCGGGGTGGTAAAACCAACACAGACTCCTGTGAGGCTGAGCCGCCTCCTGGGCCTTGTTAGCGACAATATTAGCACAGGAAGATGTGAGCGGAGTGCTGTAGGCAACGGGGAGCCTCAGATCTGCGGGGAGCGGGGCCCAGGGAGCCCCCGGGTGCGGTGCTGGCCGCAGCCCTCGCGTGTTTGGCCTCTCGGCACAGCAGCTCCCCGGGCCTTTGTGGCCCCAGGGTGCGTATCTGGGAAGCTGGGAAGGTAGTGAGTGGGATGAGAAAGCACTCAGTAATTTTGTGAGCTTCCTTCTGCTGGAAGTGACAGGAAAAACACCTTTTCACATTTAAAAAGCTCCCTCGGCTCCCCTGGGTGTTGTACAGAAACACCCCCCTTCTCTGCTTCTCCTTGGCTTTCACCGTTTGAGACCTGCAATTTGATGACAGATTTAATAATACACGACAGAATTGTCGTTTGTGCTGAGAAGAGCTATTCAAAGGCAAGTTGTATCACCTGGGATAACAAAACGTAAAGCCACCGATTTGTTCAGTCCCCGTTTTAGATGCTCCAGACCCAATTTTTCAGACTCATTGGGCACAGATGTCTGCTGGAGCCGAGTTAAATACCAGGCCTGAGCTGCCGGTTCTCCAGTTAGGGGCTGCATTGGCAAATTTCGGCTGATTCACTCCTCACAGCTGAAGTCCTGTTCCAGGAGGCTCTCCCTGGCTCAGGAGATGCTCAGTGCCGGGCTGGGACCGCAGCGAGGAGAGGGAACTGTGCAACCATGCCGCCTGCTGCCCGGGAAGGAGCAGGATGCAGGTTGGGCTGCAGCCAGGAGGTTTACAGCAAAGACAATAAAACCAAAAACTAGACCGATAAGTGGTAAAAGGGCTTTAACAGAGCCTCTGAGCAGTTGGTCACATCCTGCAGCGTGACTGACCAAGGTGCGGGTGGGAATGTCCCCGGAGGTGGTACACGTGCTGCTGCTGGCCCAGGGGAGCGAGCAGAGCTCCAGCAGAGAGGCACAGCTCAGCCTTTCCACTTGCAGGACTGATCTCCACAATACAGAACATTTGCCAGCGAGTTTTGGCCCAGCAGCACGTTTCTTCCAGTCCCTCCCTGCAAGTCCGAGCACGGCCAACTGCGTGCGTTAGCAAACTGGTGAGGGCCTGGGAAAGCGATACGAAGAGCACAAAGTGCTGAGGACAGCAGTCAGGGCCTGATGAGCTTGTGGTCCTCAGTGCAGCTTGTAAAGGTGGGCAGGAGCAGAGCGAGGGCATTCGGTTACATGAACCTGCCAAGAGAGAAAGGCAGACTGCCTGCAGCACGGGAGCAGGGCTCCCCCAGGCAGGGCACAGAGCAGGCACCTACCTCTGTTAGCCGGGGCCTCGTTTCTGTCTGCAGACAACCACAGGCTTGGCCGTGGGGAGCTCCTGAGGCTGGCGTCCTGACATTGCACCTCCTCTGGGGAGCACGGGTGGGCTGGGGAGGGCTCCGAGGAGCACCTGGAGCAGGGCTGCTGCGGTGCCGCAGTGTGCAGCCGGCTGAGGGACTGCACCGAGCGAGGGCTGGCACCTGGGAGCAGCTGGGGGTGTGTGTGTGTGTGTGTGCCTGGGGGTGTGTGTGTGCCTCTGGGGGTGTGCAGGCAGTTTGGTACTGAGCCTGTGTCCTTGGTTCATGGGGTTCCCCCAGTCGGATGGCATCAGTGGCTCGGGCTGCTTGCGCTCTGGCAGTCCCCAGGTAGCTCTGCAGGACGCCTGCAGCACGAGGCAGCCTCCACCAGCATTGCCCCCTCGGCCAGGACAACATCAATAAAAATGAGAATTTATGAGCTCTGTCATGTACAGCAAGCAAAGTGTCTTGCAACAAATTAATCACTGATTGCAATGCAGTGCTGACCGGGAGCTTTCTGCTTCTCTCTTGGCATCGTTGCAAGGTTGTTAGTTACAAAACAAGGCTGATAAAGAGACCCTTGGCTGCCAGCACTTCTGTGTGCTGCTATCTGCTCACCAAACACGAGGCAGCGTTAGCCCAAAAGGTGTTTTTACTGCTCAAGTTGCTCCAGCTTTAGTCAGCAGAATGCGCCGGCACCATCTCTGTGCTTGTTGCTTCCTGTCTGATTTTGGGATCGCATCACGGTCTGCTTCCAGCTGGGGCTGGGGAGCTGGGTACTGCCGGTCTGCTGGAGGACCAAGCTGCACAGGAGCTCCTCTTGGGCTTCAGGGAGAGGTTCCTGGGGACCACAAGACCTTTGCCTTAAGCTCTGTTTCTTCATTTCCATGTTTACAGAGCAACACCAAAGCGGGGCTCAGCTCTACTCCCAGCTTTTAAAGCACTCCCAGGTCCTTTAAAGCGACTGTGCGGCAGCAAAATGAGTTAAAAATGGCTCTTGGCTCCTGCACTGATGGCATTGTCAAGTCAGCTGACATCCTTTTCCCTGAGCTCCAGATAGCATCCTCTGGCTTTCTGTATGAAATCGTGTTCACCTGTCTGCGCGTGTACAGAGACAGCTGTACGTGTGTGTGCCTGACTTCTGAAATGCGAAGCACGGAGGGCATTGTGTAGCGGGAGCACAAAAACCTTGGTATAATTCAGACGTCTGTTAGCAGGATTTAGTGAGGAGATCTCAAAGCCTTTTCCAAACACGAGCTCGCAGCAGCGTGCGCCCTCCCGGTAAGCAGGGGCAGGGCAGAGCAGCGGGCGGGTGCTCCGTGGGGGCACGGGGAGAGACCGAGGCTCCTGAGCGCGGCCGGCTTTGGAGTCGGGCGCCGGCTCCGTGTTCCCCTGCTAGGCTGCTTCCCTTTCCCACCGGGAGAGGTTTTGCCCATTGTTCTCTAATTTGAGCAGACAGGAAAAAACCCGGCTTTGAATTCTGCTGCCTTCCCTCTCCCCACAGCTGCTGCGAGCAATTGTCCCAGCTCCTACCCAGAGCCGCGCTCTTTGTTTCCCTCAGGGTGGCTCTGCGAGGTTATTGTTTTTGCAGTCATTTTATTCCTCCCTGCCTGAGACCAGCCCGTTGTTTCCTCTTGACTCACGTCACCTGTGGATGGCCTCTTCCTGCCCGGCACATGAGCACGGAGAGGGAGATGGAGGCGGCGGCAGCAGCCCCGGCAGACACCCCGCAGAGCAGGGAGCAGAGCTGCAAGGTTGGAGCCACGTGTCCTGCTGGCAGCCAGGGACACGTGCAGAGACCTGGGACGGGGAGATCTGCAGGGCACGTTGTGTCTTTGGGATGTTTTGCCCCTGGGCACGGCAGACTTGCATCAGCGGGTCCCATCCTGGAAGGTTTGCTCACGGCTGCTGTGCCCTGCGAGCACACACAGCTCCTGCAGGTGGGTCCTGAGCACACACAGCTCCTGCAGGCAGATGCTGAGCACCACGTCAGACCCACCAGTCTTCAAGGCGTTGTCTCAAATACTCGCTGGGTCCATGGAGCGAGCTGCCAGCAGCTCTGTTTTCGCTACAGGCTCCGTTTGGTTCATCAAGCTTGGCACTTACTGCTGGTTCCCCCCCTTCCTCTGTTCTTTTCCAAGATGCTCCCACAGCAGAGCTCGGAGGTTTTGCCCACGTCGGGTGCTGGGGATGACCTGGCCCCTCTGCAGGGCACGGAGCCCCTCCAGCACTGCTCGTGCTGATGGCAATTGCCCAGGCGTCGGGGAGGGAGGAGGGTGTCCTGCATCTCTGATGGCACATCGACGTGAAATTTCATCACCTAGGTTGCAGGAAAAATAAACTGTGGCTGGACTTAAAACATCGTGGTGAGGAGGAGTAAGGGAGAGAGCCTTTTATGAGCATTGAGAATATTTGTAGCTAAGCAACCAACATCAGCAGGAAGAATAAATCAAAAGTTTCAGGGCTCTGCCTGCCTGCCTTCAAGGGTCAGGAACTATATTTTCCCTCTGTTAACAAGATTGCCTTCCTCTGAAACATCAGCTATTAGCTCCTGCTGGAGGCAGGATACCATATTAGATAGACCAGAGGCTTGTTCTGGGATGCTGCGCTGGAAACGTAAATGAAAGGACAGACGATAAGCATCTTGCCAAAGGCCATCGAGTGAGTCAGGCTTCCCGGTCGCTCGCAGGAAAATGCTTTTGGAAGAGCAATGTCAAATACATAGAAAATATTTTCTAAATATTCTCGTGGAAGGTCTCCCAACGACTCTTGGAAGCAGCAGCTACAGACTCGTCCCGCTTTGCAGATGGCAGAAGTTAAGCGGCTGGATGGTGCTTTAGGTTTGAAGTTGTGACTCCGCAGCTTTGCTCGTTCGGTGTCTGTGCAGTTCCTGTTGCTCTGGGGCACTGATCCCGGCTGCTGTGACTGCAGCACGGACCCGAGGCCTAGCAGTTAAAGTGGCTGGGCTTCATTTTCTGAGTATCGGGCAGCGTTCTTCACCGGCTCGCACCAGAAAACCAAGAAGCGTGACATTTTACTTTAAAATGTTTTATTTATGAAGAGGAATTTTCTCAGAAATGCCAATGGGAATGGCAGCAAGTCAAATCCCAGCAGCAGTTTCTCAATGGAACTTCTTTTTTTAAATACCATCTTGTAACCTCAGGGTATTTTCCATCTCTGCCTCCTTCCTCGTGCTTAGTCAAGAGCCAGCTGGAAGTGATGCTGCGATCTTTACCCTGCCTGTCAGCCTCACTGATCGTCGAGAGGAGGGCTCGGGCTGCCCTCTGCGTGCGAGGAGATCCCTTTGGAGAGCCCCAGAGCCCGGCTGCTGGAGCCCCGAGCCCTGCCATGCACACCACAGCCATCACTCCTGGCCCTAAATAGAGCAAGTCCCTGACTGAGAGCCCCAGAGACCTCTGAGCCTCCACAGACACTCAAGTCGGTGTTAATTATAAGGCTGAGTATATTAAGGCCAGATCCCCTGGCATTTATAGGGAGCTGTATTCCTACCCCAGATTTATTATTTCAATGGGAGCAATGAACTGTGACACGGGATAACCTGTGTGCTCGTGGCCTTCCAGGAGCCCTCCTCGTCCTGCTTGGGTATCCAGGGCCGTGCCCGAGCTCACGGGGAGGTCTCTGCGCGAGGATGCCGCGTGCCGGCTGTGGGCACTGCCTCAAAGGCACCCAGCCCCAAAGGCACCTTTGTAAATACAAGGCTCTCTTCCTCGGCTCAGGGGAAAATTATGTGATTTTGGTTTTCTTTTTCCTTTTTTTTTTTTTTCTTTTCTTAAAGTCTCAGAATATTTAAAGACTATTTGGCTTCTCACTCGTACAATATTTATTTAAGGTATAACCGCTTATATGCCGAGTTAGCTTTTCAAAGGGACTGTCCGCATCTTTTAGCACTTTGTAATGCATTTTCCCCACTTCCTGTGGCATCAGGCATTTCAGAGGAGTAAAAAAAAAAACATCTCCATTTTTATGGATTTGTGCTGTCGTTTGTATGCTGACCTCTCTTCAGAAGCCACCCCTTTACAGACAACGAAAAACCCAACTTTGGGAAGGAAGAGATCAGGGAGAGATCCCCTGAATTACACCTGGTGGCCCTGAATGTCATTCGGGAATTAATTCCTTGAGTTACAGCCAGACACATGGAGCAGCCCCAGCCTGCTGTTGCTACATCCTGAGCAAACCCAGACCTAAAGGACAGCTCTGGGTGGGGAAGGGTCTCAGGAGGTCAAAGAAAACTGCAGAGTGGTGAGGGACTGGGCGTCGCTTCCAGCAGGATCAGCACTGGGCTGCTCAGAGGTGCTGAGCTGGGCCGGCTTCACCGAGATACCCCAATGCAGCTCCCTGAAGCCAGGGCCCTTCACACGGGCTGTGGGGCCGGGGTGCTGTGCTTGGGTCAGGTCTTGGGGTGCTGGGAGCTGGGGTCTGGGGCCACCGGGGCCGCTGCAATGTGGGGAGAGTGCCAGGCAAGGGTGTTGGTCAGTGCTTCTTGTAGCTTGGTTTCTGCATCTCCCTCTGTGCCCTATAAATCCCTCTTTCTCATTACGTTACTGCTTTATTTTCTCTTCCAAAAATTGCACCCTCTTGTCTTTAGTTTAATTTCTGCATTTAATGAAACAGCCCTGTAATTAAATATTCTTCCACAATTCCCTGGGCAGAGCATCTCATGACAAAAAGCACCAATTTTATTATTATTACTAATGCAAAGTGATGAAATGCTCGAATCCTTATCAGGTGTAATTTAGGGGATTAATCATTTCAGGTGGAAGGAAAAGTTAGCTCCAGCGTTTCCACTGCACCGACCTGCTGGGTGTCCTCTCGCGTTCCTCCCTCCTTTCAGACCTTGCAGCTCCGCTGTTGTGGCCAAGAGCATCCTGTGCATGTCATTGCATATAGGTTGGTTTGAGCATCCGTGTGTTAGCACAGCGTGCCTGAATATATTTGGTTTTCTAGTTCACTGGGCAAACAGTTAGCAATAAACTAAATACTGAGAAAGCTAAAAGAGAATACTAGGCTTCCGCTGTCTGTGAGGGCTGGCTCTGCAAGCCCACCGAGCACCTCACAAAGAAAAGCAGACTGAGCCCTAAAAAGCTCTGAACCAGCTGAAATGCTCTCACGGAGAAATATTTTTGCTTCTTCAATCTGAAGGACAAAAAAAGCAACTTGGTTTACTGTGAATCAGTCGGACAATCCCTCACTTCCTTCTGACTTGGCCAGGCCACCAGGTTGTACGCTCTCCTTTCCTTTCCTGCCTCCTGCCCCGGGCTGGCCTTGTTAATTATTTCCAGACTCGGCTGAAGGCGCAGGAAGCCGCCCGGGCAGATGTGCGCCACCTGGGTGCTAGGAACAGGGTTTCCCCAAAACTGGACAGGTTGGGCTCCCAGCGCGGTGGTTTGGACATGGAGCCGTTGTCAGATGAGGTGAGTGGGGTGGCAGGGTCCTGCTGCAGCTCCTGCTCCGGGGCACCTGAGCCTTGGAAAGTGAGAGGCAGCTGTGGGCTGCCAGCAGCCAGAGACCTGCCTGAGATGGGCCTCTCCTGCTGCCGGCAGTGCTGCACCGAGGCAGAGGGCAGAAGCCAAAGTCCTTTGGGAAACCAGAAAGCAGAGCAGCAAGGCCTCCTCTTGGCTGTTCCTCGGGAAACGCGGTGCCTTTTGCTTCGCAGTCCTCTCCCCTCCTGCCTTCAGTAGCCAGGGAATGGCCAACTGCCCTGGTCTCCCATGTGGCCTGCTGGCCAGCAGGGCTCGGTGCTGGTGCTCAGCTCTGCCAGGAGGCCTGCCACCAAAGGAGGCACTCAGGAACAGCAAAGGTGCAGGTGTGTTTGGGGCAGCTCTGACAGGGGAAGTTCAGCCGGGAGGAGGAGGCAGACGGTTTGGGCTTGTTAGTCTGCATGTGGCCGGCTGAAACGTTCCTTCCTTCTGAACATCCTTCATCCCCCTTTGATCCGAGCCGTGCTTTTTCCTGGAAGACTTCCAACATTCTTGGGGTAGCTACGAAGCTCCTTTTTTATCCCTCGTGCAAGCCACATCCCTCAAATTTAGGAAAGACGCTGTGATGATGAGGTGGGACTGTTGTGTGTAAAGTCGGTGCTGGATAAACATGTTTGACTTCTTCAGACGTTCTTGATCTCTCTTTGTTCCTAGAACAAGCACAGCGCAGGCTCCTGCGTTCAGCTGGTAGTTTGACTTTCTGCCATGAGGAAAATCTTCCCTCTAAAGGCTTCGAGCTGCGTTGTGGGTCCAGGTGGTCTTTGTCCAATAAAGGGAGAAGTTTTGTGACCATCGTTTCTAGAGTAACACACCAGACAGATTCGCGTGGCTGGAGCACACCGGGAGGCAATACTGGGATGGGAAGGATGCCAGGAGCCAAGGTGCTTTTATACAGCTCCGGAGCTGCAGCTTGGCTGTCCCTGGCTTAGGCAGCAGGCTGACGGAGAGAGCCCCAAGGTGGCTAGAGGGATAATGAAGTTGCTTTTAGGAAGGACAACAAAAAAATGCCTTGCACCTTGCTCCTTCTGAGTAGGCTCAGAAGCAAAAGAAAAAAAAAGGCTTCTTTCTCTAGAGGTGAGCAGTAACTTCACTTTCCTACAG